>NC_132888.1:22107443-22433255 GCF_030463535.1 Salminus brasiliensis
AAGTGAATAGCCAGTTCTTAACTAAACGGCTGCTATAGCTGTAGACGTCCCATGTTAAAGTTCAAGAGATGAGTAATACAGAATAAGTAACAAAAATAAAATAGGTCATGTCAATGTAATATTACAATCTAATCAGGTTTTACTGGAGTATGGACTTAGCAGTATGAATAGTTTTACCGGAAAATGGATTTGGTAGTATCTGTAGCTTTATTGGAGTTTAAATTTATCAGTATCTTTAGCTTTCCTGGAGTATACATTTATCAGTATCTATAGCTTTACTGGAGTATGATTTTGTTAGTATTAATAGCTTTACTGGAGTATGGATTTGGTAGTATCTCTCTGGGTATGGATTTATCAGTATCTATAGCTTTACTGGAGTATGGATTTGGTAGTATCTCTCTGGGTATGGATTTATCAGTATCTATAGCTTTACTGGAGTATGGATTTGGTAGTATCTCTCTGGGTATGGATTTATCAGTATCTATAGCTTTACTGGAGTATGGATTTGGTAGTATCTCTCTGGGTATGGATTTATCAGTGTCTATAGCTTTACTGGAGTATGGATTTGGTAGTATCTCTCTGGGTATGGATTTATCAGTATCTA
This sequence comes from Salminus brasiliensis, assembly GCF_030463535.1. Classification (NCBI taxonomy): domain Eukaryota; kingdom Metazoa; phylum Chordata; class Actinopteri; order Characiformes; family Bryconidae; genus Salminus; species Salminus brasiliensis. The sequence continues at coordinate 22,108,048 of NC_132888.1, forward strand.
TAGCTTTACTGGAGTATAGATTTGGTAGTATCTATAGCTTTACTGGAGTATGGATTTGGTAGTATCTCTCTGGGTATGGATTTATCAGTATCTATAGCTTTACTGGAGTATGGATTTGGTAGTATCTCTCTGGGTATGGATTTATCAGTATCTATAGCTTTACTGCAGTATAGATTTGGTAGTATCTATAGCTTTACTGGAGTATGGATTTGGTAGTATCTCTCTGGGTATGGATTTATCAGTATCTATAGCTTTACTGGAGTATGGATTTGGTAGTATCTCTCTGGGTATGGATTTATCAGTATCTATAGCTTTACTGCAGTATAGATTTGGTAGTATCTATAGCTTTACTGGAGTATGGATTTGGTAGTATCTCTCTGGGTATGGATTTATCAGTATCTATAGCTTTACTGGAGTATAGATTTGGTAGTATCTATAGCTTTACTGGAGTATGGATTTGGTAGTATCTCTCTGGGTATGGATTTATCAGTATCTATAGCTTTACTGCAGTATAGATTTGGTAGTATCTATAGCTTTACTGGAGTATGGATTTGGTAGTATCTCTCTGGGTATGGATTTATCAGTATCTATAGCTTTACTGGAGTATAGATTTGGTAGTATCTATAGCTTTACTGGAGTATGGATTTGGTAGTATCTCTCTGGGTATGGATTTATCAGTATCTATAGCTTTACTGGAGTATGGATTTGGTAGTATCTCTCTGGGTATGGATTTATCAGTATCTATAGCTTTACTGGAGTATGGATTTGGTAGTATCTCTCTGGGTATGGATTTATCAGTATCTATAGCTTTACTGGAGTATAGATTTGGTAGTATCTATAGCTTTACCGGAGTATGGATTTTGCAGTATCTTCCTGGGTATGGATTTATCAGTATCTATAGCTTTACTGGAGGATGGATTTAATAATATTTAAAATTTTACCTCAATATGGATTTGGTAGTATCTACCTGAGCATGATTTTTTGAAGTATCTATAGTTTTACCTGAGTAAGGCTTACAGAGCATGGATTTTGTGGTATCCATGCTTTTTTCCCCCTGGATTTGGTAGGAAAACTGACTAGTGGATCCAGGTCCACAAATCCGTAAATGAATTATGTCTAGGTAATAATATCCCTAATCCCTAATCCCTAAAAGATCACCCTGGTTTAGAGACTAAAATATAGTTTTAGACATCTACAGTTTTTTACTAATAATAATTATTTTAATAATATCTGAAACTAGAATTGTTACTAGTCAGAACTACAGCGTACACTTCTGGAATTGAATTTCTATTCTAAAAACTTACTACAGATATCTGGAGTGTAACTGGAGTGTGTATGTAATGTGTGAATGTAATTATAGATAGGACAGAGTGAGATTCATGTAAAGCTGTGGTAAGTAGAGAGAGAGAGAGAGAGAGAGAGAGAGAGAGAGAGAGAGAGAGAGAGAGAGAGAGAGAGTGAAGGTGCACTTATGCCATGATAGCTGTCAAAATTACATTAGGAATGTGCCATTCTGACTATATGACTCTATGCATCTGTAGATGTAAAAACTGTAAATATCTATACTAGTAAACATCGAGCTACGCTTTGTATCACTGGTGGCATTTCTGGATGAAACGAGTTACCACAGTACAAAATGAAAGCCACATTTTGTTTGGGTAAAGGTGTATTAAAGATTAGATTTTGCAGTGAAAACTGCTTTTCGTTGCAGAGCTGAACCGATATAGGGTCCTGCTGACTGACAGTTACGGACAGATAGGAACAGTTATGGCGACGGCTTACGCTATTCTCAATCGTCATTGCTACATCCGGGTACGTTGTTCTTTGATTGACAGTTTCCATAGTAACAGCACAGGCTGTCGCCATTTTGTCGGTGGCTTTTTTTTTTTACCTTTCAAATGTTTCCTCTTCCCGCCGGAATAATGCGCTCACAGGCTCTAACGGGCGACAGCGTCGTGGGAAGGGATTATTCGACAGTGTCGGTGTGAGAAACCCGCAGGACAGGTAGTCGGAGCGAGCGAGTGGAGAAGGTTAGGCGGGTCCGAGCCCTCGGAGCTGGCGCTGCTGTTCTCCGAGTGTCCGCTCCGCCGGCCCGGTCCGCTGCGCAGCGCCGACTGGAGGCGCGCCATTTTGTGAAAACTGTCAGAAAACCGTGTGGAAAAAAGTGCTGATTTTACATTTAGGCGCCTCGACAGTTCATACAGCTAAAATCCTCGGCGCTACTGACGTGCTTGTGCCGTGGAGGTGTTGGCTACAGTCCGCGCTCCGTCCTGAAGCAGCGGGAGAGTGAAGGTGCGCTTATGTCATGAGCCGCGGTACCAGAGCTAGCTGCCCAGCTACGATCGGTGACGGTCCGGTATCTCATCCAGCGCCCCAGCTCCAACAGTCGGACCTCTGACCAGACATGGCTGCTTCACAAAGAACGGTTAAGGTTGGAGAAATCGGGCAGAGTTGCCATTTTGATGCCCGTTGGCTGCGATAAGAGACGTTTAGCAGGAGAGCTAACGCAGAAATTCGGGTCTCAGTCATTGGAAGTACCGCGGCTAACGTTACAGGAGCTGGAGAGTGGCTTTACCTCACTGCATCTGGGACTCTAAATGAAGATCACACCATCAAAGGTGAGTGAATCTACAGGTTAACTGATCTCAGATGGATCACAGCTAGCTGGTTAACGTTTTGAGGAACAAGGCTGGTTTGGATGGGACCTGGCGAGCTAACTACATGCAGAAGAAGCCCAACATTAGTGGGTTAGCTGGAGGCTCACTAGCTAGCTTACTGCTAACCTGGCAACCATTGTGGCCTACAAGCTAAAGTAACAGTCAGCACAGAAACTAATTACCAGACTGGCTAGCTAGCTATCTCCTCCGTTAATTTGCAGGCCTTGCTGTAAATGTTTGGTATTTAACGAACTAACCACACTGTAGGTGTTTTGCTAGTACGTTAACCTGCCGTCTAGCTCGGTTAGCTAGCTGGCTAGCTGGTTTCGCTTCTACGTAAGGCTGACAGGGTTGGGGACACTAGCTAGATAGCTATCACCACATCAGACTGAAAGGAATTAGCTAGGTAGCTAGCTAGTATTAGACCTGGAAAAAGGAGAAAAAGGTGCCCATTTTGGTAGAAAAGAGCATAGTTTGCCCTTTACGAAGCTAGTGGTAAAAAGGATGTCAGTTAAATGCTATCGCTAGATGTCCGTTACTAAGCCTGTGTTCAGACATTAGCATCACTGCTCTCCTCGTTTACACAGCCACATTTTCTAGTGTAGCCTTTCATCAAATTAAAATAATGATCAAATGAATGGCTAGTATTAAAGGTAACCTCGGCTTTGATTCATCATCCAGTCACTGATTTAGTTGACTTGTTGCTGGCAGTGAAAAAAGGGATGTAACCTAAACTTCGTAGCAATTGCTTGTAATGCAAGGACTGGTAGGATGTGCCACAGTTAGGAGATCCTCTCTTCTATGGTCTTGTCAGGCTTGCTAGTGCTTTAACCAACAGTATATTGGATCACCAAAGGCTCATAGACAGACAGTTCAGACGGCAGTATGTGTGTCTGTGTGTGTGAAGAATTGTAGCATACAGTCGAGGTTCTGCAGGACGTGAAAGCATAGGTCTAAGGCAGTGTTTCTCAGGCTTATCTTAGATCTTATCTTACATCCCAGCTCTCAAGAAGAACACTCAATACCTGTGTCGGGACAGAAATGTATGATTTCTTATCTGTAGGCTATACAGAGAGAAGAGAAGGGCAGCTTTGCTCTGTGTCTCTGATTTATGGTCACTGATTGAGTTGATCAAGGTCTGTAGAAGCATCTGATTACCACAGACCAGGGTAATGGGAAATTAACATGAAGCGTGAAGGTAGACCTTCTGTTAAGAATTGCCCGGCCACAGCCCTGGATATTGTATGTGGCAGGGATTTTAAAAAAAGCTGGCTACCTGAGACACCAAACCAATAAGTTTTGTGTGCCAGTATTATAGAAACATGTTTATCATGTATATGTTGTTTTTCCAAGTAACAAGCAAACCAAGCTTCAGGCCAACTTGAATGTCCACTCCTTCTGTTGGATCTTCTACCACTCAATCCAAGAAGTGACGTGAAGGCATGTGCGCTTTTCACAGTATATATTCAGGCTGGTACCGAACCACCACCATCTGAGGGTTTGTTCATTTTTTTTGTTCAAATAAGTGACGCTGGTGTTTAGGCTGACATGTTCGGCAGAAAGTCTCACCCATGTCAATTACATTTGATTTTTCACTCAACTGTGACTTTTCTATTATTATTTTTTTTTTAGTAGTAGTAGTAGTTTAAGCAGTCAGTTTTGCCTCTGAGGTTGTCTAAACAGTGGAACTAAATTCAAAGCTGCTTTGAAATACGCCCCCAAAAATGTACACTACCACTACCAGTTCAGTATTAATGCACACAGTTAAACATGGTGTCCTTCATGGAACAACTGTTTTGTTTAAAATGATCTTAAGTTTTAGTTTCCTTCCATTTTATCTAATTATTGAATACATTTGTGATGGTGAGGAATGTCTCTTCCTCAGCGCAAAAAGTGTTCTTGTGCGTTTTGTGTCTCATGATTGTGCACAATTTGCGAATCCATTCGTTGTTATTCCGCCCACCTCTTGTACTGCGTTTTGTGTGGAGTATGCAACGCTTTGGGAACAGTATTGAACCTAGACCTTTGTTTTGGTGTCAAAAGTTGTCATTGTGTGTGTTAAGGAGCTCAAAAGCTCTGAGTGAGTCATGGAGTGATTTTAGGAGTTAAGGTCAAGCCTACTTCGACTAGTAGTTTTAATCAGGTTAAGCTTGTGACCTTATGACCTTAATTAGACTATGACTGTCGAACCGCACTGTTTACGTGAGCAAAGGCTGGTTAGGCTATCAGTCTTAGTTTTGTTTTTGTTTTTTCCCCTGTGGAAAAGTCAGGTTGATCGTTTCTTCGTATGGGGTAGTGGAGTGTTTGACAGTTTGAACATGGTGATTTCAGATGGCTGTTTTTAGGTGGAGTGCTTGAAGCAAAGAAGCTACAGTTATTAGTGTAACTGTATTGGAGTATTTCTCAAAGGAACCTGTGGAATTGGTGCCCTTATCAGAAAAGTGAATGTGACCTATTTACTGCTGTATAGGACTGAGCTCCATTTGTTGGGTTGGTGTTTGTTACTTTGTTTACTTTTTAGCAGCATCCTTAATTTATTATTTAGTTAAAGGTAATATTTTGTAGTTATGAAATTATGTAGTTATGTAGTTAAATTATATAGTAATGAAATTCTTTGCGTATTTCAGCTTGGAAAGCGGGGGTCAGAGCCCAAGGTCAGATATGCTATAGCGCCCCTAGAGCCGATACTAATGACCCAACAACTGTAGTTGGGGGAGCCAGATATCAAACCTACAACATGTGCGTTCAATAACCCAGTGCTCCTACCATGGTTCCATCCCAGCCATTCTTGGGCAGTCCTGAAGCACTGCAGCGCCCACACAGCGTCACAGGACTCCCCTTGGGCAGCATCTCCACTGGGTTGAGAACAAGAAGAGGTCATTTTTGGCAGCAAAACCAAACCCAACTAATAATAATTATTAGTATTCGTAGTTATTGTCGTAGTAGTTGACAATCTTTTAAAATACTTGGTAAAAACTTTTACTATGTATTTGTATTAATTGGCATTCTATAGTGGTGCACACCTGACTATAGAGGATAATTGATACAATTTAATAATGGGAATCTTGGAAAACAGAAACCCCATTTAAAGAACCAGTACTGGCACACTGAGCATTGAGATAAATATATTATTATTATATTATTATTGTTTATCAAACCATTTATAAAGAGTCACCTGATGCCAACAATAGCAGCACATCTCAAAAGAAAAATCAGGAAAAATGGGCGAGCATAAGGATCAGAGCCGCTTTGACGAGAGCCAAACCTTGATGGTTAGGTAATTAGGTTCAATAAATTAGGTAATTAGGTTAAATAGGTCAGAACATCTCAAAACATCAGGCAGGTTATGTGGGGTGTACCTGGTATGTAAAGGTCAGTACCTACAGATACCTGCCAGATGCCACAGGATGCCTTCAGATCTTCAGAAGTCTTGTGGGGTCCATACCTTGATACCGATCGTCAGTCTTTCAGCATGATCTGCCGACCACCAAATGATCTCATACCTTCACAGCAATGCTCCAAAATCTAGTCGAAAGCCTTCCCTAGACAATAGAGACAGTTACTCCAACAAAAGCAGGATAAACTTTTTATTTATTATTATTTTTTTTAATTAAATGTTTTTGTTTTCAGAAGGAACAAGAAATGAGCAGGCGTCTGTATAGTGTAAGTCTGATATGGGGGGGAGGTACACTTAGCAGACGTAGGGGAATTCAGCACTGGATTCAATGGGTTTCTGCAGCCGCATGTAAGGTTCATGTTGCCATCTAGCGGTTGAACGAGGAACAGCAGTAACCTGTGACTTTGCGCAATGCTGCAGTAACTTGCAAAATATGGATTAAATGATCTCACCCACTCACAGCACTAGATAAATTATGGCTAATCTAATGTTTGGGCTGAAAATCATTTGATACACAGAAAATCAATCCTTCCAGCTCCAGTATGTATTTATGTATGGTGACCTATATTTTGCTATAGTCACTGTATTTTGCTGCGCCCACTTTTAAGAGCTTGTTTCCATTGTTGCAGGCCGATCCAGTGTCGTACAGGTTCTGCACAAAATAAACAAAGATTTATTTAAAATGACAAGTAAGGTAAATGACATTTATATTTAGATATTTATTACTGTCTCCTGTGCACAATGCTGCTATTTACACTTCAGGTCAATGCTAACAGCATATTCTTGCCTTAAACTGTGCTCTCCACTGTCATCAGCTGTGGAGGCCAACCGGTCCCTGTATGGTTACTAAGCTTACAAGCTTGGTCTCAGTTCATTTTGGTGAGCCCAAAGTTTGGCTGATATCTTCGTCACAACTCGTTCTTAAGTCCTCATGAACAATGATGTTTTAAATGAAAAACACTAGATGCTAAAAGCTCTAGTCTAATGAATGCTGATGAAGTAAAGAAATACACCTGAGTAATCACAGACACCTGTGAAGCCCTATGCTCCACACACTTGAATTGATACAATTTTTGTTATATTTATATTGCAATTAACTCTAGATATGAATGTGCACTTGAACCACATTAAAAATTGTTTGAGTAGATATGTAAAACTGTGGAGAACAGTCTGCAGTGCTATGTTCCTCCTTGCAAATATGATTTAAATGATTTTTATTTACAAGGTTAATCATGTTAATTGAATTGCTGGCAGTTAATTAAAGGTTAGAATGAAGAAATCCACCAGGAAGCTGCAACTAATGATTTTTCTATTGATTAACCTATTGACTATTTTATCGATTATTCAGTTGATCTAAAGGATTCAAAGTCAGCAAAGTGTGCATTTAATTGGAGTTTCTTTTATTTTGACAGTAACAAACTGCCATATGATGAAACAGCACAAAGCTAAATGTAAACAAACCTTTATATATTAAAGTGCAGAACTGGCTAATTCATCGTGAGTCAGCAAAATTTTGTTTATACCCCTTAAATACATATATGATCTATGGCATTCACTACACATTGAACTGTACTTAAAATAGAGGCAGAAATAAAACTATTAGAAAAAGGTATGTTCAATCAGGCCCTCAAAAATGCACGCTAAAGGTGGTTTTGCCATTTCTGGCGGCCCGTCACCTAGAATAGTGCCTATGGATTTTTTTTTTCCTCTTCAGGGGATTGTGCACTAGTTGTGCCCTAGTGCTCCTGCCATCGACACTTTGCTTAGCACTTTACTTTGCAACCACCATTTTGTCTCTAATCTTAAATGTTCCACACTTTTGGAAACGTATAGAAACCTCCTTCATAACAGATTCTGAGTCTACGGCAGCTGCCATGATTTTAAAAGGATAGCTTGAATGGAGTTGACCATGACTGGAGACAAAACTATGACTATAGTCAAGTAGTTCAGTATTGTTAAATAATTTTTCTATATTTCTGTTTGTCACTAGAATAAAGAATTATGCTGGACCTTGGTGCAATGTTGTCTGGGCTCTAAAATTCGAAGTCTGTGAGACCGAAAAGGGGCTAGCTCTTACTTTCTCGGCTGTCCTACATTACAGATGCAAGTCTCCATCCAAGCAGTTTAGCTCTCGACTCTCTCGCTCTCTCCATCACGGAATAATGGCAGAAACAGCAAAGCTGGCGCCTTTAAAAATGGCGACTGGGGGGTTAAATTTGGAAATTACTTATATTTAGTGAAAAACGTAGTGTTTTTTGCCTGCATCCTGCCTGAGATCCTTGCTCGCCCTTTCTCACTGCTTTTCTCTTGAGTAAACAGAACAGGCTGCTGAAGGCAATGAGCAGAGGGTTGAAGGCTTGGTCATGCTGCGAAATATGAAGATATGACCCCATAAACTCAGTTTCTAACTCCGAGCGCAATGCTTTAATTAAAAGAGAGGGTAATAATCCTACCGAAATAAACAGACACTTTACAAGGTGTGTTCAGTACATTCCGAATTCATGAATACAGGGAATATCTTGCATATTATGCAGAAAAACAACAGATCAGTTTATTTTGAATTCTGCTTATCCTAATCACTCGCTACACTCAGGCAGAAACTGGAGGACAGATGAACAGACTAGTACACAGACTAAAGGGTCTTTTAGCTGTTTTTCAGAGTTAGATTACTCGCTGGTAGTGGATGACCGGTCACTTGCTAGAGTAAGTCCTGCAGTTTGATATGATTTGAGTATCGTGTTTGTAGGTGACTCTGATCCTGAGTTATGAAGAATAGCATGAATAATGGATCTGCCCCATGGATCAGTCTAATTATCCAATACCCGGTCCAGCTAAGTATGGATATCCTAATATCGGATTGGTGCAGCATGACTGATGTTAAAACTATTTGTCGGTTATTCACAAACCAGTAGTAGGTGGGATGGAAAGGAGTTAAAGATCCTTTATTTATCACTAGATAGAGCTAAACGCGAAATATGGTGGGACTTCAGAAATTAACATATTTCTGTCTACTGAAGAAAACAGCTTCTGCATTTTGTCTTATCGAAGTGAGTAATGAGTAATACAGTAACTTGTTGTTTCATAATACCGTGATCTGTGATTTAATTTGTTTATTAAACTTTCATAGTTTGAAAGGGGAAAAGGGGGAAAAAAAAACATTCATTATTCATTACAATTTTCTTGTCATTCAGTAGTTCTGTTTTCCCCCCAAGAGGAACACTGATGGGTGCACTGACAGTTATGACTGTCGACATGTCTGCGCTAGCCTACATGTAGGTATTGTACCACAGGTTTTGGAGTAATATGTTCGTGTCCGTTGGTGGTGACTTAACTGATGGTGACATGATATGATCAGTGGGTTTATTATGGCTGCTGACAGCCTTTGTGGTGGGTCTAGGTAGACCCACTGGATAGACTTGATTGTTTTGTACTGGAAAAACTGTGAAACTGTGAAATTTGTTATTTTAAGTCCAGTTTAAAAGGACTGGACTTTTTGTGTACTGTTGGAAATGGCAATGGTCAGAAAATGCTGAGTATGTATTTCACATTGCATCCGCTGCCTTGACTATTTGGACTGGGACCAGGACCAGGATCTAGTTTCTACCTGATCTTGTAGCCATGTGGATATCTACTAATATTTAGCCACTGATTAGGAAACCAAAGTAAGGGTCCGAAAAAAAGAGTTTCATAGGCCTTGTTTAGAAAGTACACTTGAGCACATTTGCACAGAGCTTGGATCTTTTAACTTATTTCGAGTCTCTTTTGAGCTGCTTTTGGATCACCACACAGGACTAAGACAGCCTGTCCTTCTGTGATTTAGACACAAGCAATCTGAATAGAAACAGGGCTAATTACAGTCCTTGTGAAACAGTTGGTCAGTGTTCTAAGTACTGACGATATTACTCAAAGAAATATTGTGTATCGCAATAACAAAATATATGATGTAATAATCCTGTATACCTTTGATACAGCAGTTTATAATTAAGGGTGAAACAATTGTTAAACAATTAATGCATTTCCCCTTCTTGAGGACCCAGGAGACAGCACTGTGTGGAGCACCAAGCAGATTTTGATACAGATACCAAAAGTAGTGTCACAATGCTTCCAACCAAGTGGTACTGTGGCAAAAAAATAAAGACACTCATTATCTAGCAACCAAATGTTTATTTAGTGAGAGAGAAAAAAGGACATGTTGTTATTATTAGATCTAGAAGGATCAGTTGGCTGGTTTCTCTAACTTGGCTGATTTTGAGAGCTGATCAGATGGCGCATGTGCCCAAAAAAAGCGATCAGTGTATTTGGACCTGATCCCCAATACTGCTCAAGGGTGGGGATGGATGTCACATTGGACTGGATGGCAAACTTAATCTTGCAAGTCTTCTGTAATGTTCTCTGTGTGGTCTCTCAAGATGAATGCAATATATCATCTCAGCGTTGTAATCGCAGTATGCACATGTGCAGTAGTCATATAGCTGTACTTGCATGTTAAGTTAGACTTTTTTCTGCTTATTACAAAAGGAAATTTTTACATTGTTCTCATATTCCATGACAGATCTACCAGAGGCAGGTTAAATCTGCCCAATGTTAATCTGTACTGGAAAAATGATCAGAACACTACCTTTTCCACAGCCTTGCTACAAAATTCAGCATCATAAGTGCTGATTGTGGACAATACAGTGCAGGGTCAGGGACTGCCATATAGTATATATTTGTGTTCCCTTCTTGGTCCTGCACCTTTGTTGCGAAGCAAAACTTATTTCGGTTAGTGTCCCAATATTTTCCCATATTAGCTGCAAACTAAAAATGCTGTACATTTTTCAGACCTTCACTCTGGACATTTGAAGCTTTAGAAAACATGACTTTGTATGTTGCAGTTTTCTCTAGTTTCCTTTAGCAATCGGTTAGCAATCTATACAGCTGATTTTATTGTGATAAACACTATGCTTTTCAGAATGTCTTGGAAGTCATAATTTGTTACAAAGAGCACATAATTAGAACTGTTTACCTGGATGTAGTTATTTTACTGTTTTAATGTATGCTGTATTTTCAGTAGCCAGCAGCAAGCCTCTTTGAAGAATTGAAAATGGAATTGTTAAAAATTTGAAATTTGTTACACAGTCGACATATTTGAGGTCAGGCCTTACATTTATATATATATATATATATATATATATATATATATATATATATATATATATATATATATATATATATATATATATATATATATGTGTATGTGTGTGTGTGTGTGTGTGTGTGTATATATATATATATATATATATATATATATCTATATATATATCCCTTTTAATTTTAGCAGCAGTTTCTATGAGACATTCTGGACTGACTGATTTGGTTTAGCAGAGACCTTTTTAAAAAATAATATTTATTTCTTTTTTTTTCTTTTTTTTTTCTTTATCAGTCCAATGTACAGTCAGGCTGTTCGACAAAACCCCAGAGTAAAAGGCTACTTTACTACTAAGGCTTACTCTAGAAGACTCCAAACATTCCTGACCATTCCAATTAATGGCATGGGTCGCCTTACAGACCTCGACAAAGAGGTTACACCGCCCCATAACTTGTACTCATGTGTAATTGTTTGAACAGTTGATCTTTGAACCTGCAGTTGTTTAGACTAGTAAATGACTATAAGAGACATTCCTGACTTCAACGATATAAGATCACCAAAATTTACGATTGACCTCAGATCTATGTATGTGGGCACAGATAAACTACCAGTTGTTGTCCATTACGATCACTAACTGGAAGTTAAGAGGCCTTGCTATGATAAGATATTTTGAAACTTTCAGCACCACAGAATTAATAATCTAAATGGGTAGACGTATGTTTTTGACCCTGTATGGATATTTTTGACTGTGTAGATTTACCTGAAAGAACACCCAGAAATTCAATCCTGTTCTGTACACTTATTTTGCCCACAGGGAAGAATTTGTTGAAGGCCCAATATTCTGGTTGATCCTAAATTCTTGTTCATACTTCAGACTGCTACTACTGTATTGTGTATATGTAAAAATTGTTGTTATATTACCCACCCCAAGTATTCACTAGGTTTGTAATTATGCCAGAATTTGAATTGTTCTAGGTACCAAGAGTAGTTTCAGAATGATACTTAATAAACTGTACAACACTCAAAAAGATTGCTGGGTTAAAATCAAGCCAATGAAGTCATTTTCACCACAAAGTTAGCTGGATTTTTGTAGAACAGGATACACAGTGGGTTAAACTGACCCACTGCTGCTGGTTTACGGAAAGTTTGGTCATGTGTCTTTACTGTAGTGAAGTAAAAAATAATTAATTAAATTCAATTAATGAATTAATTGTGCACTCCACCTATTGCCCATGAGCAAAAAATTCTAAATGCTAAAGTTTACTAGTTTGTAAGTTTCCTGTCTAGGAGGACTGGGCAGTATACCACAGTTTGTTTGCATGACTGGGACTTTAGGTTACTTTTTGAGACTTTTTTTGGAGTTAAAATAAACCTAAGATACAGTTTTATAGCTTATTCTAATTTTACAAGTACACGGATAGGATTTAAATTCATCATTTCATTTCATATTTCAAGTGAATTGACTACTGCTCAAAATAGAAACCTTAAGAAAACAGTAAGCCTAAACAGTATTAAATTGTCTCTCAGAGCTGCTGGTTGAGACCTCGCTTGTGTGCTAGCCTACTGACACTAGCAACAATTTGGGGCTAAGCACTGTTTGCAAACAAGGCAAAATTACACATGCACCCTAAAATGCACACAGAAGAGTGTCTCATAGAAACTGCTGCTAAAATCAAAGGGATTTTAATTAATGTATTAATCAGCAGCTCATCTTATCTAAACTGTGTGGCTTTATTACTTATACAAGCACAAAGATCAGGCCAGATTGGTATCTGCTGATACTTAGCATTAAGAGACTCCTGATTTGATCAATAACTCGGTTGTGACAGAAAACCACCTGTTTTCAGAGCACGACGTCACCAAATGGTAAGCTCCTGCACTGGATTCCAGAATGACAGCAGTCCATTTGCTTATCTCTTCTTGATCTTTCAGCAGTCTGTGAAAAACAGGCATGTATAAAGTACTAGAGACCCACACGCTCACAGCTTGATCGCTTGTTCTGCTCAGTGTAGACGGCTTCATCAAACCCGGTGACAGCGCCATCTACTGCTCTGTCGATTATAATGTGGGTTTCAAAAGATTCGTACCATTTTTATAATTGAAACGAGTAACGATGCAGTGCATAAAAACGTAACAGTAAAAGTATTAAACTCACCCAAAACATGTAGTGAAGTAAAAGTGGAAGTAGGGGGAAAAGTACTTAAAAGTAGTACTTAAGAACTGTAGTGTAGTAGCACTACTTTGTTACTATACATCTCTGGTAAAAGGGGAGCTCTGAGTTTCTTGCTGAATGTGTTTGTGTAGTCAGTCACACAACAGCTCTTACCATTTTTGTGTTTTAGTGGCATTTACAGTGAACCCTAAAGCTGACACTCAGTAAGTGTTGCTGCAGTGACCCCTGCCACCTGTGACGCAACGTGCATACCCTTGTGCATATTAGGAATGCTGTGATAAGCTTGTAGGGCCTCCCTTTGCTCCATGCCATGGATTCCAAACATTCCTTTGGGATTTTCTGGTTCATGCTGCCGTAATTGCGTCACACAGTTCCCTTAAGAAGTGTGTTCAGGATTATAGATAGAAATATGGAAGTATGTTCAGGAAACTGTAAAATCATTTTGCACTAAATGGGGGTAGTGGCTTTTTTTTTTTTAAGCCAGAAAAAACTATTCTTTGGTTCTGTAAGTGTTCAGTTGACAGTGTCAAGTTGTTGGAAATGTAACTGTTGTGAGTCCATTGAATCACCAAAATTCTTGACTGTGATATCTGATAACTGTTAATATTCCACAGAACAGTTAGCAAACCTGTTGAATTTCCACACAAACTTTTTTGCGAGGGAAGAAGAAGAGAGAAAATTATCTGTTTTGAGAACTAGAAGGTAGACAAGCATGCTGTTGCTGACCATAAAGAAAGCACCACAGCTTGATTCAGCTTTAGTTAGTTTTTTAAACCTATAGAAATCTTTCGGACAACTGTTTAGCAGCTCAGCCTCTCTGAGTAAAGAGAACCGTTTACTTTTAAACAGACAGAAATTCATGTCTCTGCCTTCCTCTACAGCAAGCTTGCACTCCAAATGCTGCACTGTAGCATAGTAAGCTAATAATCACACAACGGTTATACTCACGAAAGTAGCGTGTTTAGTTGGTTGCTTGCTGCTCCATACCATTGCATTTGATAAAGTGCTGGCTAGCATGCTGAGACTTAATTGAGCTGTACTGAACATTCATTGAGTTAGATTTTTTAATCCGGTTCGTGACTCAAATATGATCCAAAACAGGTTTTGTGGTTTGTTACACCCCCTAATGTTTTGTAAAGGTGAAGTCTTCAACTGCAAAATATCTTCCTATATCACTGTGAATGAAAGAGAAAATAAAGAAAGGTTTAATCCCACTACTGTACCACACCATACAACTTGCCATAAATTACTTGACACTGTGCTGTATATGGTGGTGATTGGGGATAACCTACAGAATATTAGTGCTGCACCGATACCAGAACTTACACACACAGTATCGGTATCGGCAATAGAGAGCACGGATACCATGAAGCTTACTGATGCCCTACTTTTTTGCATACTTTATAAAACCAGTCACACAGTTGTTACCATTAAACAGAAATGTAATGAACTTTAATGAACTTTTTCCATTACAGCACTTTTTTCACATGTTTTTTTTTTTTTGTTTGTTTTAAAAGCAGAAGTTGAATTTCAGCAGGTTGTTTAAAGATTTAACACACACTGAAGTTCAGTATTTTTTACATATACGGATTTAGAGCAGTCTATCCTGTATTTAAGTCAGAGTTGGTATCAGTATCAGTACTATGTATCTGCTGGTACTTGAAAATATGGTATCGGAAAGAAAAAAAGTGGTGTCTGTGCATCCCTACCGAATATCTTTTTCTAGAGTATTCAATTCTGATGATCTCCTGCTGTTATAATTAGCTATAAAGAACCCCTACCGAAGTTAAGCTGTTAGCTTTGAATGTTATTACATTTTTATTTGTTTCTTTGCGTATGTAAAAAGCGCAACTGAATGCTTGTCTAACAGATACCTCATGTTTTCCTTGTGTTTAATCCTCATGCGTGATGTTACTCCTAGCACTACTAGTTTTTACAACCATTTTCTTGGTCTTCCATGCTTTTCTTAGCTAGACAAAAAACAAAACTTTAGGTTTGCACTTCATTGCATTTCATTATTATTTACACATTCCCTTATCATTAACAGTCCCTCTGGGAAGTGCTGTTCTACTTCTTAAACTTGACCACAATACACATCATATTGTGCAGAGGCACAAGGTACAGACTCCTGCCATACTTTGTATGACATTACAGCAAGTGTGGAATTTAGTTTTTAGACTCATTTAAACATTACATCTGGTCCCCAACAACCTCTAAACTTTGACTGATGAAGTTTAGGGGAAGAACGGTCCACTGCTTTCATGATTTGTGTTCATGGTTTTTACCATTTAAATTTTGATTCACCCAAAACTAAAATATTTTAAACAGTGGTGTAGACCTCTTGATTTTCTTACAGATCTAATGTCTGTTTACTGATCTGAAAAAATTGAGCACTAAAAAGTAGTACTGAATGTGTGGGTTTGTAGACGAAGAGTAGTTTTCCAAGCTCGGTCTAAATTGGGTACTGTTGCTTTAAGAGAAATAGGAGTTCTCTGTGTTTCTACTGCTGCCTTTAAGTGGTGTCCGCTTCCTCGGTGGAAAAACACGTTTTCCACCAGAAAGCACCACATGAACACCCTATAAAGTCAGATGCTGAAGTCGGACACATCGAACATTGCAGTGAAATCCGAACTGTTTTAGTTGAACAGTTGATCCATGCTAAAATCTAAAATAATATAATAGTTTAAAACAGTTTAAATAAACATTTTAAACATTTACAATCAACATATGTAATTTTGCATTAAAATATATACTTAAGTCTTGACCATCTCCATGTTTTCCTTTCCACACAAACCACATGAACGCCACCAACGTGAACAAGTTTTACCTATTAGAAACTTGAACGCACAGTAAGCACTACAGACTTCTCCCTACGTGCACTGTGAGCTGAACTGTGGCCTGTCGAACTCAATTTCAGTTCAGAGCTGTTACAGAGCTGCTGAAACATGACTTGCATTGACTTCCATTAAATATTTTTTTTCCTAAAGTTGGTGTTTTGGAGACTTCAGGAGATTGTATTAGTATTAAGCAAATGTTAATACAAATTTAAATACGGGTGCAAGCTTAATTTGGACACTTACCATTCTGGTTTGACATTGTGTAAAGTATTTAGAAATGAGTTTATTATTATTATTATTATTATTATTATTATTACGGTTCTGTTTGGTCTCCTCAGCTGTGCACATTGCTGAAACTATCCTGCAAGTGTGCATGTTTCTATCCTCTGAGAGTTTGTGCTTTGTGTGAATTCTTTGCCCAGTCTTAGTCAGGTCAGCTGAATCATTCCCTGCTCCTGCATCACCAGCTCACGTTGGGCTTGTGCGTTACTGCCAGGCTCCAGTGTGGCGGATGCTGCTATGAAGTGTGCCAAAGTTCAGTTTTATTTCTTGTTTATTTCTTGTTTTCTTATTGGAAAATGGGAGCAGCTCTGCCCTGGCAACAAAAGTAGGTTATTTGCATACTCTTCCGTGATTGGCTTGAACCTTGATGGGCTTGCCAAATCACACTGTATCTTCTTGGTGATAGGCTATGCTAATTAGGTGCTGTTGCTGGGATTCTGAAATAGTGGTGGGACTCAGTGTGGCTGCGGCGCATTGTATTGTCTGGTGAGGGATGCTGATAAATGTTAAATGCATTCTCCTAATAATCATCAGAATTTACTCATGAAAGAGGGCAAATTAGTCAAACGTGTTTCCACTTCAGTGTTTCTGTATAGCCTGATTACAAACCCTGTAGAGGCTGGTGAGGAGCTCATTCACTTCATTCAGTTAAGGTTTCTTTTTTTGTGTGTATTATTTAATTACACACACATGTTCCTGTCCCAATATTCAGTTCTTACCTCTCAGTAGATGCCTCTGTACTGTACTTCACTGTACACTCCCGTATATGGATATGAGAAATGTATAAATAGACAAGTGCAATATTTCACTAGTAACATGCACAAGGAATCACTCAGCGAACATGTATTATTAGTGTTATCCCTACAGTGTTCTGGTACTACCAAGCGCTAATATGTGTAAACTTCCTCCTAGGGGGAGAGACCTCAGCATGCAAACCTTCGTCCGTCCGGCTTGCACCCTCTTTTTCTTTCAATGCTGCTGGTCTTCAGATGGCTGCTCCGATGCCTCATTCGCACCAGCAGTACAGTGACTGTCACCAGCAGAGTACAGACCAGTCTGTCACTGTACTGCCATACAGTGACCAGACACAAGCACTCACTGCCAACCAGGTACTGGCCGCTCATGTGTTCATAAACTTAAAAGTGTTATTGCCTTGTCTTGCAACTGATGTCGCTTATTTTTGTTTTTCTTTCCCCGTAAATGCAGAGGCACATGCCCCAGTGCTTTCGTGACCCAGCTGTAGCTCCTTTGAGGAAGCTCTCCATTGACCTGATCAAAACCTACAAACACATCAATGAGGTAAGATCTGCCCCAGGTCCTGTTGCCAGTTAAGCCAAATGAACTGCACTTTCTCCAAACCGCTGTAGAATTTGCACTACACTGCGCTCATTGACCGTGACCTGTTGTGTGGAAGGTACTGATGGGCTAGAGCTGGGCAGTATGACGATACATTATCATATTGTGACCCACAATATGCTTTTCTGAGCATATCGGTTATATTGTTGGTGCTTAATAAACACGTATTATCTGCATGTTTCATTACAATCAGTGTAACAAGTGTAATCACTGATATGCTTAGAAAAGCATTTTGTGTATCACAATAACTACATTTATCACAATATGATCAAATATCATCATATTGCCCATCTCTGAACCTTTGACACCGTGTTAGCAGTCAGTGGGCACTCAGCATTTGTACATATGGAGAAAACCTCTAGGAAACATTTATCCTGAAGGAAGTGCATGTACTCCTGTCTTGCTCCAGTCAGAGCCTTGTTGCAGTTTTAAGCAGCTTCCAAAAACATTTACTTACTGTTTAAGGCCTTTTATGATGAGTTGAGATAACAGTTTACACCAAAAACACATTAATTAAAGACCAACTGCGTTCGGTTACTGGTTTCAGACACTTAGTCCACATTATCTGAACACATTATCAGTGTACTGTATTGTAAGACTTGAAGTGCTTCAAGGCTTTGTGGGTTTATGCCAACAAATATAAGGGCATAACTCTGCTTTGCACATACATAGCTAAAAACCGTTGAAAATATTGTTAATACACTGTTTCTCAATCTTTTCCTCTGGGCGAACCACAGTGGGTCCACATTTTTGCTGTATTCCAGCTCCCTGCAAACTTGAGTTAGGCAATCAAGAACTGTTGAGTACCTGCTATAGCAGCGCTGAAAGCTGGGGTAGAGTTGAAACGTGGAATGTCGGGGGATCCGTACTGACTGTATTGGGAAACCGGTGCAATCCTTTTTCACAAGATGTTTGCACTTGCATATTTGCTTCGTGGGGAGAAGTTGATGCTTTATTGAAGAACTCAACCACCTTATTGTCTTCTTTTGGCTGTGGGTAAAAACTGATGTGGAGATGTTTTTAGTTTCTGAACACTGTAACCCTGACCAGGACAAAGCTGATAGAAAGATGGATGGCTGTATATGCAATAAATGTCCCAAAAAGATACAATTTCACTTTTCATATCTAAACAGATCCTTTGCAACCCTACTATTATTTAGAAAACCCTGGTCAGAAAACAAGAAATGTGTAAAAGTCTTGTTTTCATCTGTATACAGTGTGTAAAATAGATTTTTGAATTATGTTCAAGTTGTTTTAAGCTAAATTCTCAGACTTTGTTTTGAAGTCAAGGACTGTAAATTAATTAATTCTGTTAATTCTTGTAAGACTCCGAATTGATATTGGCAGTGAAAACACTAAATATAAAGGTGGTGAGATGTGGTAATTGCAGTTTATGGCATGGTTATGTCTGTGTGTATGTGTAGGTGTATTATGCAAAAAAGAAACGACGGCATCAACAGGGTCAAGGTGAGGACTCCAGCCATAAGAAAGAGAGGAAAGTTTTCAACGATGGTTATGATGACGACAACTATGACTACATTGTCAAGAATGGAGAGAAGTGGATGGATCGTTATGAAATCGATTCTCTTATTGGAAAAGGGTCATTTGGACAGGTATGACTCCCTATTTATTTGTTCCCTTTATTTGGGCTGTGGTTCTGAAATTAAAAGTTAATTATAAATTTACTTCTCAGAATCCAGTGAACACCTTCACTAGCAGACACAGAATAGTGTTTATGTTTTGGCTTCAAAGAGGATGTGATGGAAGCATTAAACGGGCTGGATCATAATTGATGTGTACTGATGTTCGTTGGTTTTCTGTTGGAATTCCCTTGCTGCAGGTTGTGAAAGCTTATGACCGCGCTGAGCAAGAGTGGGTCGCGATTAAGATCATCAAAAACAAGAAGGCCTTTTTAAATCAAGCCCAGATTGAAGTGCGGCTTCTTGAACTCATGAACAAACATGACACAGAGATGAAATATTATATAGGTAATGAACATATTTTTACTTTACATTTTTTATTATTTATTGTATTCTGAAAGATGCTCTTCATCTGTCCAACGTTCTTTGTTGCTGTCCCACAAAACCTTGTATCTCCATATCTACTGTTAATCACTTTTTGACATGATGTGAATTTGGCGGTTGTTGATGAAGTTGTTCATGAAGAATGCACCAAAAAATGCTCCCATATGACTTGGAATTAAATATACTTATGTTGCCTACACACAGTCTACAGTAGTTTCACCCAGTTCTCACTGCAGTTCTTAGTCTGTGTTGCTTTTTGAAATGTAAGTAAGTAGGCATAAGACAAACAATACAATGCAAGAAAATGTAAGATTAGTTTTTTTTTTTTTTTTTTTTAATTCTTAAATAAAGTACACACACATCGGAGACGGTTTCTCCTAAGAAGGAAAGCACAGAGCCATGAAGGTTTTTATGAGTTTGGTAACATGAACTTGGATGGTGTTTAATATGTAACGTGGATGTAATGTTAATTTACCTTCCTTCTATTGCTTTCTCTCCTTCTCAACTGCTTAGTTCATCTGAAGCGACACTTCATGTTCCGGAATCACCTTTGCTTAGTTTTTGAAATGTTGTCGTACAACCTATATGACTTGCTACGAAATACAAACTTCAGAGGAGTTTCTTTAAACCTTACCCGGAAGTTTGCCCAGCAGTTGTGCACAGCACTGCTGTTTCTCGCCACCCCCGAGCTCAGCATCATCCACTGTGACCTCAAACCAGAGAACATCTTGCTATGTAACCCGAAAAGAAGCGCCATCAAAATAGTGGACTTTGGGAGTTCTTGCCAACTGGGACAAAGGGTACAGTTGACCAGTGTTTCCTCATCTGTAGCATTTTTCTCAAGCTTATCTTTGTTTGTATGTAATTAGGTGTTGGTACATCTGCCTGCATGCTGAAACTTTTTCCCCTGCTCTCTTCTCAGATATATCAGTACATCCAGAGTCGATTCTACCGCTCCCCTGAAGTGCTGTTGGGAATGCCGTATGACCTGGCCATAGACATGTGGTCACTAGGGTGCATACTAGTTGAGATGCACACGGGAGAGCCTCTGTTCAGTGGAGCCAATGAGGTAAAATATGAGCGTTTCTACACATTCAGACCCTAGCTGGATATTATTAGTGTATCATTGTGTGACGAAGAGCTGTGAGCTGAGGAGTGAACCGTTGTACTACACAAGGTGGCTTGGTGCTTTATTAATAGGCTAGAGCTTCCACTGCTTGGTGCTGCAAAAAATATTATTCAAGATTTGATTATTCAACAAATGATCAGCTCATTTGTTGTAAAGTAAAGAATCTTTGAATAAAATGGTCTGAATAACAGTTTGCTGCTGTAATAAAGGTTCAAGGTTAAAAGAATTAAATAAATAATGTCTTGCAATGTTTACATAAAGTTAGCAATAAAGAATACGTGTCCCATAGTACACACTTGGCATGCTAGTGCACCACTTATGCTTACATACTAATTAGTGTGGTAGAATGTGGTATGTGACTCAGCCCATGTCATTTCATGCATCTGTCAAAATACTTAAACCCACTTTTAATTATGAACTACAGTAAATGATGAATAGTTTTTTAAAAGATTAGGTAATATAAATATGTTGGATTCCAATATAGCTGTTTAGGTTGCAGCAGCATTTATTATAAGGATCTTAAACCCCTTTCTTTGTTTTCAGGTGGACCAAATGAACAAAATTGTTGAAGTTCTTGGCATCCCACCCAATCACATAATGGACCTAGCACCAAAAGCCAGAAAGTTTTTTGAGAAGTTGTCGGATGGAACATGGAGTATAAAGAAGACCAAAGACGGGAAAAGAGTATGTACTAATTGCATTAGTAAATGCGCTAATTATTTTGATGACTAAGCAATTAATTTGATTTGGTAAAAGAACAAAAATACAACACAAATGAGGACTTAACTAAATAATAACAAACCACACAGTCTGTGCTCGATTTATGTCCCCTCCAAAAAATATGATAACCTTATATATTATACGTGATCTTGTAACCCACTGTTCCTTAAAGATTAGTAGCTACATGTTCATTGTATGTAGGCTATAGGCTGCGCTACATAATTATTTAAAGCGCACCTCCTGAGGAGTCCTTTGAACGACCCGAGATATCTGTGCCATGCACAACAATGACGAAAAGCCTCCTTGACAACTCCTTTTCCACAGGATATATGAGTATTTACAGAGGTCAATTTTAAAAAGGTGTTTTGTGTATTTACAAAAAGGTTTTTTGTTTATAAAAGTTATTTTACGGCTCGTTTTAAAGACTGTAAAAAGTGGCAAAAATCTTTACTGACACAGGAGCGCACAGTCTGTAAAAGTTACTGACATGGCGCATTCGAAAGGGACTAAAATCACTGATAAACTCTAATTACGTTTACCCCACCTCACCATGTATTACCAATCTCCTCTGATTAGTTTCTATAATACGATATTTGCAAAAAGGTGGTCTTTAATATATTTTGTTCTAATCATGTACTTGACCTAACTCTTTTAATGGGCATTAAAAAAATGTTCACTCGTTTGTTTTTCTGTCAACAGTACAAACCTCCGGCTTCTCGAAAGCTCCATGCCATCCTAGGAGTGGAGGCTGGTGGACCAGGGGGTCGACGAGCCGGGGAATCCGGCCATGCAGTAGCTGATTACTTGAAGTTCAAAGACCTTGTACTCAGAATGCTGGACTATGACCCTAAGACGCGAATCCAGCCCTACTATGCTCTGCAACACAGCTTTTTCAAGAAGACAGCAGATGAAGGAACAAATACAAGCAGTAGTGTTTCAACAAGTCCTGCACTTGAGCAGTCGCAGTCCTCAGGGACCACTTCTAGCACATCCTCAAGCTCAGGTACTATAAATATATTTCTCCCTACTCCTGTTTAGTTTTGTTACGAATAATCTGAGATTCATCTGCTAATCTGTGTGTATTATCATTAGCGTTAGCCTCCACAGAGTCCTGAATGAGCTCTTCAGTGCTGGTTTAAAAACAAAGGTGTGCGGTTCTCCTACCAGTAAAACAGGGCGTTTTAGTGATGGTTTTATACAGGTTCAGATGTTATGGTCTGTTTGCATGTTCCACTGTAAAACAGGTCCACACTGCAGACTCTCAACTCTTTTATTTAGCTTCAGAGAACGTCCGCACTGCTGCCGACTGGCAATAATGTGCGTTAATGACGCCTTGAGGACACCATTTACTCTTTGAAAACTGTAGTTTAAGCAAAGAATCAGGACTGTATTCGGATTAAAAGAGCAGACACCCAATCTATTAAAGTACGACAAGATTTGATCGGGACATCCCTTGTCCTTGTTTACAGATCCAGACTTCCCTTTTTCTTAAATGCATACCTCATATGGGCTGCCCAACCATAGTCTTGGTGGTCTGCTACATAGAAGAGTATAGTTTCAACACCTTTTCACACATATTCCCAAAGTAGGAGTTCTGATCTAGAATCAGATGTGTTGATCATTGGTAGGTCCGTACTCCTATACTAAGAAACTTAATGAGTACAGGCCACAAAGTGTTTGATTAGAGTTGGAGTTAAACTCTGATCACCAGGAGCACAGTTGGACACTCTTGCTTTACTCTTGCATGTTAGTTTAGTTAAGGAGTAATGAGTCGTAGGTCTGTAGTTTTAGAGGTTAACACAAGCTGGTTATTTTCTTCTCAGGAGGATCGTCTGGAACTAGCACCAGTGGGAGAGCAAGGTCTGATCCAACTCATCACCATCGACACAGTGGGGGGCACTTTAGCACAGCAATGCCACCCATAGACTGTGACAACCTCTGCCCTCCGGTAAGCCAAGTTTGTTGACAGAATTGGACAAATTCAGGTCTAAAATGTTTGCCCATGTATGGTTGTTGCTTTTGTCTTGTCGTTTTGTAATGACTGTGCTGTTCTATGCCTTTTTTTGCATGTGCCTTTTACCCTTCCAGACAAGACAGCCTTACCATCCACCTGTAGTATGGACTGGCGGTGTTGGACCAGACCCTGTCACTGTAGAAACCCATCCAGTCCAGGAGACGACCTTTCATGTGCCTCCCCAGCACCCTAAGGCATTGCACCCCCATCATCATCACCACCACCACCACCATCATCACCATCACCATGGACAGGTCATCACGGCGCACCCTCGGCCACGGCTTTACAAGTCCCCCACCAACAGCGCCTCCACGCAGGATTCAATGGAGGTTGTGCATGGTCATCTGTCCATGACATCCCTGTCTTCCTCCGCATCCTCTTCCTCCACATCGTCCTCTTCCACGGGAAACCACGGCAACCAGGCTTACCAGTTTCGCCAGATTCCTGCCCTGGACTTCAGCCACAATGGAAGCATGAGCATGGGTTTGGGTGCCTTCTCAAATCCTCGCCAAGAGACTGGCATTGCTGGACATCCAACGTACCCCGTTGCCACAAATACTGGACCTGGTCACTTCATAACAGAGGGACATTTGGGCATGAGGCAAGGAATTGATAGGGAAGAGTCTCCAATGACTGGAGTATGTGTTCAGCAGAGCTCGATGGCCAGTTCGTGACTAAGCTGAAAATGGTTTGTTTTCTGTGTGTGGTTATAATTTTTTTTTATTATATATTTTTCCTTTTCTAAGTGATGTTTTCGTTTTCTCCTATTTTTGACAAGGTGCATAGAGAACAAAAAGCTGCTCACTTTTTAGGGGAGATATCACTGAACTGCTTCAGTTGAAGAGTATTTAAAGTATATATGTATTTCAAATGTTCCTTTTTCAGTTCATAGACACGTTAATACTGCAAAATAACCATAGAGAAATTGACACTTCTGTTTGCCAGTTTACTCACTGCACCTAGTACTCATAGTACTAATTTTCCCAATCCGTTTCTTTTTATTATTTTATTTTTAAACTTGTTTTAAGGTTGTTGTTTTTTTCTTCTTCTTCTTCTTTTTTTGTAGTTTCTTTACTGACCATTTCAGAGCAGAGAGCTGCCATGCAACTAGCTATATGTAAAGCAATGCAAAAACACCCATTAAACGGTAAAACCTTGTCCCCATCCCCCCAATCCCCCTTTTCTTTTGAACCGCTTGTTACGTTCCGTACCCTTTAAGCGAAGCCTCTCAAACGAGCTGTGTGTTAACTTGTAGCGTGTCAAGGAAGCAGTACTTGCAGTGATCTTTTGTGTTGTCTGTATCGTGTAACTCTTAAAGGAAGGGGGCACATGGAAGTAGCCCCAGCAGCTGTGAGTCGCTCACAGTACTGTCCAGGCCGGGAGCCCTCTGTATGAATGAGGCAGCTTCAAGAGTGCATGTGGCAACTGAGGAGGAGAAGGAAGAGGAGGTGCACTGAAGGGGAGGTCAGATCCTGATTAATTGGGGCTGCTGTTAAGCATCTTATTGGCCTTACAAGTTTTTTGGACTTTTGAATGAAAGCGAGACTGATGGTGATGTACGGATAATGATGGCTTTTCTCTATTTTTTTTCTATTTTTTTTAACATAATAAAAGTTCCTTAATTGTTTAGGGAAGCGCAGAACAAAGTAAAAGAGTAAGTTATTAAGAGGCCTTTATTTAAGGGACTTTAAGGGACTCTTAACTACAGGGTCAAGTGTCCCAAACGCAACTTCCTATAGCTCTTTCTTACCGAAGTGGGATTTCACAATGAAGGTAGTCACCCCGATCTGAGATGCTTGATGATTTTTTGTTTGTTTGTTTGTTTTTAATTAATGTTTTTATTATTATGTTGGGTTTTTTTTCTCTCCCTTTTCCCATTTGAGTATACTGTTTCCGTTTGAAGACTGTCTACTTCTATTTGCCTCTTCAAACTTTTAGTACAGAAACGTGCTGAAATTCGTGACTGCCTTTTTCTCCTCTTGAATTATGCTGTGAATTTTACACTCGTTTTTTTTCCTGTTTGATTGTCTCTTTCCCTTTTGTTTTCTTTTTTTCTTTTTTTATACCAAAGCAATTGTTTTTTTAATAGTACTGGGTGTCTGTAACCAATAATGTAGCAGTTCACCACTTCAACGTTCAAGGTTTATTAAAGTATCAACTTTGTCCATACGAACCGTCTATCACCTACAATGGCGAACTGGAACTTTTGCTGAACTTGGTACATTTCTAATGTTGATTGAATCGTTTATCGTGTGGTTCAACACCCACCAAACTCCCATCAACCATCTTTTATTTTTGATTTTGTACTTTTTATTTGTATTAACATTATTAAATGTTTGTTTTGTTTTAATCCAACACATCAAGCAAGATGTCAGTCGGGAGCATCACCTTAGCGAGACGCCGTCCGCGCCGTCTGCGCAGTCTGCTGCTCTGCAGGCTCCAGAGCAGCTGAGCGATCTGCAAAAGGTCAGGAGGTGGAAAATGTTTCCGTTTTGTATTTTCGGTCAGTCGGTGGGTGATGCTGCCTTTTCTACTTACTTTGAATAACATGCTGATTTCTACCTTTCTAAGTACCGAAGTAGCTACTCGACCCGAAATCGACGTTCAGGCAGTCCAACTGTAGCTACCGTCGTGTCCAGTCTGTCCGACCTTTGGTTTGGTGCTTGCTTCCCATAAACTACTCCTCAAAGGGAATCTAGAGGTGACTCTGGAGATGACTCCGCTGGCACACGGGCATACGGGAATGCCTAGGCACATGTATGTTTCAGAGAGGATTGTTGGTGGGTTTTTGTTTGTTGTTTTTTTTTGTTTTGTTTTTTTGTCACTTTGCAGTCTGCTTGCTGCTATCGCGTAGGAGATCCCACCTAGACTTTACAGCATCACAGCCCACCCTTGCACTTCACGATAGCTGTCAGCTTAGACCAACACCACCTTGCTTTATTATCTCTTTGGATCCAGCAGTTCAGAAACCAACAGCAGGACGCTAGCGTTCCAGAAAGACGGCGATGTTTGTTTATGTTTCGGCCATTTGTTACTCAAAGGCATCACTACCTTCTTCTAAAGCCAGTCGTGTTTGATGCATTTACATATCCCAAGGAGAGCGACGATGACTACAAATACGGTTTATCGAAATGTTAGATTGATAGATTTTTATAAGCGATGCCATTTGGGTGGGGAGGGGCAAGCAGATGGTTTGCTGAACTCGACGTGAAACATTCCAAAACAAAAACGAAAAAGTTTTAAAAAATGTAAGAGAGACTTTAAGTGTGTACCTGTTTCAGCTGTTACTTAAGTGACATCTGATTTAGTGCGGTTTTCATGAAATGCAGCCCCTTTTTACTAGTCGAAATAGAATTTATGTATATATTTCTATTTTTTTAAATAAAGCAACTATAGAACTCCCTACATGTACTCCTGCTGGCATAGCGATCGCACCCTCATCCATTCGGTTGGTATTTCGAAGAGCAGTTTTCCTCGGATTCTGCTCACTAGTGCAAACTTTCCAGAGCACTAAAAGGTAGAGAATGGCCCTAAAAGGCAGGGGTTCTGTTAAAGGACAAGAGGAATCTTGTACCTGAGAAATTCTTTCACAGGGTAAAAGTATGCATGTGTTTCCACAAGGTGGTTTTGTTTTGTTTGTTCTGCCTTTTGTCAGAGGAGGACTGTGATTCACCAGAGCCTGCATGCACAGAGCATTAAAACAAACCGAGGAGAAGGAGTAGGAATGCTGATCTGGGCCCTGACCATAATCAGTATAAAAGGAGGAAAGGTTTGGGTCGAGATCAGTACTCCTACTCCAGGGGGAGCTTTGTGTACTGAGAGCTCAGTATCCCAAACCCACCGCACCACAACACTCACCGTTAGATAGTAGAGTACAGTTAATGCAGGACTCTGAAGTTAGAGCTACCGTGACTGGTGTGCTGCTGTGTTAATGGGAGATCAAGCCTTCTCCAGGTGTTCATGAGGTCAATTTGGTTTCCACAGAACTTGAACTCAGACTTGTTAAGTGTTCTGCTGCCATTTTACACTTCTTCCTCTTTCTGTTTTTATTTTTTTTGTTTTATTTTTTAAAACATGCAACATGCACTATATAACTGAACAGCATGGGGAAAAGGATAAGTGTCCACAGATTGTAAGAACTAGTCAAGACTTTGCTGTGTATATGAAAATGCCCTTTGTATTATATTCAGTCTTATGTATGATATATATAAAAAGAACCTACTTGACATTCTCTTCTCCTTCTTTATTTATGGTTTCATACTTTGCTGATCCAATAAACCTCTCGGACTCACAATTCTTGAAAAAATCTATAAAGGCATAAAATACGCAATGAAGTGACTGGGGGGAAAAGGATCCTCAGCCAGATGCTCCACAGGTTTTAATGAATATCATGTTACTGTTGTCCTTGTGCCATGATTTACAGTGAACTACCCCTTCTAAGCCTTTACTTTACAGTCATACTGAACTCCTTCCTGTCCGGTATCTAATGTCCAGTGTATTTTACTCTGTCTTTAAGTTTTCCAATAGACTTTAAAATACGGATGTCGGTGCTATCTTATATTAATGTTGATCCAAATATCTAATATTTTAATGTTTCATTTAGTGATGCCAGTGTCTGATATTTCTAACATATAATCCGATGATGCAGGATGCTATTATCCATTAGTTTTTATTGGTAGTCCAAAATAGCTCTTTTATAGATCTGTTATTTTTACCATACCGTATAATATGCTGATGCCAGTCTCTGATCTGATGCAGAGTATTGATGACTGTGCTCATTGTAAAAACACACATACATACATACATACATACATACAAACATAAAAATACACGTAATTTAGCCATGAAAGCCATGGAAAGCATGTCCATTTTATTTGCAGATGTTCACATGCAGTATATCTAAACTGCCCAATGGAAAACCTGCATCTTCAAAGTAGTGACTTTACAAGTCATTTAGAGCATTTCTATTGGTCTATTCACCCAGAATTATTGACACAGTGTACAGAAGCAGCTACAGGGTTCTTGGAGAAAAATGGAGATACATGGTTTTCGTTGGACAGCAGATACCCAGCTACCTGAAACCTGCTGGATCATCAACGTCATGATCATTAGTTTAATTATAAGTGTTTCTTTTTTGATCTGATTTCAGTATGATGGCGCATCCCTACTTTTCAGACGTGTCTTTGGTTGATTGTTGATCACTGGCTCACTGTTGCTCTCACTCCTACCTCTCCACTGCCTGTGACTGAATGGAGGCTTCAGCTCTGACCCAGTCTTTCCTCTTCAGGCTCTTCAGTGAGATGTACCTCTCACTGTCGCCCCCGGCTGCTGATCAGGAAACTGTGCCCGCATTGTTGAACAGCTGGTCACTTTTGCAGGAGAAATTCATCTAACCGAATAGGTGGGGCAACGTCTACAGTGCACGCAGCTTCCATCCAGGAACAAACCCACCTGAGAAATTATTCACGGTATCTGAACACAAACCTCCAACTCCTTCTGCAATACCAGCATCAACCACCAGGTGTCCAACTGCACCACCACCGTTCATTACCATATGCAGTCTATCATCGCCACCTGGTGTCAAATTATTTTTATTGATTTTGAGCATGCGTGGTGCTGTGCAGCTTAAACCCAAACAGCGCCGAACATGCTTAACCCAGTTCAATACTGTATTTCCAACACTGCTATACTGGACACCCAGCACCAGACCATTATAATCCAGCCCATGTTGTGTTTTGAACGCTGCTGCGCTGCTCAACAAGCACCAGACCAGTACAAATGAGCAAAAAAATATTTCTGCTGTAGCCTTCCAGTGCTGGACATACTACGTTAGCACAAAGCTAGCAGTACATTTACTCTCCCACACTAGGTTCAGTGCTGCCTGTATTTATGGCAACAGGTTGATCATGCTGACCGAGCTGCTTGGCCAGGTTGGTTACGCTGGTTAACCAGCATGCTCATCTGTTTGATCACTTATGAAACATTTTAGAAAATGCCCCAGTGCTAAAATCCCAGGTAACGTCTCTCAGTGCAGATTTTTAGGTATGCACACTGATCAGCCATGACATTGACACCACCTCCTTGTCTCTACCTGCGTTGTGCATTTTATGAGCTTACCATATACAGGCACTTTGTAGTTCTACATGTACAGGTTGTAGTTCATCCGTTTCTCTGCATACTTTGTTAGCCTCCTTTCACCCTGTTCCCCAATGGTCAGGAGCCCACAGGACCACAGCAGAGCAGTTATTATGTGGGTCATTCTCAGCACCGCAGTGACTCTGACCCGGGGTCGGCGTGTCAGTGAGCGCTGCGCTGGCAGGGGGACGCTGCCAGGAATTTTGAACCCCATGAAAAGGTATTTACACTGGGCCCAACAACTCTAACTAGTTTGTCAATAAGCTGAGTTAATACATTTTAGAGCCCCTGTCGGTCACAGGCCTTGAGATTCGTCCTCACTATTTCCCCCCATACGGCACCCCCTGTGCGCTGGTACGAGTGGATCAGACACGGCAGTGCTGCTGGAGAGTTCAAACACCTCAGCCGTCGCTGCTGGACTGAGGACAGTCCACCAACCGGAAATATCCAGCCAACAGTGTCCTGTGGGCAGCGTCCTGTTCCCGCTGATGAAGGACTAGAGGATGACCAACGCAAACTGTGCAGCAACAGATGAGCTTCTATCTGCAGTGAGGCTAGGGGCATGCTTTTTTCTGACTCAATTTAGTGGCACTAACTAGCTTTCACATAACATTTGATATGAGCTGTGACCCAAACATTTTAGCTACCGAGTTCACTAGCCTGTTGGCTAATGCTAACCTCACCCTAGAAGACTTTAGAAAGTCTCTGAAAATACTTTTGCGAGACTAAATTCTGAGGCCCGTTCGCCTCTGAAGACAATTTAATTTCCATTGTTATGCAGATGACACACAGCTCTTTATATCAGCCAAACCTGATGATAAATTCAGATGAAAGAAAATCCAGGACTGTGTAAAGGATATAAAACTCTGGATGTCACATAACTTCCTTTTTCTTAACAGTAACAAAACCGAGTTCTCCTTTTAGGCTCAAAAGACACTAGAAATGATCTATCAGATTTACTGTTAGACTTGGCTGATGCCTCCATTATTCCTGGTCTAGCAGCTAAAAATCTTGGCGTCATATTCGATTCAGATCTATCATTTGAGCAACATATAGCTAATATTAGTAGGACAGCCTTTATGCATCTTAGGAACGTTGCCAAACTAAGAAATTCCTTTTCTCTACAGGATGCAGAAAAGCTAACACATGCTTTTATTACCTCAAGACTAGATTACTGTTATGCACTTTTGTCAGGTTGTTTCAGCGGGAACTTCCATGAACTTCAACTAGTTCAAAATGCTGCAGCTAGGGTCCTTACTAAAAATAGAAAATGTAACCATATCAGTACGGTCCTTTCAGCAATTTATTGGCTCCCAGTTAAATTCGTATTGACTATTAACATACCAAGCCTTACATGACATCACTCCTGAGTACTTGTGAGATCTTATTACATATTATGAACCATCAAGAATACTTAGATCTCAGGGTGCTGGCTTCTTAGTAGTTCCCAAAATTCAGAAAACCTCAGCAGGGGGAAGAGCCTTTTCTTATAAAGCCCCCCAACTCTGGAATAACCTTCCAGATAATGTTCGAGACTCAGACACAGTCGCAATCTTTAAAACTCATCTGTTTAGTTGAACTTTTGGTAAGTAATGTTTCCCCTTAGATAAAGGTTTTTTTTTGTAGTATACTGAGATGCTGGAGCTATCGTCTCGCTGCTTGCACACGATCACTCAGGTTTGTATACGGTGGAGCAGATGGACGCTAGCGTTTCAGGGTGCTCCAGTGCCGGTGTGACCTTCTGGCTCTCTCCTTTTAACTAGGCTGTTATGGTCAGACCTGCCGGAGTCGCCAGACACACTCTGATACTGCTCAACATTCTCTGCTCTCTATAAATCCATTCAGAACTAACTCCTTACTTTCTCACAGTTAATGGTCACCCAGCCCGACCTGCTGGAAGACTGCCCGCTGAGGTCCCCTCTACCTGCGTCAGACCAGCTGCCACCTACCAGTCTGACCAGCAGGCCCCCCACCATCACCACCCATGCCAGACCACAACCGCCTACCACTGCTACCTGCCTAATGACCATGTTAAAACCAATATGGAGTCTTAACTTTCTGCAACTATTAATGTTACCACTATTATCTATTATTACTCTCATTACTCTCACCATCACTACCATGACTATATTAAGTTATACTACACCATGATATTTATATTAGTCAAGTCAAGTCAAGTCAAGTCAAGTCAAGTGGGTTTATTGTCATTTCAACTACATACAGAGTACACAGTGAAACGAAACAACGTTCCTCCAGGACCATGGTGCAACATAGACAGTGCATACAAGACACAAGTGCAACACAAACAAACAAGTGCGGACAGACAACACAACACAGTACAGACAGAGGATAATAAATAATGACGGTAGTGTGCAAGTTGTGCAATGTGCAATAAATAGAGTCCAGTGAGGTAGTAAAGTTATTAGTGCAAATGCTTGTGCAAAAAATGCTTCCCATGTTATCTGGGGTAAATGGTTGGAAAGAGAGAGAGAGGGAGAGTGTACATGTACCAGAAAGATATCAGTTCAGAAGTTGAGTTGTGTTGAGGAGTCTGATGGCTTGGGGAAAGAAGCTGTTGCAGAGTCTGGTCGTGTTGGACCGGATGCTGCGGTACCTTCTTCCTGATGGCAGGAGGGAGAACAGTCTGTGTGAAGGGTGGGTGGAGTCATCCACAATGCTGGTTGCTTTGCGGGGTCAGCGGGTGGTGTAAATGTCCATGACGGAGGGGAGAGAGACTCCGATGATCTTCTCAGCTGTCCTCACATTATGATTATGATCAGAGCAGTTCAACAGTATAGATGGTTTGGTAACTTTTGTCAATAATTTATAAATAGTTCTGACCAGAGGAGGATGGGTCCCCCTTGTGAGTCTTGGTTCCTCCCAAGGTTTCTTCCTCCAGCTCTGAGGAAGTTTTTTTCTTGACACTGTCACCATTGGCTTGCTCACTGGGGGTCTTAGACTTTTCATGTGTTTTAATGTTATTTATTTTTCTTTTTTTCTGTCTTTTGCTAATTACTGATGATGTAAAGCTGCTTTCTGACAACAACAGTTGTAAAAATCGCTGTACAAATACATTTCATTTGACTTGACTTGACTTACTCACAGTCACAGACTATAATTTTGCAAATACTGAGACTCTTGCAGTGTCCCTCTTTGCAAGACTGCAACTAGATTCCCTTTGAGATGATTTCCTATCATGATCCCGATGGAAATTTACAAGATGAGAGTAGTTAAAAACTTGTGAAAAGCTCTGAAATAGTTAAAAACGTTGCAGAAAATATTTTAACGTTGGACACCAGGTGGCGATAATAGACTGCATATGGTAATGAACGGTGGTGGTGCAGTTGGACACCTGGTGGTTGATGCTGGTAGTGCAGAAGGAGTTGGAGGTTTGTGTTCAGATACCGTGAATAATTTCTCAGGTGGGTTTGTTCCTGGATGGAAGCTGCGTGCACTGTAGGCGTTGCCCCACCTATTCGGTTAGATGAATTTCTCCTGCAAAAGTGCTGCCAAAACGTCAGGTTTGTTTTAGGCTGAGGATCTTACTTTGTTTAGTAGAAGACACAGTTGTAGGGCTTTTTTTTTTTTTTTTTGAAGCATAAACAGTGTCCTTCTGAGACTGATCATCTTTAATTGGAGAGCATAAAGAGATGCTTGTCAAATTGATCCTAACGTTGTGAGCAGTGTTAAAAGAGAGTGTGCCACTTGCGTTAAACATGGGTTTATTGTTAGTTGAATTATCGGACGTGTTGGAGTATGTTTTGAGCGTACTTGATGATGAGGACAAGTCGACGGAAAGAGTGCAGAGTAGCGGCGGATGTAAGCGGTCAGAGAAGAAGGGCTGTCGTTTTCCCGGTAAGCCTCAGAGTGCTCGTTGGAATGTTTGTTAGAATCTGACCAATCACAAACAGCCACTGACGACGAGCCCTTAAATAGGCTGAAATATGACTAGTTTTCGCGATCATGGTGACGAGTCAAAAAAATCCTTTTTTTCTTCCTCACGGGTGCAAAGACAAGTTCAATAAAATGCATTCAACTACCTAGACCTGTCAGATTTGTAATTTTTTCATGAACGGGAACAAAAAAGAAAAAGTCTAGAACAAACTCTCTGTCCTTCACTACTGCGACGTCCGCCCTCTACTGCGCATGCGTGGTGCTGTGCAGCTTAAAACCAAACAGCGCCGAACATGCTTAACCCAGTTCAATACTGTATTTCCAACACTGCTATACTGGACACCCAGCACCAGACCATTATAATCCAGCCCATGTTGCGTTTTGAACGCTGCTGCGCTGCTCAACAAGCACCAGACCAGTACAAATGAGCAAAAAAATGCTGTAGCCTTCCAGTGCTGGACATACTACGTTAGCACCAAGCTAGCAGTACATTTACTCTCCCACACTAGGTTCAGTGCTGCCTGTATTTATGGCAACAGGTTGATCATGCTGACCGAGCTGCTTGGCCAGGTTGGTTACGCTGGTTAACCAGCATGCTCATCTGTTTGATCACTTATGAAACATTTTAGAAAATGCCCCAGTGCTAAAATCCCAGGTAACGTCTCTCAGTGCAGATTTTTAAGTATGCACACTGATCAGCCATGACATTGACACCACCTCCTTGTCTCTACCTGCGTTGTGCATTTTATGAGCTTACCATATACAGGCACTTTGTAGTTCTACATGTACAGGTTGTAGTTCATCCGTTTCTCTGCATACTTTGTTAGCCTCCTTTCACCCTGTTCCCCAATGGTCAGGAGCCCACAGGACCACAGCAGAGCAGTTATTATGTGGGTCATTCTCAGCACCGCAGTGACTCTGACCCGGGGTCGGCGTGTCAGTGAGCGCTACGCTGGCAGGGGGACGCTGCCAGGAATTTTGAACCCCATGAAAAGGTATTTACACTGGGCCCAACAACTCTAACTAGTTTGTCAATAAGCTGAGTTAATACATTTTAGAGCCCCTGTTGGTCACAGGCCTTGAGATTCGTCCTCACTATTTCCCCCCATACGGCACCCCCTGTGCGCTGGTAAGAGTGGATCAGACACGGCAGTGCTGCTGGAGAGTTCAAACACCTCAGCCGTCGCTGCTGGACTGAGGACAGTCCACCAACCGGAAATATCCAGCCAACAGTGTCCTGTGGGCAGCGTCCTGTTTCCGCTGATGAAGGACTAGAGGATGACCAACGCAAACTGTGCAGCAACAGATGAGCTTCTATCTGCAGTGAGGCTAGGGGCATGCTTTTTTCTGACACAATTTAGTGGCACTAACCAGCTTTCACCTAACATTTGATATGAGCTGTGACCCAAACATTTTAGCTACCGAGTTCACTAGCCTGTTGGCCAATGCTAACCTCACCCTAGAAGACTTTAGAAAGTCTCTGAAAATACTTTTGCGAGACTAAAGTCTGAGGCCCGTTCGCCTCTGAAGACAATTTAATTTCCATTGTTATGCAGATGACACACAGCTCTTTATATCAGCCAAACCTGACGATAAATTCAGATGAAAGAAAATCCAGGACTGTGTAAACGCTCCTGAATACTTGTGAGATCTTATTACATATTATGAACCATCAAGAATACTTAGATCTCAGGGTGCTGGCTTCTTAGTAGTTCCCAAAATTCAGAAAACCTCAGCAGGGGGAAGAGCCTTTTCTTATAAAGCCCCCCAACTCTGGAATAACCTTCCAGATAATGCTCGGGACTCAGACACAGTCGCAATCTTTCAAACTCATCTGTTTAGTTGAACTTTTGGTAAGTAATGTTTCCCCTTAGATAAAGGTTGTTTTTTTTTGTAGTATACTGAGATGCTGGAGCTATCGTCTCGCTGCTTGCACGCGATCACTCAGGTTTGTATACGGTGGAGCAGATGGACGCTAGCGTTTCAGGGTGCTCCCGTGCCTGTGTGACCTTCTGGCTCTCTCCTTTTAACTAGGCTGTTATGGTCAGACCTGCCGGAGTCGCCAGAGACACTCTGATACTGCTCAACATTCTCTGCTCTCTGTAAATCCATTCAGAACTAACTCCTTACTTTCTCACAGTTAATGGTCACCCAGCCCGACCTGCTGGAAGACCGCTGAGGTCCCCTCTACCTGCGTCAGACCAGCTGCCACCTACCAGTCCGACCAGCAGGCCCCCCACCATCACCACCCATGCCAGACCACAACCGCCTACCACTGCTACCTGCCTAATGACCATGTTAAAACCTATATGGAGTCTTAACTATCTGCCACTATTAATGTTACCACTATTATCTATCATTACTCTCATTACTCTCACCATCACTACCATGACTATATTAAGTTATACTACACCATGATTATTATATTATGATTATGATCAGAGCAGTTCAACAGTATAGATGGTTTGGTAACTTTTGTCAATAATTTATAAATAGTTCTGACCAGAGGAGGATGGGTCCCCCTTGTGAGTCTTGGTTCCTCCCAAGGTTTCTTCCTCCAGCTCTGAGGGAGTTTTTTCTTGACACTGTCACCATTGGCTTGCTCACTGGGGGGTCTTAGACTTTTCATGTGTTTTAATGTTATTTATTTTTCTTTTTTTCTGTCTTTTGCTAATTACTGATGATGTAAAGCTGCTTTGTGACAACAACAGTTGTAAAATTCGCTGTACAAATACATTTCATTTGACTTGACTTGACTTACTCACAGTCACAGACTATAATTTCGCAAATACTGAGACTCTTGCAGTGTCCCTCTTTGCAAGACTGCAACTAGATTCCCTTTGAGATGATTTCCTATCATGGTCCCGATGGAAATTTACAAGATGAGAGTAGTTAAAAACTTGTGAAAAGCTCTGAAATATTTAAAAACGTTGCAGAAAATATTTTAACGTTGGACACCAGGTGGCGATAATAGACTGCATATGGTAATGAACGGTGGTAGTGCAGTTGGACACCTGGTGGTTGATGCTGGTATTGCAGAAGGAGTTGGAGGTTTGTGTTCAGATACCGTGAATAATTTCTCAGGTGGGTTTGTTCCTGGATGGAAGCTGCGTGCACTGTAGGCGTTGCCCCACCTATTCGGTTAGATGAATTTCTCCTGCAAAAGTGCTGCCAAAACGTCAGGTTTGTTTTAGGCTGAGGATCTTACTTTGTTTAGTAGAAGACACAGTTGTAGGGCTATTTATTTATTTATTTATTTATTTTAAGCGTAAACAGTGTCCTTCTGAGACTGATCATCTTTAACTGGAGAGCATAAAGAGATGCTTGTCAAATTGATCCTAACGTTGTGAGCAGTGTTAAAAGAGAGTGTGCCACTTGCGTTAAACATGGGTTTATTGTTAGTTGAATTATCGGACGTGTTGGAGTATGTTTTGAGCGTACTTGATGATGAGGACAAGTCGACGGAAAGAGTGCAGAGTAGCGGCGGATGTAAGCGGTCAGAGAAGAAGGGCTGTCGTTTTCCCGGTAAGCCTCAGAGTGCTCGTTGGAATGTTTGTTAGAATCTGACCAATCACAAACAGCCACTGACGACGAGCCCTTAAATAGGCTGAAATATGACTAGTTTTCGCGATCATGGTGATGAGTCAAAAAAAATCCCTTTTTTCTTCCTCACAGGTGCGAAGACTAGTTCAATAAAATACATTCAACTACCTAGACCTGACAGATTTGTAATTTTTTCATGAACGGGAACAAAAAAGAAAAAGTCTAGAACAAACTCTCTGTCCTTCACTACTGCGACGTCCGCCCTCTACTGCGCATGCGTGGTGCTGTGCAGCTTAAAACCAAACAGCGCCGAACATGCTTAACCCAGTTCAATACTGTATTTCCAACACTGCTATACTGGACACCCAGCACCAGAACATTATAATCCAGCCCATGTTGCAAGCACCACAGCAATCGTAAAAAAAAGTCTTTCAAAATGATTAAAAAAGCAGTTTTTTATTTAGATATCTGGCGGTTGTCGGCTTCATCCGATATGAGGGATTTCTCACCATTCTTTGACGTAGCGTCAAGGTACTGCTTCTGGTCCAGCAAAATGTGTTTACAGTCACAGGTAAAGGAAATGTTCGCTTGACTCACGTCGTTCAGGTCGTGAATACTCGTTGCAAGCTTGAGAAAAAAAAAACTGCGTGAAAAACGTTGATCAGACGTCTGGCTGAAAGTGTCTTTAAGAATATTTGAGCTGGCGAGAAAGATCCTTTGCTGGGAGAGTCTTTTTCTCACATGTGTAGCCTCACCCCTTTTCTTCTTCTGATGTCAAACTTGCATTTGGCATTTCTGGTGGTGCTGTCACTTACTGGTGGGCAAGGGTACCTACACTGTAAAATATCAGTATCAGCCATTATAAGCACAGCTGGCAGCTCCCTAGCAGATGAACATAATGGCACTTGCCAGTCTCCTTTACACAAGTGTAGTGTAGTTAGGAACGCCCTCTTCCCCAGCCTTTCAGTGAACTCATCAGCTCTTGGCTTCGGGTAAGGGGCGGAAGCTGATTCTGAGTTAATCTTGCAGAAGTCCATGCAAAACCACACATCTCCTTCTTTCTTGGGAACCAGGACCACTGGACTACTGGCTACTGCTCTGAGGAGTCCCGCCTACTTGGGCCTACTTAGGTTACGTAAATGATACTGTAACTTATATGTGACGTTGTTAATATTTTTCAGAACTAAATAAGGTGAACTTAGCTGAATGTTTGTGAGGGGGGATCCCAGTCTGTAGATCACACGTCGCCAGCCAGACCCGATCTCCAGGCTCATTGGACAGGGTCTTCCCTCTCTTATGATCCGCATTATCTTAATAGTGCTGCAGGTAGGTCTGGATGTGCTGGTGGGCAGTGGTCCAGACTTCTTCGCTGCGGCGCATCCATGAGTCCACCGCGAGCACCTGTGTCTCCGCGGCCATCCAGGGGGCCAGTGGTGGTTGATACATCAGGTAACACGGATACGGGGTGAGGCCAGTGGTCGCTACCACTTGGTGGATGTCCGCCTGCATCTTCTCCCACCCAGTACTTGTACCAGTACGAGTGAGCCCATACAACGAGACGCTCTCGTAGCAAGGCTGGGATGTAGACTTTGCCTGGGGGGCAAGAGGGGGGCACAATGGTGTGAGCGAGAGTTTGTTTTATCTCCATGTCCAAGTCCCACTGTATCGTCTGTATAGCTACCGCAGGGGGCAGGATAAGCACTGGGTCGGACTCTCCCTCATCCCCCATCTGGTGTATGTGAGAGAGTGCGTCTGCCTTGGTGTTACATGAGCCTGGCCGATACATGATCAAGAAGCGTAGCGACCACCGAGCTTGCCGGGGATTCAGACACTTCGCCTGGCATAAGTATTCTAGATTTTTGTGGACCCCTGAGCACTAAGAACGGGTAGTCAGCGTCCTCTAACCAATGATGCCACTCTCCTAACGCCATCTTAATGGCGAGGAGCTCCCGACTGCCTACCCCGTAAATGCGCTTGGCCCCGGTGAGCTTCTTTGAATAAAAGGCCAAGGGAGGCCCTGTGTCATTGGAAGAGAACAGCCCCCACCCCGTTGTTAGAAGCATCCACCTCAACCACAAACGCCTTTAGAGGGTCGGGGTGGCGAAGCAATGGGGCCGACATGAATGGGCGTTTCATCACCTGAAAGGACCACGTGATGCGCCAGGGAGCCCCGTTTAGCAAGGACGTGATGGGCACTGCCAAACTGCTAAAATCTCGAATGAACTGTCTATAAAAATTTGCGAACCCCAAAAACCGCTGGACCTCCTTTACGGAGCCAGGAGAAGGCCAATCTAGGACTGCCTGGACCTTGGTCTGGTCCATCTGAACCCCCTGCTCACTGATAATGTATCCCAGGAATGAGATCTCAGACATGAGAAAGAGTTTAGCGAAGAGCTGGTGGGCCCTGAGCTTTGCCAGGACTAGACGGACTTGGTGCACATGCATGGGCAGGTCAGGGGAGTAGAACAAAATTTAGTCCAAAAAGCTTACCACGAAGCATCCGAGGTAGTCTTTAAAGACATCATTAATGAAGGCCTGGAAGACGGAGGACCTGAACCTTGGATTCGGGGCTCTCGATAGTGGTCAACATGATTCGGAGGGGGACTAGGTCCAAACAGTGCTCCTGACAATAGGGGGACCAGGACACGATTTCCCTTTCGGGCCAGGAAATGAGGGGGTTGTGTTGGCTCAACCATGGCAAACCTAATTTTAGAGCATGGTCTGAGACCAGGAGAACTAACAGGGCAGCCTCCTCCTTGTGGAGGAAGCTGGCGGCTAACTTCACCTTGGTGGTGACGTGCATGATTGGTCTTGGACCCATTGGGTGCCTGTCCAGGGTGGTGATGCAGAGAGGTTTTTTGAGCAGCTCAACAGGGATGTTGACCTGGTCCACTATGTCCGCTCAAAGGAAGCTGCCCTCCGCACCACAGTCGATCTGCGCTAGAAGTGCACAAGACTGGTCTTGGAACGTGACAGTTACAGGCAACGTGATCAGCCGTGCTACCAACCTCGGGTCAGGTACACTCACCGGATTAGCGCGAGGAGACTCCTCCCTGTGCTCTCTGGTGAACCTCCACGCAGTAGAAGCAGAGTCCCTCACGACATCTTCTTCTACGCTCTTCCGGAGTAAGATGACCCATGCCTACCTCCATGGGTTCGCTGATGGAGGGTGCCATCGAAGGGGTGGCTGCAGGTGGCGTAGTTGAGCCAGGAAGTTGGTTGGGCGACGGGATAGGTGAGACCCCTAGCACCTACCACGGGCTCGCCAGGACCACGGGACCAGGTGGAGGTAGGATGATCCAAGAGTCGGTATAGCCGAATAGTGAGCAAGATGAGCTCATCCAGCTCAAGGGACTCACCTCGACATCCCAACTCTCGCTGCAAACAGGGGCTCAACCGGTTGCAGAACAGGGCCACCAGAGCGGCCTGGTTCCACCCACTACCCGCAGCTAGGGTGCAAAACTCTAGCGTAAAGCAGGCTGCCGAACGGTTGCCCTTTTCCAACCACAGAAGGAGGTCGCCCTTCGTAAGCCCTTCTCGGGGTGTTGGAACACTGCTTTAAACTGCTGGAGGTAGTCCGAGAAGGGCTTTTCATACAGTTCCTCCCAGGTGGCTGTGGCCCAATCCAGAGCTCTGCCCCTGAGACGGGATACCAAAAAGGTGATCTTCGTCTGGTTAGTGCCGGTTGGTTGATTGCTAAAGAACCAAGCACTGAAGCAGGAACCCCTCACAAAGCTCTGGATCGCCTGAATACGTAGCCGGTTTACCCGGTTTACCCGGTTTATCTGGTTTATCTGGTTTATCTGGTTTATGGGACGTGGTGACTGGACTGGGAGGACTAGTGGGCTCAAACGAAGCTTGTACCAGCTTTGTGAGCCCCAGAACGCCACTCACTAGTTGGGTGACCTGCTGCTGTTGGTCAGCCTGCTGCTGTGCCAGGTGACCAACAGACTCTGACACACTCTGCAGAGTGAGCTGCTGTTGCCCCAAGAACTGTCCTTGGGCACGAACAGCCTGATTCAGAGCCTCCATCTCCGCTGTTCGGATGGTTTTGGCCGTGAATGCTGTCATGGCGTGTACGGCCAGACAAGACAGGATGAACACTCGCAGAGATGGAACTAAGCAAGGTGTTTATTAGAACACAAAAAGGTGTACAAAATAAGGTTAAGAACAAACAGGCTGCAGCAATCTATGGGTCAAAACTGGAACATGAACAGAAGGTGACAAAGTGGCGAACACAACAAACCTGGGACTGGGAGGAGCTGGGAGCAACAGGGGGTGAGCAGGATACAACAGAGATAAACTAAAGAAGGGGACAAATTGGGATACCGGGGTAACTAGAACAGAGAACCAGAGCAGCGCTCTGTGTGAACAAATAGGTTAGCTGGAGAGCCAGCTGCCTGACAAGATAACGAGGCAAGCCCAACCTGAGTACGCTGTGACTGCCAGACTTAGATATCTTTCGAATCAGATCAGAACAGAAGACACTGATTGCATGGGATTAAGTTTGTCTGTACGAGTTTGTAAATGGAAGCATGTGCACTTTTGTAGTGTGTACATAATATGTCTCATCAGGAGAAAGTGGGTTTTATGTTAATATGCAGGAGTTGAAGAAGATCTGCAGAAATCTGAGGCTTCAGTCACAGTGAGACCAAATTGTATGTCCACTCTGCATTGTGTGTCCTGTTTACTCTATTTAATTACACAAACGTCAGATTAGTGAAACTGTCAACATTGAAAAAAATTAATATAATATAACATGATGTTTCTATAATAATAATATATAATATTATTATCTTTAAGCTTTCAGAAGTTACACAGTATTTGGAACAAAAGATCAACAGCAATGAGGTTTTTCTCAAGGTTACCAGGTCATACTGGTGAAGGATGCCGTCCTTCCTTATGATAAAAAAAAAACTGAAAATGAAGCAGAAAGGATCAGAAAACGAACTAAAGTCCATCCAAAGTGGAATTCCGAGCCCTTATTCCTGAAATCATCAGCGGGACAAACTACTGAGAACTGATCCTGATCAAAGCAAACAGCTGAGGTACTGAACCAATAGGTGTCCCAAAATTCCCTACACTAAAGCCAGGAAAGCCACTTAAGGGTCAACAGGGAGCAGCAGGGAAGGCAGTACGCCGTCTCCCTAGAGACCCTTCCGCTGTGAGGTCACAGTGGATCAGAACTCAGAGTGTGTGAGGTCACAGTGGATCAGAACTCAGAGTGTGTGAGGTCACAGTGTTAGAGAGGCGTGGAGGTTCCGTGCACTGGGCTCTTTTCCTCATTCTGTGTTTAGACATCGGAGAGGAAAGCTGCACCAATGAGCTGCCAGCGCTTCTGGAGCTGCTGCAACTGCAGCGGCGCCGTTCCGGACGACTCGGACACAGAGGAGCCACGGCGGGAGGAGAATGTGGTGGAGAACGCAATCAGAAAAAAGAATAAGAGAGGATGGTGGAAGAGGTGGAGGAAACGTTGGAGGATTGAGGAACGGGGACTCTCCATCAGCACATCTGCGGAGACGCTGGAGTACGTGGAGATGCCACTTAAAGATCCGAGCAGTGCCAGGCAGATGGTGGACGACCTCGCCAGTCTCACCATTGAGGCACCCAGCACCAGCCGGGAATCTCCAGGTGAGTCCATTAATGTCCTATTGATGTGCCTTCATGGTAAGTTCTGGACCACCTGCCACTTGATGGCATTAACAAGCAGCACGTAAAGGTGAATCTTGAGCCTGAAGGTGAAGGTAACACAAACATTACACTGCATACCACATAATACTGGACCACTGAGTCGGAACACAAACACCTCACACGTAAGATCAGCGTCACAGCTGTTCAGCAGTCTTTCCAGCCTTCCCACCACTAAAACAATCCATATAAACCACCACAATACAGAATGTGCAGCAAAATGCTGCTCGGGTCCAGGTAGGATCACTAGAAGTTCTTGACCAGATTCCTGAAGTTCAGCTACTAACACCCTTGGTGTTGTCTGATAGATGTGTCAACAGATGTGCAGAAGAAAGAGTCTGCTGTAAATGACACCACAGCGGACAGTGAGGAGAATGCTGAAAGTCAGCCTGCAGATCTCATAGACCAAAAGGTGGAGGACCAGAAGGTGGAGGACGCTCCAGCTGAT
The DNA here is from genome assembly GCF_030463535.1 of Salminus brasiliensis. Lineage (NCBI taxonomy): Eukaryota > Metazoa > Chordata > Actinopteri > Characiformes > Bryconidae > Salminus > Salminus brasiliensis. The sequence goes on from NC_132888.1 coordinate 22,151,473, forward strand.
GAAAGGGCTGTTGAGCATCTTCCTGAAAAGGACACTGAGGCCCATGAGGACCAACCTCTAGAGGATGAACAGGGACAGAGGGGGTTTGAGGACCAAAAGACTCAGACAGTCTTACCGGACGTGACACAGACAACAAGTGACCAGTTTCTTGGTGAGTTAACTGGGATAGAATCAATTGACCAAACAAACAAGGGCAAAAGACCCTTAAAAACATCTGGGCAGATGTTGAGTAATCTTCTTGTAACTGCAGGAGAGGACCAGAAGGTGGAGGACGCTCCAGCTGATGAAAACGCTGTTGAGCATCTTCCCGAAAAGGACATTGACGCCCATGAGGACCAACCTCCAAGCAGCAAACTGGAACAGAGGGAAACCCAGCCAGAGGCCCAGAGGCCCTGCGAAGAACAGGTCACTGCTCAGACCCATCAGCAGACACTAAGTGAGCAGCTTCCAGGTGAGAAAACTGAGATAGAATCAATCAACTAAACAAACAAGGGAAAATACCCGTAAGAACATCTGTACGGATGTTGACTGATCTTCTTGTAACTGCAGGAGAGGACCAGAAGGTGGAAGACCAGAAGGTGGAGGACGCTCCAGCTGATGATGAAAGGGCTGTTGAGCATCCTCCCGAAAATGAGACAGAGGCCCTCAGGGACCAATCTCTAGAAGGTGAACAGGGACAGAGGGGGTTTGAGGACCAAAAGGCTGAGACAGTCCTGGAACTGATGCAGATGACCAGTTTCGACCAGTTTCTAGGTGAGATATCAATCAATCAATCAATCAAAAAAACAAAAAAAAAAGACGCATAAGAACATCTGGACAGATGTTGAATCATCTTCTTGTAACTGCAGGAGAGGACCAGAAGGTGGAGGACGCTCCAGCTGATGAAAACGCTGTTGAGCATCCTCCCGAAAAGGACATTGAAGCCCATGAGGACCATCCTCCAAACAGCGAACTGGAACAGAGGGAAACCCAGCCAGAGGCCCAGAGGCCCTGCAAAGAACAGGTCACTGCTCAGACCCATCAGCAGACACTAAGTGAGCAGCTTCCAGGTGAGAAAACTGAGATAGAATAAATCAACCAAACAAACAAGGGAAAAATACCCGTAAGAACATCTGTACGGATGTTGACTGATCTTCTTGTAACTGCAGGAGAGGACCAGAGGGTGGAGGACCAGAGGGTGGAGGACGCTCCAGCTGATGATGAAAGGGCTGTTGAGCATCCTCCCGAGACAGAGGCCCTCAAGGACCAATCTCTGGAAAGTGAACAGGGACAGAGGGGGTTTGAGGACCAAAAGGCAGAGACAAATTTCCCGGACGTGACAAATGACCAGCTTCTAGGTGAGTTAAGTCAATTTAGATAATTAACATCAATCAAACAAAAATGTCCCCGGAAAAACATCTGGCCAGATGCTGATTGATCTTCTTGTAATTGCAGAAGATGACCAGAAGGTGGAGGACGCTCCAGCTGATGAAAGTGCTGTTGAGCATCCTCCTGAAAATGCGACGGAGGCCCATGAGAACCAAGTTCCAAGTGACAATCGGGAACAGAGGGCGATCCAGCCAGAGGCCACCCAGAGGAGAAAGACAAAGAAAAGGAGGGGGACACGCGGAAAAGGCCGCAAGATCATCTACAGGAAAGCAAAGGACGCTCCAGCCGAGAACAGGTATGAAGAACTACACAACACCGTCCCCACCTCCTGAGTGGTGAGAGGGTTCCCTCCATCATCAGGAAGATACAGAACAGAAGCTCCACCTGGAAGATGTTCCTTCATGGAACCCAGACAGGTTGCTAGAGCCTCCTGCAAGAGCCCACAGACCCACAAAGACCAATACCCTCATAATCTGTGCAAGCTTTGAGCTTCCTTTTGGATAAACCACTGAGCAACACCATAGCGATATACAAGGAACCCTTTAGAACCACACAGAAAACATCTTCCATTAGGAATACCGTAGTAACCACCTGCCACTACCCTCCAAACATCCGCCTAAAGTCCCACAGAAACCCTCCAGAAAAAGCAGGAGCAGATCTTTAGGTATCAGGATGTTAAATTTGTGTATTTTGCTCCAATCTTGTGTTCAGGTCAGAGGAGAGTCCACTCCTCCACCCACTTAGAGACACCAGCTCGAGGGACGAGGAGGCTCCCAGCAGGAAGAGCACCCCCTAGAGGGCAGAGACACAGAGAACAGACAGCTCACCAGCACTGAAACTACAACACACACTCCAACACACACAGTAACACAAACAACCCCACAAACACACACCTACGACCCCACCCTGACACACGCCTACGACCCCGCCCTGACACACGCCTACGACCCCTCCCTGTCATACGCCCACGACCCCACCATGACATACGCCTATGACCCCACCCTAACACACTCACACACACACACACAACCCATTCTTAACACACTTACAAACACAACCCATTCCTAAAACACACACAACCCATTCTTAACACACACTCACACACACAACCCATTCCTAACACACTCACACACACAACCCATTCCTAAAACACACACAACCCATTCCTAAAAAACAAACACACAACCTATTCTTAACACACACACACAACCCATTCATAACACACTCACACACAACCCATTCCTTAAACACACACACACAACCCATTCCTAAAAAACAAACACACAACCCATTCCTAAAACACACCACCCATTCTTAACACACACTCACACACACAACCCATTCCTAACACACTCACACACACAATCCATTCTTAACACACACTCACACACACAACCCATTCCTAAAAAACAAACACACAACCCATTCCTAAAAAACAAACACACAACCTATTCTTAACACACACACACAACCCATTCCTAACACACTCACACACACACAACCCATTCCTTAAACACACACACAACCCATTCCTAAACCACACACACAAACACACACACAACACATTCCTAAAACACACCACCCATTCTTAACACACACTCACACACACAACCCATTTCTAAAACACGCCACCCATTCTTAACACACACTCACACACACAACCCATTCCTAAAACACGCCACCCATTCTTAACACACACTCACACATACAACCCATTCCTAACACACTCACACACACAACCCATTCTTAACACACACTCACACACACAACCCATTCCTAAAAAACAAACACACAACCCATTCCTAAAAAACAAACACACAACCTATTCTTAACACACACACACAACCCATTCCTAACACACTCACACACACACAACCCATTCCTTAAACACACACAACCCATTCCTAAACCACACACACACACACACACACCATTCCTAAAACACACACACAACCCATTTCTAAAACACACTCACAAACACACACACAACACATTCCTTACACACTCTCTCTCACACACACACACAACCCATTCTTACACACATACACACACAGCCCATTCCTTACACACTCTCTCTCTCACACACACACACACACACACACACTCACACACAACCTCTTCCTAAAGACACACAACCCATTCCGAAAACACACACACACAACCCATTCCAAACACACACACAAAACTCCCTCTCCGACACAAACACCCTTCTCCTCTAACACACATACACACACACACAGACACACACACAAATGAAACAATAAACACATCTAAAAAATTTAAATGGTTTCTTATTTTTGTTGACATAAAAAACTCAATTCCAGCTTCACAGCAAAAAGACCTCTTCTTGCATAAAGCTGCTTTATTGGTCAGTTATTGATCTGGGTTTCAGCCACAGTAAGACGATAATGATCGGTATTGTACCGATTATCTCCGTATCGGTGCTTTAGTAGATTTAATGGGGACAGCTGCACTGGCTTTGTCTTTGGGACCTTTAGCCCCTTCCACAAACCCAGAATCCTCCCAACTGTACAACTCAGCACAGTGGAAAAGCAGCACAACAGCAGAGACAGAGAGAGACAGAGAGAGACAGAGAGAGAGAGAGAGAGAGAGAGAGAGACAGAGAGAGACAGAGAGAGACAGAGAGAGACAGAGAGAGAAAGAGAGAGAGACAGAGAGAGACAGAGAGAGAGAGACTTTGACTTTTAACAACACTTTATTTGACCCCTTCAAGGGCACTACATCATGCAAAAGTCACTGCAGACCACGAAAATTTATCAGCTGACACTTGGACCGCTCTCTCCGAACACATCTAAAACCCAGGATAAAAGTCTGAGGCGTCACATTAAGAGACGTAAAATTGGTGCGTAAAACAGTGAACAGGAGACGCAGCCTAAAACAGTGCATAAAAGCATGAAACATCGTCTCCCTCTGAGGACAGAAAGCACAGTCTTGTGTGACCTCAGCGCTCTCCATTCCAGGTGATCTTCGTCACCAAGACCTAGAGCAGCCCGCCACAGCGTACCAGCCATGACATTGACACCACCTCCTTGTTTCTACCTGCGTTGTGCATTTTATGAGCTTACCATATACAGGCACTTTGTAGTTCTACATGTACAGGTTGTAGTTCATCCGTTTCTCTGCATACTTTGTTAGCCTCCTTTCACCCTGTTCCCCAGTGGTCAGGAGCCCACAGGACCACTACAGAGCAGTTATTATGTGGGTCATTCTCAGGGGGACGCTGCCAGGAATTTTGAACCCCATGAAAAGGTATTTACACTGGGCCCAACAACTCTAACTAGTTTGTCAATAAGCTGAGTTAATACATTTTAGAGCCCCTGTCGGTCACAGGCCTTGAGATTCGTCCTCACTATTTCCCCCCATACGGCACCCCCTGTGCGCTGGTACGAGTGGATCAGACACGGCAGTGCTGCTGGAGAGCCGTCGCTGCTGGACTGAGGACTGTCCACCAACCGGAAATATCCATTCAGAACTAACTATTTACTTTCTCAGAGTTAATGGTCACCCAGCCCGACCTGCTGGAAGACTGCCCGCTGAGGTCCCCTCTACCTATCAGACCAGCTGCCACCTACCAGTCCGACCAGCAGGGCCCCCACCATCACCACCCATGCCAGACCACAACCGCCTACCACTGCTACCTGCCTAATGACCATGTTAAAACCTATATGGAGTCTTAACTATCTGCCACTATTAATGTTACCACTATTATCTATCATTACTCTCATTACTCTCACCATCACTACCATGACTATATTAAGTTATACTACACCATGATTATTATATTATGATTATGATCAGAGCAGTTCAACAGTATAGATGGTTTGGTAACTTTTGTCAATAATTTATAAATAGTTCTGACCAGAGGAGGATGGGTCCCCCTTGTGAGTCTTGGTTCCTCCCAAGGTTTCTTCCTCCAGCTCTGAGGAAGTTTTTTCTTGACACTGTCACCATTGGCTTGCTCACTGGGGGTCTTAGACTTTTCATGTGTTTTAATGTTATTTATTTTTCTTTTTTTTCTGTCTTTTGCTAATTACTGATGATGTAAAGCTGCTTTGTGACAACAACAGTTGTAAAAATCGCTGTACAAATACATTTCATTTCATTTGACTTGACTTACTCACAGTCACAGACTATAATTTTCCAAATACTGAGACTCTTGCAGTGTCCCTCTTTGCAAGACTGCAACTAGATTCCTTTTGAGATGATTTCCTATCATGGTCCCGATGGAAATGTACAAGATGAGAGTAGTTAAAAACTTGTGAAAAGCTCTGAAATATTTAAAAACGTTGCAGAAAATATTTTAACGTTGGACACCAGGTGGCGATAATAGACTGCATATTGTAATGAACGGTGGTAGTGCAGTTGGACACCTGGTGGTTGATGCTGGTATTGCAGAAGGAGTTGGAGGTTTGTGTTCAGATACCGTGAATAATTTCTCAGGTGGGTTTGTTCCTGGATGGAAGCTGCGTGCACTGTAGGCGTTGCCCCACCTATTCGGTTAGATGAATTTCTCCTGCAAAAGTGCTGCCAAAACGTCAGGTTTGTTTTAGGCTGAGGATCTTACTTTGTTTAGTAGAAGACACAGTTGTAGGGCTATTTATTTATTTATTTATTTTAAGCGTAAACAGTGTCCTTCTGAGACTGATCATCTTTAACTGGAGAGCATAAAGAGATGCTTGTCAAATTGATCCTAACGTTGTGAGCAGTGTTAAAAGAGAGTGTTCCACTTGCGTTAAACATGGGTTTATTGTTAGTTGAATTATCGGACGTGTTGGAGTATGTTTTGAGCGTACTTGATGATGAGGACAAGTCGACGGAAAGAGTGCAGAGGAGCGGCGGATGTAAGCGGTCAGATAAGAAGGGCTGTCGTTTTCCCGGTAAGCCTCAGAAAGCTCGTTGTAATGTTTGTTAGAATCTGACCAATCACAAACAGCCACTGACGACGAGCCCTTAAATAGGCTGAAATATGACTAGTTTTCGCGATCATGGTGACGAGTCAAAAAAATCCTTTTTTTCTTCCTCACGGGTGCGAAGACTAGTTCAATAAAATACATTCAACTACCTAGACCTGACAGATTTGTAATTTTTTTCATGAACGGGAACAAAAAAGAAAAAGTCTAGAACAAACTCTCTGTCCTTCACTACTGCGACGTCCGCCCTCTGCGCATGCGTGGTGCTGTGCAGCTTAAAACCAAACAGCGCCGAACATGCTTAACCCAGTTCAATACTGTATTTCCAACACTGCTATACTGGACACCCAGCACCAGACCATTATGATCCAGCCCATGTTGTGTTTTGAACGCTGCTGCGCTGCTCAACAAGCACCAGACCAGTACAAATGAGCAAAAAAATATTTCTGCTGTAGCCTTCCAGTGCTGGACATACTACGTTAGCACAAAGCTAGCAGTACATTTACTCTCCCACACTAGGTTCAGTGCTGCCTGTATTTATGGCAACAGGTTGATCATGCTGACCGAGCTGCTTGGCCAGGTTGGTTACGCTGGTTAACCAGCATGCTCATCTGTTTGATCACTTATGAAACATTTTAGAAAATGCCCCAGTGCTAAAATCCCAGGTAACGTCTCTCAGTGCAGATTTTTAAGTATGCACACTGATCAGCCATGACATTGACACCACCTCCTTGTTTCTACCTGCGTTATGCATTTTATGAGCTTACCATATACAGGCACTTTGTAGTTCTACATGTACAGGTTGTAGTTCATCCGTTTCTCTGCATACTTTGTTAGCCTCCTTTCACCCTGTTCCCCAATGGTCAGGAGCCCACAGGACCACAACAGAGCAGTTATTATGTGGGTCATTCTCAGCACCGCAGTGACTCTGACCCGGGGTCGGCGTGTCAGTGAGCGCTGCGCTGGCAGGGGGACGCTGCCAGGAATTTTGAACCCCATGAAAAGGTATTTACACTGGGCCCAACAACTCTAACTAGTTTGTCAATAAGCTGAGTTAATACATTTTAGAGCCCCTGTCGGTCACAGGCCTTGAGATTCGTCCTCACTATTTCCCCCCATACGGCACCCCCTGTGCGCTGGTACGAGTGGATCAGACACGGCAGTGCTGCTGGAGAGTTCAAACACCTCAGCCGTCGCTGCTGGACTGAGGACTGTCCACCAACCGGAAATATCCAGCCAACAGTGTCCTGTGGGCAGCGTCCTGTTTCCGCTGATGAAGGACTAGAGGATGACCAACGCAAACTGTGCAGCAACAGATGAGCTTCTATCTGCAGTGAGGCTAGGGGCATGCTTTTTTCTGACACAATTTAGTGGCACTAACCAGCTTTCACATAACATTTGATATGAGCTGTGACCCAAACATTTTAGCTACCGAGTTCACTAGCCTGTTGGCCAATGCTAACCTCACCCTAGAAGACTTTAGAAAGTCTCTGAAAATACTTTTGCGAGACTAAAGTCTGAGGCCCGTTCGCCTCTGAAGACAATTTAATTTCCATTGTTATGCAGATGACACACAGCTCTTTATATCAGCCAAACCTGACGATAAATTCAGATGAAAGAAAATCCAGGCCTGTGTAAAGGATATAAAACTCTGGATGTCACATAACTTCCTTCTTCTTAATAGTAACAAAACCGAGGTTCTCCTTTTAGGCCCAAAAGACACTAGAAATGATCTAGCAGATTTACTGTTAGACTTGGCTGATGCCTCCATTATTCCTGGTCTAGCAGCTAAAAATCTTGGCGTCATATTCCATTCAGATCTATCATTTGAGCAACATATAGCTAATATTAGTAGGACAGCCTTTATGCATCTTAGGAACGTTGCCAAACTAAGAAATTCCTTTTCTCTACAGGATGCAGAAAAGCTAACACATGCTTTTATTACCTCAAGACTAGATTACTGTAATGCACTTTTGTCAGATTGTTTCAGCGGGAACTTCAATAAACTTCAACTAGTTCAAAATGCTGCAGCTAGGGTCCTTACTAAAAATAGAAAATGTAACCATATCAGTACGGTCCTATCAGCAATTTATTGGCTCCCAGTTAAATTCGTATTGACTATTAACATACCAAGCCTTACATGACATCGCTCCTGAGTACTTGTGAGATCTTTTTACATATTATGAACCATCAAGAATACTTAGATCTCAGGGTGCTGGCTTCTTAGTAGTTCCCAAAATTCAGAAAACCTCAGCAGGGGGAAGAGCCTTTTCTTATAAAGCCCCCCAACTCTGGAATAACCTTCCAGATAATGCTCGGGACTCAGACACAGTCGCAATCTTTCAAACTCATCTGTTTAGTTGAACTTTTGGTAAGTAATGTTTCCCCTTAGATAAAGGTTGTTTTTTTTTTGTAGTATACTGAGATGCTGGAGCTATCGTCTCGCTGCTTGCACGCGATCACTCAGGTTTGTGTACGGTGGAGCAGATGGACGCTAGCGTTTCAGGGTGCTCCCGTGCCTGTGTGACCTTCTGGCTCTCTCCTTTTAACTAGGCTGTTATGGTCAGACCTGCCGGAGTCGCCAGACACACTCTGATACTGCTCAACATTCTCTGCTCTCTATAAATCCATTCAGAACTAACTCCTTACTTTCTCACAGTTAATGGTCACCCTGCCCGACCTGCTGGAAGACTGCCCACTGAGGTCCCCTCTACCTGCGTCAGACCAGCTGCCACCTACCAGTCCGACCAGCAGGCCCCCCACCATCACCACCCATGCCAGACCACGACTGCCTACCACTGCTACCTGCCTAATGACCATGTTAAAACCTATATGGAGTCTTAACTATCTGCCACTATTAATGTTACCACTATTATCTATTATTACTCTCATTACTCTCACCATCACTACCATGACTATATTAAGTTATACTACACCATGATATTTATATTAGTCAAGTCAAGTCAAGTCAAGTCAAGTCAAGTGGGTTTATTGTCATTTCAACTACATACAGAGTACACAGTGAAACGAAACAACGTTCCTCCAGGACCATGGTGCAACATAGACAGTGCATACAAGACACAAGTGCAACACAAACAAACAAGTGCGGACAGACAACACAACACAGTACAGACAGAGGATAATAAATAATGACGGTAGTGTGCAAGTTGTGCAATGTGCAATAAATAGAGTCCAGTGAGGTAGTAAAGTTATTAGTGCAAATGCTTGTGCAAAAAATGCTTCCCATGTTATCTGGGGTAAATGGTTGGAAAGAGAGAGAGAGGGAGAGTGTACATGTACCAGAAAGATATCAGTTCAGAAGTTGAGTTGTGTTGAGGAGTCTGATGGCTTGGGGGAAGAAGCTGTTGCAGAGTCTGGTCGTGTTGGACCGGATGCTGTGGTACCTTCTTCCTGATGGCAGGAGGGAGAACAGTCTGTGTGAAGGGTGGGTGGAGTCATCCACAATGCTGGTTGCTTTGCGGATGCAGCGGGTGGTGTAAATGTCCATGACGGAGGGGAGAGAGACTCCGATGATCTTCTCAGCTGTCCTCACATTATGATTATGATCAGAGCAGTTCAACAGTATAGATGGTTTGGTAACTTTTGTCAATAATTTATAAATAGTTCTGACCAGAGGAGGATGGGTCCCCCTTGTGAGTCTTGGTTCCTCCCAAGGTTTCTTCCTCCAGCTCTGAGGAAGTTTTTTTCTTGACACTGTCACAATTGGCTTGCTCACTGGGGGTCTTAGACTTTTCATGTGTTTTAATGTTATTTATTTTTCTTTTTTTCTGTCTTTTGTTAATTACTGATGATGTAAAGCTGCTTTGTGACAACAACAGTTTAAAAAAAAACGCTGTACAAATACATTTCATTTGACTTGACTTGACTTACTCACAGTCTCAGAGTATAATTTCGCAAATACTGAGACTCTTGCAGTGTCCCTCTTTGCAAGACTGCAACTAGATTCCCTTTGAGATGATTTCCTATCATGATCCCGATGGAAATTTACAAGATGAGAGTTGTTAAAAACTTGTGAAAAGCTCTGAAATATTTAAAAACGTTGCAGAAAATATTTTAACGTTGGACACCAGGTGGCGATAATAGACTGCATATGGTAATGAACGGTGGTAGTGCAGTTGGACACCTGGTGGTTGATGCTGGTATTGCAGAAGGAGTTGGAGGTTTGTGTTCAGATACCGTGAATAATTTCTCAGGTGGGTTTGTTCCTGGATGGAATCTGCGTGCACTGTAGGCGTTGCCCAACCATTTCCGGTTAGATGAATTTCTCCTGTAAAAGTGCTGCCAAAACGTCAGGTTTGTTTTAGGCTGAGGATCTTACTTTGTTTAGTAGAAGACACAGTTGTAGGGCTATTTTTTTTTTTTTTTTTGAAGCGTAAACAGTGTCCTTCTGAGACTGATCATCTTTAACTGGAGAGCATAAAGAGATGCTTGTCAAATTGATCCTAACGTTGTGAGCAGTGTTAAAAGAGTGTGCCACTTGCGTTAAACATGGGTTTATTGTTAGTTGAATTATCGGACGTGTTGGAGTATGTTTTGAGCGTACTTGATGATGAGGACAAGTCGACGGTAAGAGTGCAGAGTAGCGGCGGATGTAAGCGGTCAGAGAAGAAGGGCTGTTGTTTTCCCGGTAAGCCTCAGAGTGCTCGTTGGAATGTTTGTTAGAATCTGACCAATCACAAACAGCCACTGACGACGAGCCCTTAAATAGACTGAAATATGACTAGTTTTCGCGATCATGGTGACGAGTCAAAAAAATCCTTTTTTTCTTCCTCACGGGTGCGAAGACTAGTTCAATAAAATACATTCAACTACCTAGACCTGACAGATTTGTAATTTTTTCATGAACGGGAACAAAAAAGAAAAAGTCTAGAACAAACTCTCTGTCCTTCACTACTGCGACGTCCGCCCTCTACTGCGCATGCGTGGTGCTGTGCAGCTTAAAACCAAACAGCGCCGAACATGCTTAACCCAGTTCAATACTGTATTTCCAACACTGCTATACTGGACACCCAGCACCAGACCATTATAATCCAGCCCATGTTGCGTTTTGAACGCTGCTGCGCTGCTCAACAAGCACCAGACCAGTACAAATGAGCAAAAAAAAAATTCTGCTGTAGCCTTCCAGTGCTGGACATACTACGTTAGCACCAAGCTAGCAGTACATTTACTCTCCCACACTAGGTTCAGTGCTGCCTGTATTTATGGCAACAGGTTGATCATGCTGACCGAGCTGCTTGGCCAGGTTGGTTACGCTGGTTAACCAGCATGCTCATCTGTTTGATCACTTATGAAACATTTTAGAAAATGCCCCAGTGCTAAAATCCCAGGTAACGTCTCTCAGTGCAGATTTTTAAGTATGCACACTGATCAGCCATGACATTGACACCACCTCCTTGTCTCTACCTGCGTTATGCATTTTATGAGCTTACCATATACAGGCACTTTGTAGTTCTACATGTACAGGTTGTAGTTCATCCGTTTCTCTGCATACTTTGTTAGCCTCCTTTCACCCTGTTCCCCAATGGTCAGGAGCCCACAGGACCACAACAGAGCAGTTATTATGTGGGTCATTCTCAGCACCGCAGTGACTCTGACCCGGGGTCGGCGTGTCAGTGAGCGCTGCGCTGGCAGGGGGACGCTGCCAGGAATTTTGAACCCCATGAAAAGGTATTTACACTGGGCCCAACAACTCTAACTAGTTTGTCAATAAGCTGAGTTAATACATTTTAGAGCCCCTGTCGGTCACAGGCCTTGAGATTCGTCCTCACTATTTCCCCCCATACGGCACCCCCTGTGCGCTGGTAAGAGTGGATCAGACACGGCAGTGCTGCTGGAGAGTTTAAACACCTCAGCCGTCGCTGCTGGACTGAGGACAGTCCACCAACCGTAAATATCCAGCCAACAGTGTCCTGTGGGCAGCGTCCTGTTTCCGCTGATGAAGGACTAGAGGATGACCAACGCAAACTGTGCAGCAACAGATGAGCTTCTATCTGCAGTGAGGCTAGGGGCATGCTTTTTTCTGACTCAATTTAGTGGCACTAACCAGCTTTCACATAACATTTGATATGAGCTGTGACCCAAACATTTTAGCTACCGAGTTCACTAGCCTGTTGGCTAATGCTAACCTCACCCTAGAAGACTTTAGAAAGTCTCTGAAAATACTTTTGCGAGACTAAAGTCTGAGGCCCGTTCGCCTCTGAAGACAATTTAATTTCCATTGTTATGCAGATGACACACAGCTCTTTATATCAGCCAAACCTGACGATAAATTCAGATGAAAGAAAATCCAGGCCTGTGTAAAGGATATAAAACTCTGGATGTCACATAACTACCTTCTTCTTAACAGTAACAAAACCGAGGTTCTCCTTTTAGGCCCAAAAGACACTAGAAATGATCTATCAGATTTACTGTTAGACTTGGCTGATGCCTCCATTATTCCTGGTCTAGCAGCTAAAAATCTTGGCGTCATATTCCATTCAGATCTATCATTTGAGCAACATATAGCTAATATTAGTAGGACAGCCTTTATGCATCTTAGGAACGTTGCCAAACTAAGAAATTCCTTTTCTCTACAGGATGCAGAAAAGCTAACACATGCTTTTATTACCTCAAGACTAGATTACTGTAATGCACTTTTGTCAGGTTGTTTCAGCAGGAACTTCAATAAACTTCAACTAGTTCAAAATGCTGCAGCTAGGGTCCTTACTAAAAATAGAAAATGTAACCATATCAGTACGGTCCTTTCAGCAATTTATTGGCTCCCAGTTAAATTCGTATTGACTATTAACATACCAAGCCTTACATGACATCGCTCCTGAGTACTTGTGAGATCTTATTACATATTATGAACCATCAAGAATACTTAGATCTCAGGGTGCTGGCTTCTTAGTAGTTCCCAAAATTCAGAAAACCTCAGCAGGGGGAAGAGCCTTTTCTTATAAAGCCCCCCAACTCTGGAATAACCTTCCAGATAATGTTCGGGACTCAGACACAGTCGCAATCTTTCAAACTCATCTGTTTAGTTGAACTTTTGGTAAGTAATGTTTCCCCTTAGATAAAGGTTGTTTTTTTTGTAGTATACTGAGATGCTGGAGCTATCGTCTCGCTGCTTGCACGCGATCACTCAGGTTTGTGTACGGTGGAGCAGATGGACGCTAGCGTTTCAGGGTGCTCCCGTGCCTGTGTGACCTTCTGGCTCTCTCCTTTTAACTAGGCTCTTATGGTCAGACCTGCCGGAGTCGCCAGACACACTCTGATACTGCTCAACATTCTCTGCTCTCTGTAAATCCATTCAGAACTAACTCCTTACTTTCTCAGAGTTAATGGTCACCCAGCCCGACCTGCTGGAAGACTGCCCGCTGAGGTCCCCTCTACCTGCGTCAGACCAGCTGCCACCTACCAGTCCGACCAGCAGGCCCCCCACCATCACCACCCATGCCAGACCACAACCGCCTACCACTGCTACCTGCCTAATGACCATGTTAAAACCTATATGGAGTCTTAACTATCTGCCACTATTAATGTTACCACTATTATCTGTCATTACTCTCATTACTCTCACCATCACTACCATGACTATATTAAGTTATACTACACCATGATATTTATATTATGATTATGATCAGAGCAGTTCAACAGTATAGATGGTTTGGTAACTTTTGTCAATAATTTATAAATAGTTCTGACCAGAGGAGGATGGGTCTCCCTTGTGAGTCTTGGTTCCTCCCAAGGTTTCTTCCTCCAGCTCTGAGGGAGTTTTTTCTTGACACTGTCACCATTGGCTTGCTCACTGGGGGGTCTTAGACTTTTCATGTGTTTTAATGTTATTTATTTTTCTTTTTTTCTGTCTTTTGCTAATTACTGATGATGTAAAGCTGCTTTGTGACAACAACAGTTGTAAAAAATCGCTGTACAAATACATTTCATTTGACTTGACTTGACTTACTCACAGTCACAGACTATAATTTTGCAAATACTGAGACTCTTGCAGTGTCCCTCTTTGCAAGACTGCAACTAGATTCCCTTTAAGATGATTTCCTATCATGATCCCGATGGAAATTTACAAGATGAGAGTAGTTAAAAACTTGTGAAAAGCTCTGAAATATTTAAAAACGTTGCAGAAAATATTTTAACGTTGGACACCAGGTGGCGATAATAGACTGCATATGGTAATGAACGGTGGTAGTGCAGTTGGACACCTGGTGGTTGATGCTGGTATTGCAGAAGGAGTTGGAGGTTTGTGTTCAGATACCGTGAATAATTTCTCAGGTGGGTTTGTTCCTGGATGGAAGCTGCGTGCACTGTAGGCGTTGCCCCACCTATTCGGTTAGATGAATTTCTCCTGCAAAAGTGCTGCCAAAACGTCAGGTTTGTTTTAGGCTGAGGATCTTACTTTGTTTAGTAGAAGACACAGTTGTAGGGCTATTTATTTATTTATTTGTTTTTTTAAGCGTAAACAGTGTCCTTCTGAGACTGATCATCTTTAACTGGAGAGCATAAAGAGATGCTTGTCAAATTGATCCTAACGTTGTGAGCAGTGTTAAAAGAGAGTGTGTGCCACTTGCGTTAAACATGGGTTTATTGTTAGTTGAATTATCGGACGTGTTGGAGTATGTTTTGAGCGTACTTGATGATGAGGACAAGTCGACGGAAAGAGTGCAGAGTAGCGGCGGATGTAAGCGGTCAGAGAAGAAGGGCTGTTGTTTTCCTGGTAAGCCTCAGAGTGCTCGTTGGAATGTTTGTTAGAATCTGACCAATCACAAACAGCCACTGACGACGAGCCCTTAAATAGGCTGAAATATGACTAGTTTTCGCGATCATGGTGACGAGTCAAAAAAATCCTTTTTTTCTTCCTCACGGGTGCGAAGACTAGTTCAATAAAATACATTCAACTACCTAGACCTGACAGATTTGTAATTTTTTCATGAACGGGAACAAAAAAGAAAAAGTCTAGAACAAACTCTCTGTCCTTCACTACTGCGACGTCCGCCCTCTACTGCGCATGCGTGGTGCTGTGCAGCTTAAAACCAAACAGCGCCGAACATGCTTAACCCAGTTCAATACTGTATTTCCAACACTGCTATACTGGACACCCAACACCAGACCATTATAATCCAGCCCATGTTGCAAGCACCACAGCAATCGTAAAAAAAAGTCTTTCAAAATGATTAAAAAAGCAGTTTTTTATTTAGATATCTGGCGGTTGTCGGCTTCATCCGATATGAGGGATTTCTCACCATTCTTTGACGTAGCGTCAAGGTACTGCTTCTGGTCCAGCAAAATGTGTTTACAGTCACAAGTAAAGGAAATGTTCGCTTGACTCACGTCGTTCAGGTCGTGAATAGTCGTTGCAAGCTTGAGAAAAAAAAAACCTGCGTGAAAAACGTTGATCAGACGTCTGGCTGAAAGTGTCTTTAAGAATATTTGAGCTGGCGAGAAAGATTCTTTGCTGGGAGAGTCTTTTTCTCACATGTGTAGCCTCACCCCTTTTCTTCTTCTGATGTCAAACTTGCATTTGGCATTTCTGGTGGTGCTGTCACTTACTGGTGGGCAAGGGTACCTACACTGTAAAATATCAGTATCAGCCATTATAAGCACAGCTGGCAGCTCCCTAGCAGATGAACATAATGGCACTTGCCAGTCTCCTTTACACAAGTGTAGTGTAGTTAGGAACGCCCTCTTCCCCAGCCTTTCAGTGAACTCATCAGCTCTTGGCTTCGGGTAAGGGGCGGAAGCTGATTCTGAGTTAATCTTGCAGAAGTCCATGCAAAACCACACATCTCCGTCTTTCTTGGGAACCAGGACCACTGGACTACTGGCTACTGCTCTGAGCAGTCCCGCCTCTTACATTGTGTTACACCAGTGCCCCCATGTGGGTGCTCTGCTAAACTGCGGCTTAGGACCACTCTTAGTTACTAACGCTATGGCAATGTGTACTGCCAGACGAGATGGGATGAACTCTAGGATGAGAGATGGAACTAAGCAAGATATTCAAGGTGCAGCGGAAACAAGGTGCAGCAAACTAATGGTCAAAACTAGAACATAAACAGAAGGCGACAAACTAAGTGGCAAACACAACAAACCTGAGAGTCACCATGGAGCATAAGCAGGAAGCGACGTAACGCACTTGCCTCTAGAACCAGACTGGGATATATCTCGAACCAGATCACTTGCCAACATGAACACGCCAATCAATTCACAGCAGAGAGTAGCAGTCAGGCAGCTCCTTAAATGCTCCCAGTTCCAGGTGCAACACATGACCATGAATCAAACACATGTCCTTATTAGGGCCATGGGCGGCAGCCCGGGATTGCCCTGGGGGAGGGCGTGATAACAAGGGTCTGACAGTACCCCTACTTGGGCCTACTTAGGTTACGTAAATGATACTGTAACTTATATGTGACGTTGTTAATATTTTTTTAGAACTAAATAAGGTCCGGTGAACTTAGCTGAACGTTTGTGAGGGGGGATCCCAGTCTGTAGATCACACGTCGCCAGCCAGACCCGATCTCCAGGCTCATTAGACAGGGTCTCCCCTCTCTTATGATCCGCCTGATCTTAATAGCGCTGCAGGTAGGTCTGGATGTGCTGGTGGGCGGTGGTCCAGACTTCTTCACTGCGGCGCATCCATGAGTCCACCACGAGCACCTGTGTCTCCGCGGCCGTCCAGGGGGCCAGTGGTGGTTGATACATCAGGTAACACAGATACGGGGTGAGGCCAGTGGTCGCTACCACTTGGTGGATGTCCGCCCGCATCTTCTCCCACCAGTTCTTGTACCAGTACGAGTGAGCCCATACAACGAGATGCTCTCGTAGCAAGGCTGGGATGTAGACCTTGCCTGGGGGGCAAGATGGTGTGAGCGAGAGTTTGTTTTATCTCCATGTCCAAGTCCCACTGTATCGTCTGTATAGCTACCGCAGGGGGCAGGATGAGCACTGGGTCGGACTCTCCCTCATCCCCCATCTGGTGGATGTGAGAGAGTGCGTCCGCCTTGGTGTTACATGAGCCCGGCCGATACATGATCAAGAAGCGTAGCGACCACCGAGCTTGCCGGGGATTCAGACACTTCGCCTGGCATAAGTATTCTAGATTTTTGTGGACCCCTGAGCACTAAGAACGGGTAGTCAGCGTCCTCTAACCAATGATGCCACTCTCCTAACGCCATCTTAATGGCGAGGAGCTCCCGACTGCCTACCCCGTAAATGCGCTTGGCCCCGGTGAGCTTCTTTGAATAAAAGGCCAAGGGAGGCCCCGTGTCATTGGAAGAGAATAGCCCCCACCCCGTTGTTAGAAGCATCCACCTCAACCACGAACGCCTTTAGAGGGTCGGGGTGGCGAAGCAATGGGGCCGACATGAATGGGCGTTTCAGCGCCTGAAAGGACCACGTGATGCGCCAGGGAGCCCTGTTTAGCAAGGACGTGATGGGCACTGCCAAACTACTATAATCTCGAATGAACTGTCTATAAAAAATTGCGAACCCCAAAAACCGCTGGACCTCCTTTACGGAGCCAGGAGAAGGCCAATCTAGGACTGCCTGGACCATGGTCTGGTCCATCTGAACCCCCTGCTCACTGATAATGTATCCCAGAAATGAGATCTCAGACATGAGAAAGAGTTTAGCGAAGAGCTGGTGGGCCCTGAGCTTTGCCAGGACTAGACGGACTTGGTGCACATGCATGGGCAGGTCAGGGGAGTAGACCAAAATTTAGTCCAAAAAGCCTACCACGAAGCATCCGAGGTAGTCTTTAAAGACATCATTAATGAAGGCCTGGAAGACGGAGGACCTGAACCTTGGATTCGGGGCTCTCGATAGTGGTCAACATGATTCGGAGGGGGACTAGGTCCAAACAGTGCTCCTGACAATAGGGGGACCAGGACACGATTTCCCTTTCGGGCCAGGAAATGAGGGGGTTGTGTTGGCTCAACCATGGCAAACCTAATTTTAGAGCATGGTCTGAGACCGGGAGAACTAACAGGGCAGCCTCCTCCTTGTGGAGGAAGCTGGCGGCTAACTTCACCTGGTGGTGACGTGCATGATTGGTCTTGGACCCATTGGGTGCCTGTCCAGGGTGGTGATGCAGAGAGGTTTTTTGAGCAGCTCAACAGGGATGTTGACCTGGTCCACTATGTCCGCTCAAAGGAAGCTGCCCTCCGCACCACAGTCGATCTGCGCTAGAAGTGCACAAGACTGGTCTTGGAACGTGACAGTTACAGGCAACGTGATCAGCCGTGCTACCAACCTCGGGTCAGGTACACTCACCGGATTAGCGCAAGGAGACTCCTCCCTGTGCTCTCTGGTGAACCTCCACGCAGTAGAAGCAGAGTCCCTCACGACATCTTCTACGCTCTTCCGGAGTAAGATGACCCATGCCTACCTCCATGGGTTCGCTGATGGAGGGTGCCATTGAAGGGCTGGCTGCAGGTGGCGTAGTTGAGCCAAGAAGTTGGTTGGGCGACGGGATAGGTGAGACCCCTAGCACCTACCATGGGCTCGCCAGGACCACGGGACCAGTTGGAGGTAGGATGATCCAAGAGTCGGTATAGCCGAATAGTGAGCGAGGTGAGCTCATCCAGCTCAAGGGACTCACCTCGACATCCCAACTCTCGCTGCAAACGGGGGCTCAACCGGTTGCAGAACAGGGCCACCAGAGCGGCCTGGTTCCACCCACTACCCGCAGCTAGGGTGCAGAACTCTAGCGTGAAGCGGGCTGCCGAACGGTTGCCCTTTTCCAGCCACAGAAGGGGGTCGCCCTTCGTAAGCCCTTCTTCGGGTGTTGGAACACTGCTTTAAACTGCTGGAGGTAGTCCGAGAAGGGCTTTTCATACAGTTCCTCCCAGGTGGCTGTGGCCCAATCCAGAGCTCTGCCCCTGAGACGGGATACCAAAAAGGTGATCTTCGTCTGGTTAGTGCTGGTTGGTTGATTGCTAAAGAACCAAGCACTGAAGCAGGAACCCCTCACAAAGCTCTGGATCGCCTGAATACGTAGCCGGTTTACCCGGTTTACCCGGTTTATCTGGTTTATGGGACGTGGTGACTGGACTGGGAGGACTACCAACGAAGCTTGTACCAGCTTTGTGAGCCCCAGAACGCCACTCACTAGTTGGGTGACCTGCTGCTGTTGGTCAGCCTGCTGCTGTGCCAGGTGACCAACAGACTCTGACACACTCTGCAGAGTGAGCTGCTGTTGCCCCAAGAACTGTCCTTGGGCACGAACAGCCTGATTCAGAGCCACCATCTCCGCTGTTCGGATGGTTTTGGCCGTGAATGCTGTCATGGCGTGTACGGCCAGACAAGACAGGATGAACACTCGCAGAGATGGAACTAAGCAAGGTGTTTATTAGAACACAAAAAGGTGTACAAAATAAGGTTAAGAACAAACAGGCTGCAGCAATCTATGGGTCAAAACTGGAACATGAACAGAAGGTGACAAAGTGGCGAACACAACAAACCTGGGACTGGGAGGAGCTGGGAGCAACAGGGGGTGAGCAGGATACAACAGAGATAAACTAAAGAAGGGGACAAATTGGGATACCGGGGTAACTAGAACAGAGAACCAGAGCAGCGCTCTGTGTGAACAAATAGGTTAGCTGGAGAGCCAGCTGCCTGACAAGATAACGAGGCAAGCCCAACCTGAGTACGCTGTGACTGCCAGACTTAGATATCTTTCGAATCAGATCAGAACAGAAGACACTGATTGCATGGGATTAAGTTTGTCTGTACGAGTTTGTAAATGGAAGCATGTGCACTTTTGTAGTGTGTACATAATATGTCTCATCAGGAGAAAGTGGGTTTTATGTTAATATGCAGGAGTTGAAGAAGATCTGCAGAAATCTGAGGCTTCAGTCACAGTGAGACCAAATTGTATGTCCACTCTGCATTGTGTGTCCTGTTTACTCTATTTAATTACACAAACGTCAGATTAGTGAAACTGTCAACATTGAAAAAAATTAATATAATATAACATGATGTTTCTATAATAATAATATATAATATTATTATCTTTAAGCTTTCAGAAGTTACACAGTATTTGGAACAAAAGATCAACAGCAATGAGGTTTTTCTCAAGGTTACCAGGTCATACTGGTGAAGGATGCCGTCCTTCCTTATGATAAAAAAAAAACTGAAAATGAAGCAGAAAGGATCAGAAAACGAACTAAAGTCCATCCAAAGTGGAATTCCGAGCCCTTATTCCTGAAATCATCAGCGGGACAAACTACTGAGAACTGATCCTGATCAAAGCAAACAGCTGAGGTACTGAACCAATAGGTGTCCCAAAATTCCCTACACTAAAGCCAGGAAAGCCACTTAAGGGTCAACAGGGAGCAGCAGGGAAGGCAGTACGCCGTCTCCCTAGAGACCCTTCCGCTGTGAGGTCACAGTGGATCAGAACTCAGAGTGTGTGAGGTCACAGTGGATCAGAACTCAGAGTGTGTGAGGTCACAGTGTTAGAGAGGCGTGGAGGTTCCGTGCACTGGGCTCTTTTCCTCATTCTGTGTTTAGACATCGGAGAGGAAAGCTGCACCAATGAGCTGCCAGCGCTTCTGGAGCTGCTGCAACTGCAGCGGCGCCGTTCCGGACGACTCGGACACAGAGGAGCCACGGCGGGAGGAGAATGTGGTGGAGAACGCAATCAGAAAAAAGAATAAGAGAGGATGGTGGAAGAGGTGGAGGAAACGTTGGAGGATTGAGGAACGGGGACTCTCCATCAGCACATCTGCGGAGACGCTGGAGTACGTGGAGATGCCACTTAAAGATCCGAGCAGTGCCAGGCAGATGGTGGACGACCTCGCCAGTCTCACCATTGAGGCACCCAGCACCAGCCGGGAATCTCCAGGTGAGTCCATTAATGTCCTATTGATGTGCCTTCATGGTAAGTTCTGGACCACCTGCCACTTGATGGCATTAACAAGCAGCACGTAAAGGTGAATCTTGAGCCTGAAGGTGAAGGTAACACAAACATTACACTGCATACCACATAATGCTGGACCACTGAGTCGGAACACAAACACCTCACACGTAAGATCAGCGTCACAGCTGTTCAGCAGTCTTTCCAGCCTTCCCACCACTAAAACAATCCATATAAACCACCACAATACAGAATGTGCAGCAAAATGCTGCTCGGGTCCAGGTAGGATCACTAGAAGTTCTTGACCAGATTCCTGAAGTTCAGCTACTAACACCCTTGGTGTTGTCTGATAGATGTGTCAACAGATGTGCAGAAGAAAGAGTCTGCTGTAAATGACACCACAGCGGACAGTGAGGAGAATGCTGAAAGTCAGCCTGCAGATCTCATAGACCAAAAGGTGGAGGACCAGAAGGTGGAGGACGCTCCAGCTGATGAAAGGGCTGTTGAGCATCTTCCTGAAAAGGACACTGAGGCCCATGAGGACCAACCTCTAGAGGATGAACAGGGACAGAGGGGGTTTGAGGACCAAAAGACTCAGACAGTCTTACCGGACGTAACACAGACAACAAGTGACCAGTTTCTTGGTGAGTTAACTGGGATAGAATCAATTGACCAAACAAACAAGGGCAAAAGACCCTTAAAAACATCTGGGCAGATGTTGAGTAATCTTCTTGTAACTGCAGGAGAGGACCAGAAGGTGGAGGACGCTCCAGCTGATGAAAACGCTGTTGAGCATCTTCCCGAAAAGGACATTGACGCCCATGAGGACCAACCTCCAAGCAGCAAACTGGAACAGAGGGAAACCCAGCCAGAGGCCCAGAGGCCCTGCGAAGAACAGGTCACTGCTCAGACCCATCAGCAGACACTAAGTGAGCAGCTTCCAGGTGAGAAAACTGAGATAGAATCAATCAACTAAACAAACAAGGGAAAATACCCGTAAGAACATCTGTACGGATGTTGACTGATCTTCTTGTAACTGCAGGAGAGGACCAGAAGGTGGAAGACCAGAAGGTGGAGGACGCTCCAGCTGATGATGAAAGGGCTGTTGAGCATCCTCCCGAAAATGAGACAGAGGCCCTCAGGGACCAATCTCTAGAAGGTGAACAGGGACAGAGGGGGTTTGAGGACCAAAAGGCTGAGACAGTCCTGGAACTGATGCAGATGACCAGTTTCGACCAGTTTCTAGGTGAGATATCAATCGATCAATCAATCAAAAAAACAAAAAAAAAAGACGCATAAGAACATCTGGACAGATGTTGAATCATCTTCTTGTAACTGCAGGAGAGGACCAGAAGGTGGAGGACGCTCCAGCTGATGAAAACGCTGTTGAGCATCCTCCCGAAAAGGACATTGAAGCCCATGAGGACCATCCTCCAAACAGCGAACTGGAACAGAGGGAAACCCAGCCAGAGGCCCAGAGGCCCTGCAAAGAACAGGTCACTGCTCAGACCCATCAGCAGACACTAAGTGAGCAGCTTCCAGGTGAGAAAACTGAGATAGAATAAATCAACCAAACAAACAAGGGAAAAATACCCGTAAGAACATCTGTACGGATGTTGACTGATCTTCTTGTAACTGCAGGAGAGGACCAGAGGGTGGAGGACCAGAGGGTGGAGGACGCTCCAGCTGATGATGAAAGGGCTGTTGAGCATCCTCCCGAGACAGAGGCCCTCAAGGACCAATCTCTGGAAAGTGAACAGGGACAGAGGGGGTTTGAGGACCAAAAGGCAGAGACAAATTTCCCGGACGTGACAAATGACCAGCTTCTAGGTGAGTTAAGTCAATTTAGATAATTAACATCAATCAAACAAAAATGTCCCCGGAAAAACATCTGGCCAGATGCTGATTGATCTTCTTGTAATTGCAGAAGATGACCAGAAGGTGGAGGACGCTCCAGCTGATGAAAGTGCTGTTGAGCATCCTCCTGAAAATGCGACGGAGGCCCATGAGAACCAAGTTCCAAGTGACAATCGGGAACAGAGGGCGATCCAGCCAGAGGCCACCCAGAGGAGAAAGACAAAGAAAAGGAGGGGGACACGCGGAAAAGGCCGCAAGATCATCTACAGGAAAGCAAAGGACGCTCCAGCCGAGAACAGGTATGAAGAACTACACAACACCGTCCCCACCTCCTGAGTGGTGAGAGGGTTCCCTCCATCATCAGGAAGATACAGAACAGAAGCTCCACCTGGAAGATGTTCCTTCATGGAACCCAGACAGGTTGCTAGAGCCTCCTGCAAGAGCCCACAGACCCACAAAGACCAATACCCTCATAATCTGTGCAAGCTTTGAGCTTCCTTTTGGATAAACCACTGAGCAACACCATAGCGATATACAAGGAACCCTTTAGAACCACACAGAAAACATCTTCCATTAGGAATACCGTAGTAACCACCTGCCACTACCCTCCAAACATCCGCCTAAAGTCCCACAGAAACCCTCCAGAAAAAGCAGGAGCAGATCTTTAGGTATCAGGATGTTAAATTTGTGTATTTTGCTCCAATCTTGTGTTCAGGTCAGAGGAGAGTCCACTCCTCCACCCACTTAGAGACACCAGCTCGAGGGACGAGGAGGCTCCCAGCAGGAAGAGCACCCCCTAGAGGGCAGAGACACAGAGAACAGACAGCTCACCAGCACTGAAACTACAACACACACTCCAACACACACAGTAACACAAACAACCCCACAAACACACACCTACGACCCCACCCTGACACACGCCTACGACCCCGCCCTGACACACGCCTACGACCCCTCCCTGTCATACGCCCACGACCCCACCATGACATACGCCTATGACCCCACCCTAACACACTCACACACACACACACAACCCATTCTTAACACACTTACAAACACAACCCATTCCTAAAACACACACAACCCATTCTTAACACACACTCACACACACAACCCATTCCTAACACACTCACACACACAACCCATTCCTAAAACACACACAACCCATTCCTAAAAAACAAACACACAACCTATTCTTAACACACACACACAACCCATTCATAACACACTCACACACAACCCATTCCTTAAACACACACACACAACCCATTCCTAAAAAACACACACACAACCCATTCCTAAAACACACACACAACCCATTCCTAAAACACACCACCCATTCTTAACACACACTCACACACACAACCCATTCCTAACACACTCACACACACAATCCATTCTTAACACACACTCACACACACAACCCATTCCTAAAAAACAAACACACAACCCATTCCTAAAAAACAAACACACAACCCATTCTTAACACACACACACAACCCATTCCTAACACACTCACACACACACACAACCCATTCCTAAACCACACACACAAACACACACACAACACATTCCTAAAACACACCACCCATTCTTAACACACACTCACACACACAACCCATTCCTAAAACACGCCACCCATTCTTAACACACACTCACACACACAACCCATTCCTAAAACACGCCACCCATTCTTAACACACACTCACACACACAACCCATTCCTAACACACTCACACACACAACCCATTCTTAACACACACTCACACACACAACCCATTCCTAAAAAACAAACACACAACCCATTCCTAAAACACACCACCCATTCTTAACACACACTCACACACACAACCCATTCCTAACACACTCACACACACAATCCATTCTTAACACACACTCACACACACAACCCATTCCTAAAAAACAAACACACAACCTATTCTTAACACACACACAACCCATTCCTAACACACTCACACACACACAACCCATTCCTTAAACACACACACAACCCATTCCTAAACCACACACACAAACACACACACAACACATTCCTAAAACACACCACCCATTCTTAACACACACTCACACACACAACCCATTCCTAAAACACGCCACCCATTCTTAACACACACTCACACACACAACCCATTCCTAAAACACGCCACCCATTCTTAACACACACTCACACACACAACCCATTCCTAACACACTCACACACACAACCCATTCTTAACACACACTCACACACACAACCCATTCCTAAAAAACAAACACACAACCCATTCCTAAAAAACAAACACACAACCTATTCTTAACACACACACACAACCCATTCCTAACACACTCACACACACACAACCCATTCCTTAAACACACACAACCCATTCCTAAACCACACACACACACACACACACCATTCCTAAAACACACACACAACCCATTCCTAAAACACACTCACAAACACACACACAACACATTCCTTACACACTCTCTCTCACACACACACACAACCCATTCTTACACACATACACACACAGCCCATTCCTTACACACTCTCTCTCTCTCACACACACACACACACACACACACTCACACACAACCTCTTCCTAAAGACACACAACCCATTCCGAAAACACACACACACAACCCATTCCAAACACACACACAAAACTCCCTCTCCGACACAAACACCCTTCTCCTCTAACACACATACACACACACACAGACACACACACAAATGAAACAATAAACACATATAAAAAATTTAAATGGTTTCTTATTTTTGTTGACATAAAAAACTCAATTCCAGCTTCACAGCAAAAAGACCTCTTCTTGCATAAAGCTGCTTTATTGGTCAGTTATTGATCTGGGTTTCAGCCACAGTAAGACGATAATGATCGGTATTGTACCGATTATCTCCGTATCGGTGCTTTAGTAGATTTAATGGGGACAGCTGCACTGGCTTTGTCTTTGGGACCTTTAGCCCCTTCCACAAACCCAGAATCCTCCCAACTGTACAACTCAGCACAGTGGAAAAGCAGCACAACAGCAGAGAGAGAGACAGAGAGAGACAGAGAGAGACAGAGAGAGAGAGAGAGAGAGACAGAGAGAGAGACAGAGAGAGAGACAGAGAGAGACAGAGAGAGAGAGACTTTGACTTTTAACAACACTTTATTTGACCCCTTCAAGGGCACTACATCATGCAAAAGTCACTGCAGACCACGAAAATTTATCAGCTGACACTTGGACCGCTCTCTCCGAACACATCTAAAACCCAGGATAAAAGTCTGAGGCGTCACATTAAGAGACATAAAATTGGTGCGTAAAACAGTGAACAGGAGACGCAGCCTAAAACAGTGCATAAAAGCATGAAACATCGTCTCCCTCTGAGGACAGAAAGCACAGTCTTGTGTGACCTCAGCGCTCTCCATTCCAGGTGATCTTCGTCACCAAGACCTAGAGCAGCCCGCCACAGCGTACCAGCCATGACATTGACACCACCTCCTTGTTTCTACCTGCGTTGTGCATTTTATGAGCTTACCATATACAGGCACTTTGTAGTTCTACATGTACAGGTTGTAGTTCATCCGTTTCTCTGCATACTTTGTTAGCCTCCTTTCACCCTGTTCCCCAGTGGTCAGGAGCCCACAGGACCACTACAGAGCAGTTATTATGTGGGTCATTCTCAGGGGGACGCTGCCAGGAATTTTGAACCCCATGAAAAGGTATTTACACTGGGCCCAACAACTCTAACTAGTTTGTCAATAAGCTGAGTTAATACATTTTAGAGCCCCTGTCGGTCACAGGCCTTGAGATTCGTCCTCACTATTTCCCCCCATACGGCACCCCCTGTGCGCTGGTACGAGTGGATCAGACACGGCAGTGCTGCTGGAGAGCCGTCGCTGCTGGATTGAGGACTGTCCACCAACCGGAAATATCCAGCCAACAGTGTCCTGTGGGCAGCGTCCTGTTCCCGCTGATGAAGGACTAGAGGATGACCAACGCAAACTGTGCAGCAACAGATGAGCTTCTATCTGCAGTGAGGCTAGGGGCATGCTTTTTTCTGACACAATTTAGTGGCACTAACCAGCTTTCACATAACATTTGATATGAGCTGTGACCCAAACATTTTAGCTACCGAGTTCACTAGCCTGTTGGCTAATGCTAACCTCACCCTAGAAGACTTTAGAAAGTCTCTGAAAATACTTTTGCGAGACTAAAGTCTGAGGCCCGTTCGCCTCTGAAGACAATTTAATTTCCATTGTTATGCAGATGACACACAGCTCTTTATATCAGCCAAACCTGATGATAAATTCAGATGAAAGAAAATCCAGGACTGTGTAAAGGATATAAAACTCTGGATGTCACATAACTTCCTTCTTCTTAACAGTAACAAAACCGAGGTTCTCCTTTTAGGCCCAAAAGACACTAGAAATGATCTATCAGATTTACTGTTAGACTTGGCTGATGCCTCCATTATTCCTGGTCTAGCAGCTAAAAATCTTGGCGTCATATTCCATTCAGATCTATCATTTGAGCAACATATAGCTAATATTAGTAGGAC
The DNA here is from genome assembly GCF_030463535.1 of Salminus brasiliensis. Classification (NCBI taxonomy): domain Eukaryota; kingdom Metazoa; phylum Chordata; class Actinopteri; order Characiformes; family Bryconidae; genus Salminus; species Salminus brasiliensis. The sequence continues at coordinate 22,179,065 of NC_132888.1, forward strand.
AGCCTTTATGCATCTTAGGAACGTTGCCAAACTAAGAAATTCCTTTTCTCTACAGGATGCAGAAAAGCTAACACATGCTTTTATTACCTCAAGACTAGATTACTGTAATGCACTTTTGTCAGGTTGCTGCAGCTAGGGTCCTTACTAAAAATAGAAAATGTAACCATATCAGTACGGTCCTTTCAGCAATTTATTGGCTCCCAGTTAAATTCGTATTAACTATTAACATACCAAGCCTTACATGACATCGCTCCTGAGTACTTGTGAGATCTTATTACATATTATGAACCATCAAGAATACTTAGATCTCAGGGTGCTGGCTTCTTAGTAGTTCCCAAAATTCAGAAAACCTCAGCAGGGGGAAGAGCCTTTTCTTATAAAGCCCCCCAACTCTGGAATAACCTTCCAGATAATGTTCGGGACTCAGACACAGTCGCAATCTTTCAAACTCATCTGTTTAGTTGAACTTTTGGTAAGTAATGTTTCCCCTTAGATAAAGGTTGTTTTTTTTGTAGTATACTGAGATGCTGGAGCTATCGTCTCGCTGCTTGCACACGATCACTCAGGTTTGTGTACGGTGGAGCAGATGGACGCTAGCGTTTCAGGGTGCTCCCGTGCCTGTGTGACCTTCTGGCTCTCTCCTTTTAACTAGGCTGTTATGGTCAGACCTGCCGGAGTCGCCAGACACACTCTGATACTGCTCAATATTCTCTGCTCTCTATAAATCCATTCAGAACTAACTCCTTACTTTCTCACAGTTAATGGTCACCCAGCCCGACCTGCTGGAAGACTGCCCGCTGAGGTCCCCTCTACCTGCGTCAGACCAGCTGCCAGCTACCAGTCCGACCATCAGGCCCCCCACCATCACCACCCATGCCAGACCACAACCGACTACCACTGCTACCTGCCTAATGACCATGTTAAAACCTATATGGAGTCTTAACTATCTGCCACTATTAATGTTACCACTATTATCTATCATTACTCTCATTACTCTCACCATCACTACCATGACTATATTAAGTTATACTACACCATGATATTTATATTAGTCAAGTGGGTTTATTGTCATTTCAACTACATACAGAGTACACAGTGAAACGAAACAACGTTCCTCCAGGACCATGGTGCAACATAGACAGTGCATACAAGACACAAGTGCAACACAAACAAACAAGTGCGGACAGACAACACAACACAGTACAGACAGAGGATAATAAATAATGACGGTAGTGTGCAAGTTGTGCAATGTGCAATAAATAGAGTCCAGTGAGGTAGTAAAGTTATTAGTGCAAATGCTTGTGCAAAAAATGCTTCCCATGTTATCTGGGGTAAATGGTTGGAAAGAGAGAGAGAGGGAGAGTGTACATGTACCAGAAAGATATCAGTTAAGAAGTTGTGTTGAGGAGTCTGATGGCTTGGGGGAAGAAGCTGTTGCAGAGTCTGGTCGTGTTGGACCGGATGCTGCGGTACCTTCTTCCTGATGGCAGGAGGGAGAACAGTCTGTGTGAAGGGTGGGTGGAGTCATCCACAATGCTGGTTGCTTTGCGGATGCAGCGGGTGGTGTAAATGTCCATGACGGAGGGGAGAGAGACTCCGATGATCTTCTCAGCTGTCCTCACATTATGATTATGATCAGAGCAGTTCAACAGTATAGATGGTTTGGTAACTTTTGTCAATAATTTATAAATAGTTCTGACCAGAGGAGGATGGGTCCCCCTTGTGAGTCTTGGTTCCTCCCAAGGTTTCTTCCTCCAGCTCTGAGGAAGTTTTTTCTTGACACTGTCACCATTGGCTTGCTCACTGGGGGTCTTAGAATTTTCATGTGTTTTAATGTTATTTATTTTTCTTTTTTTCTGTCTTTTGTTAATTACTGATGATGTAAAGCTGCTTTGTGACAACAACAGTTGTAAAAATCGCTGTACAAATACATTTCATTTGACTTGACTTGACTTGACTTATTCACAGTCACAGACTATAATTTTGCAAATACTGAGACTCTTGCAGTGTCCCTCTTTGCAAGACTGCAACTAGATTCCTTTTGAGATGATTTCCTATCATGGTCCCGATGGAAATTTACAAGATGAGAGTAGTTAAAAACTTGTGAAAAGCTCTGAAATATTTAAAAACGTTGCAGAAAATATTTTAACGTTGGACACCAGGTGGCGATAATAGACTGCATATGGTAATGAACGGTGGTGGTGCAGTTGGACACCTGGTGGTTGATGCTGGTATTGCAGAAGGAGTTGGAGGATTGTGTTCAGATACCGTGAATAATTTCTCAGGTGGGTTTGTTCCTGGATGGAATCTGCGTGCACTGTAGACGTTGCCCCACCTATTCGGTTAGATGAATTTCTCCTGCAAAAGTGCTGCCAAAACGTCAGGTTTGTTTTAGGCTGATGATCTTACTTTGTTTAGTAGAAGACACAGTTGTAGGGCTATTTTTTTTTTTTTTTTTTTTGAAGCGTAAACAGTGTCCTTCTGAGACTGATCATCTTTAACTGGAGAGCATAAAGAGATGCTTGTCAAACTGATCCTAACGTTGTGAGCAGTGTTAAAAGAGAGTGTTCCACTTGCGTTAAACATGGGTTTATTGTTAGTTGAATTATCGGACGTGTTGGAGTATGTTTTGAGCGTACTTGATGATGAAGACAAGTCGACGGAAAGAGTGCAGAGTAGCGGCGGATGTAAGCGGTCAGAGAAGAAGGGCTGTCGTTTTCCCGGTAAGCCTCAGAGTGCTCGTTGGAATGTTTGTTAGAATCTGACCAATCACAAACAGCCACTGACGACGAGCCCTTAAATAGGCTGAAATATGACTAGTTTTCGCGATCATGGTGACGAGTCAAAAAAATCCTTTTTTTCTTCCTCACGGGTGCGAAGACTAGTTCAATAAAATACATTCAACTACCTAGACCTGTCAGATTTGTAATTTTTTCATGAACGGGAACAAAAAAGAAAAAGTCTAGAACAAACTCTCTGTCCTTCACTACTGCGACGTCCGCCCTCTACTGCGCATGCGTGGTGCTGTGCAGCTTAAAACCAAACAGCGCCGAACATGCTTAACCCAGTTCAATACTGTATTTCCAACACTGCTATACTGGACACCTAGCACCAGACCATTATAATCCAGCCCATGTTGCAAGCACCACAGCAATCGTAAAAAAAAAAAAGTCTTTCAAAATGATTAAAAAAGCAGTTTTTATTTAGATATCTGGCGGTTGTCGGCTTCATCCGATATGAGGGATTTCTCACCATTCTTTGACGTAGCGTCAAGGTACTGCTTCTGGTCCAGCAAAATGTGTTTACAGTCACAAGTAAAGGAAATGTTCGCTTGACTCACGTCGTTCAGGTCGTGAATAGTCGTTGCAAGCTTGAGAAAAAAAAAACCTGCGTGAAAAACGTTGATCAGACGTCTGGCTGAAAGTGTCTTTAAGAATATTTGAGCTGGCGAGAAAGATTCTTTGCTGGGAGAGTCTTTTTCTCACATGTGTAGCCTCACCCCTTTTCTTCTTCTGATGTCAAACTTGCATTTGGCATTTCTGGTGGTGCTGTCACTTACTGGTGGGCAAGGGTACCTACACTGTAAAATATCAGTATCAGCCATTATAAGCACAGCTGGCAGCTCCCTAGCAGATGAACATAATGGCACTTGCCAGTCTCCTTTACACAAGTGTAGTGTAGTTAGGAACGCCCTCTTCCCCAGCCTTTCAGTGAACTCATCAGCTCTTGGCTTCGGGTAAGGGGCGGAAGCTGATTCTGAGTTAATCTTGCAGAAGTCCATGCAAAACCACACATCTCCGTCTTTCTTGGGAACCAGGACCACTGGACTACTGGCTACTGCTCTGAGCAGTCCCGCCTCTTACATTGTGTTACACCAGTGCCCCCATGTGGGTGCTCTGCTAAACTGCGGCTTAGGACCACTCTTAGTTACTAACGCTATGGCAATGTGTACTGCCAGACGAGATGGGATGAACTCTAGGATGAGAGATGGAACTAAGCAAGATATTCAAGGTGCAGCGGAAACAAGGTGCAGCAAACTAATGGTCAAAACTAGAACATAAACAGAAGGCGACAAACTAAGTGGCAAACACAACAAACCTGAGAGTCACCATGGAGCATAAGCAGGAAGCGACGTAACGCACTTGCCTCTAGAACCAGACTGGGATATATCTCGAACCAGATCACTTGCCAACATGAACACGCCAATCAATTCACAGCAGAGAGTAGCAGTCAGGCAGCTCCTTAAATGCTCCCAGTTCCAGGTGCAACACACGACCATGAATCAAACACATGTCCTTATTAGGGCCATGGGCGGCAGCCTGGGATTGCCCTGGGGGAGGGCGTGATAACAAGGGTCTGACAGTACCCCTACTTGGGCCTACTTAGGTTACGTAAATGATACTGTAACTTATATGTGACGTTGTTAATACTTTTTAGAACTAAATAAGGTCCGGTGAACTTAGCTGAACGTTTGTGAGGGGGGATCCCAGTCTGTAGATCACACGTCGCCAGCCAGACCCGATCTCCAGGCTCATTAGACAGGGTCTCCCCTCTCTTATGATCCGCCTGATCTTAATAGCGCTGCAGGTAGGTCTGGATGTGCTGGTGGGCGGTGGTCCAGACTTCTTCACTGCGGCGCATCCATGAGTCCACCACGAGCACCTGTGTCTCCGCGGCCGTCCAGGGGGCCAGTGGTGGTTGATACATCAGGTAACACAGATACGGGGTGAGGCCAGTGGTCGCTACCACTTGGTGGATGTCCGCCCGCATCTTCTCCCACCAGTTCTTGTACCAGTACGAGTGAGCCCATACAACGAGACGCTCTCGTAGCAAGGCTGGGATGTAGACCTTGCCTGGGGGGCAAGAGGGGGGCACGATGGTGTGAGCGAGAGTTTGTTTTATCTCCATGTCCAAGTCCCACTGTATCGTCTGTATAGCTACCGCAGGGGGCAGGATGAGCACTGGGTCGGACTCTCCCTCATCCCCCATCTGGTGGATGTGAGAGAGTGCGTCCGCCTTGGTGTTACATGAGCCCGGCCGATACATGATCAAGAAGCGTAGCGACCACCGAGCTTGCCGGGGATTCAGACACTTCGCCTGGCATAAGTATTCTAGATTTTTGTGGACCCCTGAGCACTAAGAACGGGTAGTCAGCGTCCTCTAACCAATGATGCCACTCTCCTAACGCCATCTTAATGGCGAGGAGCTCCCGACTGCCTACCCCGTAAATGCGCTTGGCCCCGGTGAGCTTCTTTGAATAAAAGGCCAAGGGAGGCCCCGTTATTATTGGAAGAGAATAGCCCCCACCCCGTTGTTAGAAGCATCCACCTCAACCACGAACGCCTTTAGAGGGTCGGGGTGGCGAAGCAATGGGGCCGACATGAATGGGCGTTTCAGCGCCTGAAAGGACCACGTGATGCGCCAGGGAGCCCTGTTTAGCAAGGACGTGATGGGCACTGCCAAACTACTATAATCTCGAATGAACTGTCTATAAAAAATTGCGAACCCCAAAAACCGCTGGACCTCCTTTACGGAGCCAGGAGAAGGCCAATCTAGGACTGCCTGGACCTTGGTCTGGTCCATCTGAACCCCCTGCTCACTGATAATGTATCCCAGAAATGAGATCTCAGACATGAGAAAGAGTTTAGCGAAGAGCTGGTGGGCCCTGAGCTTTGCCAGGACTAGACGGACTTGGTGCACATGCATGGGCAGGTCAGGGGAGTAGACCAAAATTTAGTCCAAAAAGCCTACCACGAAGCATCCGAGGTAGTCTTTAAAGACATCATTAATGAAGGCCTGGAAGACGGAGGACCTGAACCTTGGATTCGGGGCTCTCGATAGTGGTCAACATGATTCGGAGGGGGACTAGGTCCAAACAGTGCTCCTGACAATAGGGGGACCAGGACACGATTTCCCTTTCGGGCCAGGAAATGAGGGGGTTGTGTTGGCTCAACCATGGCAAACCTAATTTTAGAGCATGGTCTGAGACCGGGAGAACTAACAGGGCAGCCTCCTCCTTGTGGAGGAAGCTGGCGGCTAACTTCACCTGGTGGTGACGTGCATGATTGGTCTTGGACCCATTGGGTGCCTGTCCAGGGTGGTGATGCAGAGAGGTTTTTTGAGCAGCTCAACAGGGATGTTGACCTGGTCCACTATGTCCGCTCAAAGGAAGCTGCCCTCCGCACCACAGTCGATCTGCGCTAGAAGTGCACAAGACTGGTCTTGGAACGTGACAGTTACAGGCAACGTGATCAGCCGTGCTACCAACCTCGGGTCAGGTACACTCACCGGATTAGCGCAAGGAGACTCCTCCCTGTGCTCTCTGGTGAACCTCCACGCAGTAGAAGCAGAGTCCCTCACGACATCTTCTTCTACGCTCTTCCGGAGTAAGATGACCCATGCCTACCTCCATGGGTTCGCTGATGGAGGGTGCCATTGAAGGGCTGGCTGCAGGTGGCGTAGTTGAGCCAAGAAGTTGGTTGGGCGACGGGATAGGTGAGACCCCTAGCACCTACCATGGGCTCGCCAGGACCACGGGACCAGTTGGAGGTAGGATGATCCAAGAGTCGGTATAGCCGAATAGTGAGCGAGGTGAGCTCATCCAGCTCAAGGGACTCACCTCGACATCCCAACTCTCGCTGCAAACGGGGGATCAACCGGTTGCAGAACAGGGCCACCAGAGCGGCCTGGTTCCACCCACTACCCGCAGCTAGGGTGCAGAACTCTAGCGCGAAGCGGGCTGCCGAACGGTTGCCCTTTTCCAGCCACAGAAGGGGGTCGCCCTTCGTAAGCCCTACTTCGGGTGTTGGAACACTGCTTTAAACTGCTGGAGGTAGTCCGAGAAGGGCTTTTCATACAGTTCCTCCCAGGTGGCTGTGGCCCAATCCAGAGCTCTGCCCCTGAGACGGGATACCAAAAAGGTGATTTTCGTCTGGTTAGTGCTGGTTGGTTGATTGCTAAAGAACCAAGCACTGAAGCAGGAACCCCTCACAAAGCTCTGGATCGCCTGAATACGTAGCCGGTTTACCCGGTTTACCCGGTTTATCTGGTTTATCTGGTTTATGGGACGTGGTGACTGGACTGGGAGGACTACCAACGAAGCTTGTACCAGCTTTGTGAGCCCCAGAACGCCACTCACTAGTTGGGTGACCTGCTGCTGTTGGTCAGCCTGCTGCTGTGCCAGGTGACCAACAGACTCTGACACACTCTGCAGAGTGAGCTGCTGTTGCCCCAAGAACTGTCCTTGGGCACGAACAGCCTGATTCAGAGCCACCATCTCCGCTGTTCGGATGGTTTTGGCCGTGAATGCTGTCATGGCGTGTACGGCCAGACAAGACAGGATGAACACTCGCAGAGATGGAACTAAGCAAGGTGTTTATTAGAACACAAAAAGGTGTACAAAATAAGGTTAAGAACAAACAGGCTGCAGCAATCTATGGGTCAAAACTGGAACATGAACAGAAGGTGACAAAGTGGCGAACACAACAAACCTGGGACTGGGAGGAGCTGGGAGCAACAGGGGGTGAGCAGGATACAACAGAGATAAACTAAAGAAGGGGACAAATTGGGATACCGGGGTAACTAGAACAGAGAACCAGAGCAGCGCTCTGTGTGAACAAATAGGTTAGCTGGAGAGCCAGCTGCCTGACAAGATAACGAGGCAAGCCCAACCTGAGTACGCTGTGACTGCCAGACTTAGATATCTTTCGAATCAGATCAGAACAGAAGACACTGATTGCATGGGATTAAGTTTGTCTGTACGAGTTTGTAAATGGAAGCATGTGCACTTTTGTAGTGTGTACATAATATGTCTCATCAGGAGAAAGTGGGTTTTATGTTAATATGCAGGAGTTGAAGAAGATCTGCAGAAATCTGAGGCTTCAGTCACAGTGAGACCAAATTGTATGTCCACTCTGCATTGTGTGTCCTGTTTACTCTGTTTAATTACACAAACGTCAGATTAGTGAAACTGTCAACATTGAAAAAAATTAATATAATATAACATGATGTTTCTATAATAATAATATATAATATTATTATCTTTAAGCTTTCAGAAGTTACACAGTATTTGGAACAAAAGATCAACAGCAATGAGGTTTTTCTCAAGGTTACCAGGTCATACTGGTGAAGGATGCCGTCCTTCCTTATGATAAAAAAAAAACTGAAAATGAAGCAGAAAGGATCAGAAAACGAACTAAAGTCCATCCAAAGTGGAATTCCGAGCCCTTATTCCTGAAATCATCAGCGGGACAAACTACTGAGAACTGATCCTGATCAAAGCAAACAGCTGAGGTACTGAACCAATAGGTGTCCCAAAATTCCCTACACTAAAGCCAGGAAAGCCACTTAAGGGTCAACAGGGAGCAGCAGGGAAGGCAGTACGCCGTCTCCCTAGAGACCCTTCCGCTGTGAGGTCACAGTGGATCAGAACTCAGAGTGTGTGAGGTCACAGTGGATCAGAACTCAGAGTGTGTGAGGTCACAGTGTTAGAGAGGCGTGGAGGTTCCGTGCACTGGGCTCTTTTCCTCATTCTGTGTTTAGACATCGGAGAGGAAAGCTGCACCAATGAGCTGCCAGCGCTTCTGGAGCTGCTGCAACTGCAGCGGCGCCGTTCCGGACGACTCGGACACAGAGGAGCCACGGCGGGAGGAGAATGTGGTGGAGAACGCAATCAGAAAAAAGAATAAGAGAGGATGGTGGAAGAGGTGGAGGAAACGTTGGAGGATTGAGGAACGGGGACTCTCCATCAGCACATCTGCGGAGACGCTGGAGTACGTGGAGATGCCACTTAAAGATCCGAGCAGTGCCAGGCAGATGGTGGACGACCTCGCCAGTCTCACCATTGAGGCACCCAGCACCAGCCGGGAATCTCCAGGTGAGTCCATTAATGTCCTATTGATGTGCCTTCATGGTAAGTTCTGGACCACCTGCCACTTGATGGCATTAACAAGCAGCACGTAAAGGTGAATCTTGAGCCTGAAGGTGAAGGTAACACAAACATTACACTGCATACCACATAATGCTGGACCACTGAGTCGGAACACAAACACCTCACACGTAAGATCAGCGTCACAGCTGTTCAGCAGTCTTTCCAGCCTTCCCACCACTAAAACAATCCATATAAACCACCACAATACAGAATGTGCAGCAAAATGCTGCTCGGGTCCAGGTAGGATCACTAGAAGTTCTTGACCAGATTCCTGAAGTTCAGCTACTAACACCCTTGGTGTTGTCTGATAGATGTGTCAACAGATGTGCAGAAGAAAGAGTCTGCTGTAAATGACACCACAGCGGACAGTGAGGAGAATGCTGAAAGTCAGCCTGCAGATCTCATAGACCAAAAGGTGGAGGACCAGAAGGTGGAGGACGCTCCAGCTGATGAAAGGGCTGTTGAGCATCTTCCTGAAAAGGACACTGAGGCCCATGAGGACCAACCTCTAGAGGATGAACAGGGACAGAGGGGGTTTGAGGACCAAAAGACTCAGACAGTCTTACCGGACGTGACACAGACAACAAGTGACCAGTTTCTTGGTGAGTTAACTGGGATAGAATCAATTGACCAAACAAACAAGGGCAAAAGACCCTTAAAAACATCTGGGCAGATGTTGAGTAATCTTCTTGTAACTGCAGGAGAGGACCAGAAGGTGGAGGACGCTCCAGCTGATGAAAACGCTGTTGAGCATCTTCCCGAAAAGGACATTGACGCCCATGAGGACCAACCTCCAAGCAGCAAACTGGAACAGAGGGAAACCCAGCCAGAGGCCCAGAGGCCCTGCGAAGAACAGGTCACTGCTCAGACCCATCAGCAGACACTAAGTGAGCAGCTTCCAGGTGAGAAAACTGAGATAGAATCAATCAACTAAACAAACAAGGGAAAATACCCGTAAGAACATCTGTACGGATGTTGACTGATCTTCTTGTAACTGCAGGAGAGGACCAGAAGGTGGAAGACCAGAAGGTGGAGGACGCTCCAGCTGATGATGAAAGGGCTGTTGAGCATCCTCCCGAAAATGAGACAGAGGCCCTCAGGGACCAATCTCTAGAAGGTGAACAGGGACAGAGGGGGTTTGAGGACCAAAAGGCTGAGACAGTCCTGGAACTGATGCAGATGACCAGTTTCGACCAGTTTCTAGGTGAGATATCAATCAATCAATCAATCAAAAAAACAAAAAAAAAAGACGCATAAGAACATCTGGACAGATGTTGAATCATCTTCTTGTAACTGCAGGAGAGGACCAGAAGGTGGAGGACGCTCCAGCTGATGAAAACGCTGTTGAGCATCCTCCCGAAAAGGACATTGAAGCCCATGAGGACCATCCTCCAAACAGCGAACTGGAACAGAGGGAAACCCAGCCAGAGGCCCAGAGGCCCTGCAAAGAACAGGTCACTGCTCAGACCCATCAGCAGACACTAAGTGAGCAGCTTCCAGGTGAGAAAACTGAGATAGAATAAATCAACCAAACAAACAAGGGAAAAATACCCGTAAGAACATCTGTACGGATGTTGACTGATCTTCTTGTAACTGCAGGAGAGGACCAGAGGGTGGAGGACCAGAGGGTGGAGGACGCTCCAGCTGATGATGAAAGGGCTGTTGAGCATCCTCCCGAGACAGAGGCCCTCAAGGACCAATCTCTGGAAAGTGAACAGGGACAGAGGGGGTTTGAGGACCAAAAGGCAGAGACAAATTTCCCGGACGTGACAAATGACCAGCTTCTAGGTGAGTTAAGTCAATTTAGATAATTAACATCAATCAAACAAAAATGTCCCCGGAAAAACATCTGGCCAGATGCTGATTGATCTTCTTGTAATTGCAGAAGATGACCAGAAGGTGGAGGACGCTCCAGCTGATGAAAGTGCTGTTGAGCATCCTCCTGAAAATGCGACGGAGGCCCATGAGAACCAAGTTCCAAGTGACAATCGGGAACAGAGGGCGATCCAGCCAGAGGCCACCCAGAGGAGAAAGACAAAGAAAAGGAGGGGGACACGCGGAAAAGGCCGCAAGATCATCTACAGGAAAGCAAAGGACGCTCCAGCCGAGAACAGGTATGAAGAACTACACAACACCGTCCCCACCTCCTGAGTGGTGAGAGGGTTCCCTCCATCATCAGGAAGATACAGAACAGAAGCTCCACCTGGAAGATGTTCCTTCATGGAACCCAGACAGGTTGCTAGAGCCTCCTGCAAGAGCCCACAGACCCACAAAGACCAATACCCTCATAATCTGTGCAAGCTTTGAGCTTCCTTTTGGATAAACCACTGAGCAACACCATAGCGATATACAAGGAACCCTTTAGAACCACACAGAAAACATCTTCCATTAGGAATACCGTAGTAACCACCTGCCACTACCCTCCAAACATCCGCCTAAAGTCCCACAGAAACCCTCCAGAAAAAGCAGGAGCAGATCTTTAGGTATCAGGATGTTAAATTTGTGTATTTTGCTCCAATCTTGTGTTCAGGTCAGAGGAGAGTCCACTCCTCCACCCACTTAGAGACACCAGCTCGAGGGACGAGGAGGCTCCCAGCAGGAAGAGCACCCCCTAGAGGGCAGAGACACAGAGAACAGACAGCTCACCAGCACTGAAACTACAACACACACTCCAACACACACAGTAACACAAACAACCCCACAAACACACACCTACGACCCCACCCTGACACACGCCTACGACCCCGCCCTGACACACGCCTACGACCCCTCCCTGTCATACGCCCACGACCCCACCATGACATACGCCTATGACCCCACCCTAACACACTCACACACACACACACAACCCATTCTTAACACACTTACAAACACAACCCATTCCTAAAACACACACAACCCATTCTTAACACACACTCACACACACAACCCATTCCTAACACACTCACACACACAACCCATTCCTAAAAAACACACAACCCATTCCTAAAAAACAAACACACAACCTATTCTTAACACACACACACAACCCATTCATAACACACTCACACACAACCCATTCCTTAAACACACACACACAACCCATTCCTAAAAAACAAACACACAACCCATTCCTAAAACACACACACAACCCATTCCTAAAACACACCACCCATTCTTAACACACACTCACACACACAACCCATTCCTAACACACTCACACACACAATCCATTCTTAACACACACTCACACACACAACCCATTCCTAAAAAACAAACACACAACCCATTCCTAAAAAACAAACACACAACCTATTCTTAACACACACACACAACCCATTCCTAACACACTCACACACACACAACCCATTCCTTAAACACACACACAACCCATTCCTAAACCACACACACAAACACACACACCATTCCTAAAACACACCACCCATTCTTAACACACACTCACACACACAACCCATTCCTAAAACACGCCACCCATTCTTAACACACACTCACACACACAACCCATTCCTAAAACACGCCACCCATTCTTAACACACACTCACACACACAACCCATTCCTAACACACTCACACACACAACCCATTCTTAACACACACTCACACACACAACCCATTCCTAAAAAACAAACACACAACCCATTCCTAAAAAACAAACACACAACCTATTCTTAACACACACACACAACCCATTCCTAACACACTCACACACACACAACCCATTCCTTAAACACACACAACCCATTCCTAAACCACACACACACACACACACCATTCCTAAAACACACACACAACCCATTCCTAAAACACACTCACAAACACACACACAACACATTCCTTACACACTCTCTCTCACACACACACACAACCCATTCTTACACACATACACACACAGCCCATTCCTTACACACTCTCTCTCTCTCACACACACACACACACACACACTCACACACAACCTCTTCCTAAAGACACACAACCCATTCCGAAAACACACACACACAACCCATTCCAAACACACACACAAAACTCCCTCTCCGACACAAACACCCTTCTCCTCTAACACACATACACACACACACAGACACACACACAAATGAAACAATAAACACATATAAAAAATTTAAATGGTTTCTTATTTTTGTTGACATAAAAAACTCAATTCCAGCTTCACAGCAAAAAGACCTCTTCTTGCATAAAGCTGCTTTATTGGTCAGTTATTGATCTGGGTTTCAGCCACAGTAAGACGATAATGATCGGTATTGTACCGATTATCTCCGTATCGGTGCTTTAGTAGATTTAATGGGGACAGCTGCACTGGCTTTGTCTTTGGGATCTTTAGCCCCTTCCACAAACCCAGAATCCTCCCAACTGTACAACTCAGCACAGTGGAAAAGCAGCACAACAGCAGAGAGAGAGAGAGAGAGAGAGAGAGAGACAGAGAGAGACAGAGAGAGAGAGAGAGAGAGAGAGAGAGAGACAGAGAGAGAGACAGAGAGAGACAGAGAGAGAGAGACTTTGACTTTTAACAACACTTTATTTGACCCCTTCAAGGGCACTACATCATGCAAAAGTCACTGCAGACCACGAAAATTTATCAGCTGACACTTGGACCGCTCTCTCCGAACACATCTAAAACCCAGGATAAAAGTCTGAGGCGTCACATTAAGAGACATAAAATTGGTGCGTAAAACAGTGAACAGGAGACGCAGCCTAAAACAGTGCATAAAAGCATGAAACATCGTCTCCCTCTGAGGACAGAAAGCACAGTCTTGTGTGACCTCAGCGCTCTCCATTCCAGGTGATCTTCGTCACCAAGACCTAGAGCAGCCCGCCACAGCGTACCAGCCATGACATTGACACCACCTCCTTGTTTCTACCTGCGTTGTGCATTTTATGAGCTTACCATATACAGGCACTTTGTAGTTCTACATGTACAGGTTGTAGTTCATCCGTTTCTCTGCATACTTTGTTAGCCTCCTTTCACCCTGTTCCCCAGTGGTCAGGAGCCCACAGGACCACTACAGAGCAGTTATTATGTGGGTCATTCTCAGGGGGACGCTGCCAGGAATTTTGAACCCCATGAAAAGGTATTTACACTGGGCCCAACAACTCTAACTAGTTTGTCAATAAGCTGAGTTAATACATTTTAGAGCCCCTGTCGGTCACAGGCCTTGAGATTCGTCCTCACTATTTCCCCCCATACGGCACCCCCTGTGCGCTGGTACGAGTGGATCAGACACGGCAGTGCTGCTGGAGAGCCGTCGCTGCTGGACTGAGGACTGTCCACCAACCGGAAATATCCAGCCAACAGTGTCCTGTGGGCAGCGTCCTGTTCCCGCTGATGAAGGACTAGAGGATGACCAACGCAAACTGTGCAGCAACAGATGAGCTTCTATCTGCAGTGAGGCTAGGGGCATGCTTTTTTCTGACACAATTTAGTGGCACTAACCAGCTTTCACATAACATTTGATATGAGCTGTGACCCAAACATTTTAGCTACCGAGTTCACTAGCCTGTTGGCTAATGCTAACCTCACCCTAGAAGACTTTAGAAAGTCTCTGAAAATACTTTTGCGAGACTAAAGTCTGAGGCCCGTTCGCCTCTGAAGACAATTTAATTTCCATTGTTATGCAGATGACACATAGCTCTTTATATCAGCCAAACTTGACGATAAATTCAGATGAAAGAAAATCCAGGACTGTGTAAAGGATATAAAACTCTGGATGTCACATAACTTCCTTCTTCTTAACAGTAACAAAACCGAGGTTCTCCTTTTAGGCCCAAAAGACACTAGAAATGATCTATCAGATTTACTGTTAGACTTGGCTGATGCCTCCATTATTCCTGGTCTAGCAGCTAAAAATCTTGGCGTCATATTCCATTCAGATCTATCATTTGAGCAACATATAGCTAATATTAGTAGGACAGCCTTTATGCATCTTAGGAACGTTGCCAAACTAAGAAATTCCTTTTCTCTACAGGATGCAGAAAAGCTAACACATGCTTTTATTACCTCAAGACTAGATTACTGTAATGCACTTTTGTCAGGTTGTTTCAGCGGGAACTTCAATAAACTTCAACTAGTTCAAAATGCTGCAGCTAGGGTCCTTACTAAAAATAGAAAATGTAACCATATCAGTACGGTCCTTTCAGCAATTTATTGGCTCCCAGTTAAATTCGTATTAACTATTAACATACCAAGCCTTACATGACATCGCTCCTGAGTACTTGTGAGATCTTATTACATATTATGAACCATCAAGAATACTTAGATCTCAGGGTGCTGGCTTCTTAGTAGTTCCCAAAATTCAGAAAACCTCAGCAGGGGGAAGAGCCTTTTCTTATAAAGCCCCCCAACTCTGGAATAACCTTCCAGATAATGTTCGGGACTCAGACACAGTCGCAATCTTTCAAACTCATCTGTTTAGTTGAACTTTTGGTAAGTAATGTTTCCCCTTAGATAAAGGTTGTTTTTTTTGTAGTATACTGAGATGCTGGAGCTATCGTCTCGCTGCTTGCACACGATCACTCAGGTTTGTGTACGGTGGAGCAGATGGACGCTAGCGTTTCAGGGTGCTCCCATGCCTGTGTGACCTTCTGGCTCTCTCCTTTTAACTAGGCTGTTATGGTCAGACCTGCCGGAGTCGCCAGACACACTCTGATACTGCTCAATATTCTCTGCTCTCTATAAATCCATTCAGAACTAACTCCTTACTTTCTCACAGTTAATGGTCACCCAGCCCGACCTGCTGGAAGACTGCCCGCTGAGGTCCCCTCTACCTGCGTCAGACCAGCTGCCAGCTACCAGTCCGACCATCAGGCCCCCCACCATCACCACCCATGCCAGACCACAACCGACTACCACTGCTACCTGCCTAATGACCATGTTAAAACCTATATGGAGTCTTAACTATCTGCCACTATTAATGTTACCACTATTATCTATCATTACTCTCATTACTCTCACCATCACTACCATGACTATATTAAGTTATACTACACCATGATATTTATATTAGTCAAGTCAAGTCAAGTGGGTTTATTGTCATTTCAACTACATACAGAGTACACAGTGAAACGAAACAACGTTCCTCCAGGACCATGGTGCAACATAGACAGTGCATACAAGACACAAGTGCAACACAAACAAACAAGTGCGGACAGACAACACAACACAGTACAGACAGAGGATAATAAATAATGACGGTAGTGTGCAAGTTGTGCAATGTGCAATAAATAGAGTCCAGTGAGGTAGTAAAGTTATTAGTGCAAATGCTTGTGCAAAAAATGCTTCCCATGTTATCTGGGGTAAATGGTTGGAAAGAGAGAGAGAGGGAGAGTGTACATGTACCAGAAAGATATCAGTTCAGAAGTTGAGTTGTGTTGAGGAGTCTGATGGCTTGGGGGAAGAAGCTGTTGCAGAGTCTGGTCGTGTTGGACCGAATGCTGCGGTACCTTCTTCCTGATGGCAGGAGGGAGAACAGTCTGTGTGAAGGGTGGGTGGAGTCATCCACAATGCTGGTTGCTTTGCGGATGCAGCGGGTGGTGTAAATGTCCATGACGGAGGGGAGAGAGACTCCGATGATCTTCTCAGCTGTCCTCACATTATGATTATGATCAGAGCAGTTCAACAGTATAGATGGTTTGGTAACTTTTGTCAATAATTTATAAATAGTTCTGACCAGAGGAGGATGGGTCCCCCTTGTGAGTCTTGGTTCCTCCCAAGGTTTCTTCCTCCAGCTCTGAGGGAGTTTTTTCTTGACACTGTCACCATTGGCTTGCTCACTGGGGGTCTTAGAATTTTCATGTGTTTTAATGTTATTTATTTTTCTTTTTTTCTGTCTTTTGTTAATTACTGATGATGTAAAGCTGCTTTGTGACAACAACAGTTGTAAAAATCGCTGTACAAATACATTTCATTTGACTTGACTTGACATACTCACAGTCACAGACTATAATTTTCCAAATACTGAAACTCTTGCAGTGTCCCTCTTTGCAAGACTGCAACTAGATTCCTTTTGAGATGATTTCCTATCATGGTCCCGATGGAAATGTACAAGATGAGAGTAGTTAAAAACTTGTGAAAAGCTCTGAAATATTTAAAAACGTTGCAGAAAATATTTTAACGTTGGACACCAGGTGGCGATAATAGACTGCATATGGTAATGAACGGTGGTGGTGCAGTTGGACACCTGGTGGTTGATGCTGGTATTGCAGAAGGAGTTGGAGGTTTGTGTTCAGATACCGTGAATAATTTCTCAGATGGGTTTGTTCCTGGATGGAATCTGCGTGCACTGTAGACGTTGCCCCACCTATTCGGTTAGATGAATTTCTCCTGCAAAAGTGCTGCCAAAACGTCAGGTTTGTTTTAGGCTGATGATCTTACTTTGTTTAGTAGAAGACACAGTTGTAGGGCTATTTTTTTTTTTTTTTTTTTTTTAAGCGTAAACAGTGTCCTTCTGAGACTGATCATCTTTAACTGGAGAGCATAAAGAGATGCTTGTCAAATTGATCCTAACGTTGTGAGCAGTGTTAAAAGAGAGAGTGTTCCACTTGCGTTAAACATGGGTTTATTGTTAGTTGAATTATCGGACGTGTTGGAGTATGTTTTGAGCGTACTTGATGATGAAGACAAGTCGACGGAAAGAGTGCAGAGTAGCGGCGGATGTAAGCGGTCAGAGAAGAAGGGCTGTCGTTTTCCCGGTAAGCCTCAGAGTGCTCGTTGGAATGTTTGTTAGAATCTGACCAATCACAAACAGCCACTGACGACGAGCCCTTAAATAGGCTGAAATATGACTAGTTTTCGCGATCATGGTGACGAGTCAAAAAAATCCTTTTTTTCTTCCTCACGGGTGCGAAGACTAGTTCAATAAAATACATTCAACTACCTAGACCTGTCAGATTTGTAATTTTTTCATGAACGGGAACAAAAAAGAAAAAGTCTAGAACAAACTCTCTGTCCTTCACTACTGCGACGTCCGCCCTCTACTGCGCATGCGTGGTGCTGTGCAGCTTAAACCCAAACAGCGCCGAACATGCTTAACCCAGTTCAATACTGTATTTCCAACACTGCTATACTGGACACCCAGCACCAGACCATTATAATCCAGCCCATGTTGCGTTTTGAACGCTGCTGCGCTGCTCAACAAGCACCAGACCAGTACAAATGAGCAAAAAAATATTTCTGCTGTAGCCTTCCAGTGCTGGACATACTACGTTAGCACCAAGCTAGCAGTACATTTACTCTCCCACACTAGGTTCAGTGCTGCCTGTATTTATGGCAACAGGTTGATCATGCTGACCGAGCTGCTTGGCCAGGTTGGTTACGCTGGTTAACCAGCATGCTCATCTGTTTGATCACTTATGAAACATTTTAGAAAATGCCCCAGTGCTAAAATCCCAGGTAACGTCTCTCAGTGCAGATTTTTAAGTATGCACACTGATCAGCCATGACATTGACACCACCTCCTTGTCTCTACCTGCGTTATGCATTTTATGAGCTTACCATATACAGGCACTTTGTAGTTCTACATGTACAGGTTGTAGTTCATCCGTTTCTCTGCATACTTTGTTAGCCTCCTTTCACCCTGTTCCCCAATGGTCAGGAGCCCACAGGACCACAGCAGAGCAGTTATTATGTGGGTCATTCTCAGCACCGCAGTGACTCTGACCCGGGGTCGGCGTGTCAGTGAGCGCTGCGCTGGCAGGGGGACGCTGCCAGGAATTTTGAACCCCATGAAAAGGTATTTACACTGGGCCCAACAACTCTAACTAGTTTGTCAATAAGCTGAGTTAATGCATTTTAGAGCCCCTGTCGGTCACAGGCCTTGAGATTCGTCCTCACTATTTCCCCCCATACGGCACCCCCTGTGCGCTGGTACGAGTGGATCAGACACGGCAGTGCCGCTGGAGAGTTCAAACACCTCAGCCGTCGCTGCTGGACTGAGGACTGTCCACCAAGCGTAAATATCCAGCCAACAGTGTCCTGTGGGCAGCGTCCTGTTCCCGCTGATGAAGGACTAGAGGATGACCAACGCAAACTGTGCAGCAACAGATGAGCTTCTATCTGCAGTGAGGCTAGGGGCATGCTTTTTTCTGACACAATTTAGTGGCACTAACCAGCTTTCACATAACATTTGATATGAGCTGTGACCCAAACATTTTAGCTACCGAGTTCACTAGCCTGTTGGCTAATGCTAACCTCACCCTAGAAGACTTTAGAAAGTCTCTGAAAATACTTTTGCGAGACTAAAGTCTGATGCCCGTTCGCCTCTGAAGACAATTTAATTTCCATTGTTATGCAGATGACACACAGCTCTTTATATCAGCCAAACCTGACGATAAATTCAGATGAAAGAAAATCCAGGCCTGTGTAAAGGATATAAAACTCTGGATGTCACATAACTTCCTTCTTCTTAACAGTAACAAAACCGAGGTTCTCCTTTTAGGCCCAAAAGACACTAGAAATGATCTATCAGATTTACTGTTAGACTTGGCTGATGCCTCCATTATTCCTGGTCTAGCAGCTAAAAATCTTGGCGTCATATTCGATTCAGATCTATCATTTGAGCAACATATAGCTAATATTAGTAGGACAGCCTTTATGCATCTTAGGAACGTTGCCAAACTAAGAAATTCCTTTTCTCTACAGGATGCAGAAAAGCTAACACATGCTTTTATTACCTCAAGACTAGATTACTGTAATGCACTTTTGTCAGGTTGTTTCAGCGGGAACTTCAATAAACTTCAACTAGTTCAAAATGCTGCAGCTAGGGTCCTTACTAAAAATAGAAAATGTAACCATATCAGTACGGTCCTTTCAGCAATTTATTGGCTCCCAGTTAAATTCGTATTAACTATTAACATACCAAGCCTTACATGACATCGCTCCTGAGTACTTGTGAGATCTTATTACATATTATGAACCATCAAGAATACTTAGATCTCAGGGTGCTGGCTTCTTAGTAGTTCCCAAAATTCAGAAAACCTCAGCAGGGGGAAGAGCCTTTTCTTATAAAGCCCCCCAACTCTGGAATAACCTTCCAGATAATGTTCGGGACTCAGACACAGTCGCAATCTTTCAAACTCATCTGTTTAGTTGAACATTTTGGTAAGTAATGTTTCCCCTTAGATAAAGGTTTTTTTTTGTAGTATACTGAGATGCTGGAGCTATCGTCTCGCTGCTTGCACACAATCACTCAGGTTTGTGTACGGTGGAGCAGATGGACGCTAGCGTTTCAGGGTGCTCCCGTGCTTGTGTGACCTTCTGGCTCTCTCCTTTTAACTAGGCTGTTATGGTCAGACCTGCCGGAGTCGCCAGACACACTCTGATACTGCTCAACATTCTCTGCTCTCTAGAAATCCATTCAGAACTAACTCCTTACTTTCTCACAGTTAATGGTCACCCAGCCCGACCTGCTGGAAGACTGCCCACTGCGGTCCCCTCTACCTGCGTCAGACCAGCTGCCACCTACCAGTCCGACCAGCAGGCCCCCCACCATCACCACCCATGCCAGACCACAACCGCCTACCACTGCTACCTGCCTAATGACCATGTTAAAACCTATATGGAGTCTTAACTATCTGCCACTATTAATGTTACCACTATTATCTGTCATTACTCTCATTACTCTCACCATCACTACCATGACTATATTAAGTTATACTACACCATGATATTTATATTAGTCAAGTCAAGTCAAGTCAAGTGGGTTTATTGTCATTTCAACTACATACAGAGTACACAGTGAAACGAAACAACGTTCCTCCAGGACCATGGTGCAACATAGACAGTGCATACAAGACACAAGTGCAACACAAACAAACAAGTGCGGACAGACAACACAACACAGTACAGACAGAGGATAATAAATAATGACGGTAGTGTGCAAGTTGTGCAATGTGCAATAAATAGAGTCCAGTGAGGTAGTAAAGTTATTAGTGCAAATGCTTGTGCAAAAAATGCTTCCCATGTTATCTGGGGTAAATGGTTGGAAAGAGAGAGAGAGGGAGAGTGTACATGTACCAGAAAGATATCAGTTCAGAAGTTGAGTTGTGTTGAGGAGTCTGATGGCTTGGGGGAAGAAGCTGTTGCAGAGTCTGGTCGTGTTGGACCGGATGCTGCGGTACCTTCTTCCTGATGGCAGGAGGGAGAACAGTCTGTGTGAAGGGTGGGTGGAGTCATCCACAATGCTGGTTGCTTTGCGGATGCAGCGGGTGGTGTAAATGTCCATGACGGAGGGGAGAGAGACTCCGATGATCTTCTCAGCTGTCCTCACATTATGATTATGATCAGAGCAGTTCAACAGTATAGATGGTTTGGTAACTTTTGTCAATAATTTATAAATAGTTCTGACCAGAGGAGGATGGGTCCCCCTTGTGAGTCTTGGTTCCTCCCAAGGTTTCTTCCTCCAGCTCTGAGGGAGTTTTTTCTTGACACTGTCACCATTGGCTTGCTCACTGGGGGTCTTAGACTTTTCATGTGTTTTAATGTTATTTATTTTTCTTTTTTTCTGTCTTTTGCTAATTACTGATGATGTAAAGCTGCTTTGTGACAACAACAGTTGTAAAAATCGCTGTACAAATACATTTCATTTGACTTGACTTGACTTACTCACAGTCACAGACTATAATTTTGCAAATACTGAGACTCTTGCAGTGTCCCTCTTTGCAAGACTGCAACTAGATTCCCTTTGAGATGATTTCCTATCATGGTCCCGATGGAAATTTACAGGATGAGAGTAGTTAAAAACTTGTGAAAAGCTCTGAAATATTTAAAAACGTTGCAGAAAATATTTTAACGTTGGACACCAGGTGGCGATAATAGACTGCATATGGTAATGAACGGTGGTAGTGCAGTTGGACACCTGGTGGTTGATGCTGGTATTGCAGAAGGAGTTGGAGGTTTGTGTTCAGATACCGTGAATAATTTCTCAGGTGGGTTTGTTCCTGGATGGAATCTGCGTGCACTGTAGACGTTGCCCCACCTATTCGGTTAGATGAATTTCTCCTGCAAAAGTGCTGCAAAAACGTCAGGTTTGTTTTAGGCTGAGGATCTTACTTTGTTTAGTAGAAGACACAGTTGTAGGGCTATTTATTTATTTTTTTTTTTTGAAGTGTAAACAGTGTCCTTCTGAGACTGATCATCTTTAACTGGAGAGCATAAAGAGATGCTTGTCAAATTGATCCTAACGTTGTGAGCAGTGTTAAAAGAGAGTGTGCCACTTGCGTTAAACATGGGTTTATTGTTAGTTGAATTATCGGACGTGTTGGAGTATGTTTTGAGCGTACTTGATGATGAAGACAAGTCGACGGAAAGAGTGCAGAGTAGCGGCGGATGTAAGCGGTCAGAGAAGAAGGGCTGTCGTTTTCCCGGTAAGCCTCAGAGTGCTCGTTGGAATGTTTGTTCGAATCTGACCAATCACAAACAGCCACTGACGACGAGCCCTTAAATAGGCTGAAATATGACTAGTTTTCGCGATCATGGTGACGAGTCAAAAAAATCCTTTTTCTTCCTCACGGGTGCAAAGACTAGTTCAATAAAATACATTCAACTACCTAGACCTGACCGATTTGTAATTTTTTCATGAACGGGAACAAAAAAGAAAAAGTCTAGAACAAACTCGGTCCTTCACTACTGCGACGTCCGCCCTCTACTGCGCATGCGTGGTGCTGTGCAGCTTAAAACCAAACAGCGCCGAACATGCTTAACCCAGTTCAATACTGTATTTCCAACACTGCTATACTGGACACCCAGCACCAGACCATTATAATCCAGCCCATGTTGCAAGCACCACAGCAATCTTAAAAAAAAAGTCTTTCAAAATGATTAAAAAAGCAGTTTTTTATTTAGATATCTGGCGGTTGTCGGCTTCATCCGATATGAGGGATTTCTCACCATTCTTTGACGTAGCGTCAAGGTACTGCTTCTGGTCCAGCAAAATGTGTTTACAGTCACAGGTAAAGGAAATGTTCGCTCGACTCACGTCGTTCAGGTCGTGAATAGTCGTTGCAAGCTTGAGAAAAAAAAAAAACCTGCGTGAAAAACGTTGATCAGACGTCTGGCTGAAAGTGTCTTTAAGAATATTTGAGCTGGCGAGAAAGATTCTTTGCTGGGAGAGTCTTTTTGTCACGTGTAGCCTCACCCCTTTTCTTCTTCTGATGTCAAACTTGCATTTGGCATTTCTGGTGGTGCTGTCACTTACTGGTGGGCAAGGGTACCTACACTGTAAAATATCAGTATCAGCCATTATAAGCACAGCTGGCAGCTCCCTAGCAGATGAACATAATGGCACTTGCCAGTCTCCTTTACACAAGTGTAGTGTAGTTAGGAACGCCCTCTTCCCCAGCCTTTCAGTGAACTCATCAGCTCTTGGCTTCGGGTAAGGGGCGGAAGCTGATTCTGAGTTAATCTTGCAGAAGTCCATGCAAAACCACACATCTCCGTCTTTCTTGGGAACCAGGACCACTGGACTACTGGCTACTGCTCTGAGCAGTCCTGCCTCTTACATTGTGTTACACCAGTGCCCCCATGTGGGTGCTCTGCTAAACTGCGGCTTAGGACCACGCTTAGTTACTAATGCTATGGCAATGTGTACTGCCAGACGAGATGGGATGAACTCTAGGATGAGAGATGGAACTAAGCAAGATATTTATTGAACACAAAAGGGCATACAAAACAAGGTGCAGCGGAAACAAGGTGCAGCAAACTAATGGTCAAAACTAGAACATAAACAGAAGGCGACAAACTAAGTGGCAAACACAACAAACCTGAGAGTCACCATGGAGCATGAGCATAAACAGGAAGCGACGTAACGCACTTGCCTCTAGAACCAGACTGGGATATATCTCGAACCAGATCACTTGCCAACATGAACACGCCAATCAATTCACAGCAGAGAGTAGCAGTCAGGCAGCTCCTTAAATGCTCCCAGTTCCAGGTGCAACACATGAACATGAATCAAACACATGTCCTTATTAGGGCCATGGGCGGCAGCCCGGGATTGCCCTGGGGGAGGGCGTGATAACAAGGGTCTGACAGTACTCCTACTTGGGCCTACTTAGGTTACGTAAATGATACTGTAACTTATATGTGACATTGTTAATATTTTTCAGAACTAAATAAGGTCCGCTGAACTTAGCTGAACGTTTGTGAGGGGGGATCCCAGTCTGTAGATCACACGTCGCCAGCCAGACCCGATCTCCAGGCTCATTGGACAGGGTCTCCCCTCTCTTATGATCCGCCTGATCTTAATAGCGCTGCAAGTAGGTCTGGATGTGCTGGTGGGCGGTGGTCCAGACTTCTTCGCTGCGGCGCATCCATGAGTCCACCGCGAGCACCTGTGTCTCCGCGGCCGTCCAGGGGGCCAGTGGTGGTTGATACATCAGGTAACACGGATACGGGGTGAGGCCAGTGGTCGCTACCACTTGGTGGATGTCCGCCCGCATCTTCTCCCACCAGTTCTTGTACCTGTACGAGTGAGCCCATACAACGAGACGCTCTCGTAGCAAGGCTGGGATGTAGACTTTGCCTGGGGGGCAAGAGGGGGGCACAATGGTGTGAGCGAGAGTTTGTTTTATCTCCATGTCCAAGTCCCACTGTATCGTCTGTATAGCTACCGCAGGGGGCAGGATGAGCACTGGGTCGGACTCTCCCTCATCCCCCATCTGGTGGATGTGAGAGAGTGCGTCTGCCTTGGTGTTAAATGAGCCCGGCCGATACATGATCAAGAAGCGTAGCGACCACCGAGCTTGCCGGGGGTTCAGACACTTCGCCTGGCATAAGTATTCTAGATTTTTGTGGACCCCTGAGCACTAAGAACGGGTAGTCAGTGTCCTCTAACCAATGATGCCACTCTCCTAACGCCATCTTAATGGCGAGGAGCTCCCGACTGCCTACCCCGTAAATGCGCTTGGCCCCGGTGAGCTTCTTTGAATAAAAGGCCAAGGGAGGCCCTGTGTCATTGGAAGAGAACAGCCCCCACCCCGTTGTTAGAAGCATCCACCTCAACCACGAACGCCTTTAGAGGGTCGGGGTGGCGAAGCAATGGGGCCGACATGAATGGGCGTTTCAGCGCCTGAAAGGACCACGTGATGCGCCAGGGAGCCCTGTTTAGCAAGGACGTGATGGGCACTGCCAAACTACTATAATCTCGAATGAACTGTCTATAAAAAATTGCGAACCCCAAAAACCGCTGGACCTCCTTTACGGAGCCAGGAGAAGGCCAATCTAGGACTGCCTGGACCTTGGTCTGGTCCATCTGAACCCCCTGCTCACTGATAATGTATCCCAGAAATGAGATCTCAGACATGAGAAAGAGTTTAGCGAAGAGCTGGTGGGCCCTGAGCTTTGCCAGGACTAGACGGACTTGGTGCACATGCATGGGCAGGTCAGGGGAGTAGACCAAAATTTAGTCCAAAAAGCCTACCACGAAGCATCCGAGGTAGTCTTTAAAGACATCATTAATGAAGGCCTGGAAGACGGAGGACCTGAACCTTGGATACGGGGCTCTCGATAGTGGTCAACATGATTCGGAGGGGGACTAGGTCCAAACAGTGCTCCTGACAATAGGGGGACCAGGACACAATTTCCCTTTCGGGCCAGGAAATGAGGGGGTTGTGTTGGCTCAACCATGGCAAACCTAATTTTAGAGCATGGTCTGAGACCGGGAGAACTAACAGGGCAGCCTCCTCCTTGTGGAGGAAGCTGGCGGCTAACTTCAACTTGGTGGTGACGTGCATGATTGGTCTTGGACCCATTGGGTGCCTGTCCAGGGTGGTGATGCAGAGAGGTTTTTTGAGCAGCTCAACAGGGATGTTGACCTGGTCCACTATGTCCGCTCAAAGGAAGCTGCCCTCCGCACCACAGTCGATCTGCGCTAGAAGTGCACAAGACTGGTCTTGGAACGTGACAGTTACAGGCAACGTGATCAGCCGTGCTACCAACCTCGGGTCAGGTACACTCACCGGATTAGCGCAAGGAGACTCCTCCCTGTGCTCTCTGGTGAACCTCCACGCAGTAGAAGCAGAGTCCCTCACGACATCTTCTTCTACGCTCTTCCGGAGTAAGATGACCCATGCCTACCTCCATGGGTTCGCTGATGGAGGGTGCCATTGAAGGGCTGGCTGCAGGTGGCGTAGTTGAGCCAAGAAGTTGGTTGGGCGACGGGATAGGTGAGACCCCTAGCACCTACCATGGGCTAGCCAGGACCACGGGACCAGTTGGAGGTAGGATGATCCAAGAGTCGGTATAGCCGAATAGTGAGCGAGGTGAGCTCATCCAGCTCAAGGGACTCACCTCGACATCCCAACTCTCGCTGCAAACAGGGGCTCAACCGGTTGCAGAACAGGGCCACCAGAGCGGCCTGGTTCCACCCACTACCCGCAGCTAGGGTGCAGAACTCTAGCGTGAAGCGGGCTGCCGAACGGTTGCCCTTTTCCAGCCACAGAAGGAGGTCGCCCTTCATAAGCCCTTCTCGGGGTGTTGGAACACTGCTTTAAACTGCTGGAGGTAGTCCGAGAAGGGCTTTTCATACAGTTCCTCCCAGGTGGCTGTGGCCCAATCCAGAGCTCTGCCCCTGAGACGGGATACCAAAAAGGTGATCTTCGTCTGGTTAGTGCCGGTTGGTTGATTGCTAAAGAACCAAGCACTGAAGCAGGAACCCCTCACAAAGCTCTGGATCGCCTGAATACGTACCCGGTTTACCCGGTTTACCCGGTTTATCTGGTTTATCTGGTTTATGGGACGTGGTGACTGGACTGGGAGGACTAGTGGGCTCAAACGAAGCTTGTACCAGCTTTGTGAGCCCCAGAACGCCACTCACTAGTTGGGTGACCTGCTGCTGTTGGTCAGCCTGCTGCTGTGCCAGGTGACCAACAGACTCTGACACACTCTGCAGAGTGAGCTGCTGTTGCCCCAAGAACTGTCCTTGGGCACGAACAGCCTGATTCAGAGCCTCCATCTCCGCTGTTCGGATGGTTTTGGCCGTGAATGCTGTCATGGCGTGTACGGCCAGACAAGACAGGATGAACACTCGCAGAGATGGAACTAAGCAAGGTGTTTATTAGAACACAAAAAGGTGTACAAAATAAGGTTAAGAACAAACAGGGTGCAGCAATCTATGGGTCAAAACTGGAACATGAACAGAAGGTGACAAAGTGGCGAACACAACAAACCTGGCACTGGGAGGAGTTGGGAGCAACAGGGGGTGAGCAGGATACAACAGAGATAAACTAAAGAAGGGGACAAATTGGGATACCGGGGTAACTAGAACAGAGAACCAGAGCAGCACTCTGTGTGAACAAATAGGTTAGCTGGAGAGCCAGCTGCCTGACAAGATAACGAGGCAAGCCCAACCTGAGTACGCTGTGACTGCCAGACTTAGATATCTTTCGAATCAGATCAGAACAGAAGACACTGATTGCATGGGATTAAGTTTGTCTGTACGAGTTTGTAAATGGAAGCATGTGCACTTTTGTAGTGTGTACATAATATGTCTCATCAGGAGAAAGTGGGTTTTATGTTAATATGCAGGAGTTGAAGAAGATCTGCAGAAATCTGAGGCTTCAGTCACAGTGAGACCAAATTGTATGTCCACTCTGCATTGTGTGTCCTGTTTACTCTGTTTAATTACACAAACGTCAGATTAGTGAAACTGTCAACATTGAAAAAAATTAATATAATATAACATGATGTTTCTATAATAATAATATATAATATTATTATCTTTAAGCTTTCAGAAGTTACACAGTATTTGGAACAAAATATCAACAGCAATGAGGTTTTTCTCAAGGTTACCAGGTCATACTGGTGAAGGATGCCGTCCTTCCTTATGATAAAAAAAAAACTGAAAATGAAGCAGAAAGGATCAGAAAACGAACTAAAGTCCATCCAAAGTGGAATTCCGAGCCCTTATTCCTGAAATCATCAGCGGGACAAACTACTGAGAACTGATCCTGATCAAAGCAAACAGCTGAGGTACTGAACCAATAGGTGTCCCAAAATTCCCTACACTAAAGCCAGGAAAGCCACTTAAGGGTCAACAGGGAGCAGCAGGGAAGGCAGTACGCCGTCTCCCTAGAGACCCTTCCGCTGTGAGGTCACAGTGGATCAGAACTCAGAGTGTGTGAGGTCACAGTGTTAGGCGTGGAGGTTCTGTGCACTGGGCTTTTTTCCTCATTCTGTGTTTAGACATCGGAGAGGAAAGCTGCACCAATGAGCTGCCAGCGCTTCTGGAGCTGCTGCAACTGCAGCGGCGCCGTTCCGGACGACTCGGACACAGAGGAGCCACGGCGGGAGGAGAATGTGGTGGAGAACGCAATCAGAAAAAAGAATAAGAGAAGATGGTGGAGGAGGTGGAGGAAACGTTGGAGGATTGAGGAACGGGGACTCTCCATCAGCACATCTGCAGAGACGCTGGAGTACGTGGAGATGCCACTTAAAGATCCGAGCAGTGCCAGGCAGATGGTGGACGACCTCGCCAGTCTCACCATTGAGGCACCCAGCACCAGCCGGGAATCTCCAGGTGAGTCCATTAATGTCCTATTGATGTGCCTTCATGGTAAGTTCTGGACCACCTGCCACTTGATGGCATTAACAAGCAGCACGTAAAGGTGGATCTTGAGCCTGAAGGTGAAGGTAACACAAACGTTACACTGCATACCACATAATGCTGGACCACTGAGTCGAAACACAAACACCTCACACATAAGATCAGCGTCACAGCTGTTCAGCAGTCTTTCCAGCCTTCCCACCACTAAAACAATCCATATAAACCACCACAATACAGAATGTGCAGCAAAATGCTGCTCAGGTCCAGGTAGGATCACTAGAAGTTCTTGACCAGATTCCTGAAGTTCAGCTACTAACACCCTTGGTGTTGTCTGATAGATGTGTCAACAGATGTGCAGAAGAAAGAGTCTGCTGTAAATGACACCACAGCGGACAGTGAGGAGAATGCTGAAAGTCAGCCTGCAGATCTCATAGACCAGAAGGTGGAGGACGCTCCAGCTGATGAAAGGGCTGT
Organism: Salminus brasiliensis; assembly: GCF_030463535.1. Taxonomy (NCBI): domain Eukaryota; kingdom Metazoa; phylum Chordata; class Actinopteri; order Characiformes; family Bryconidae; genus Salminus; species Salminus brasiliensis. The sequence goes on from NC_132888.1 coordinate 22,208,014, forward strand.
TGAGCATCTTCCTGAAAAGGACACTGAGGCCCATGAGGACCAATCTCTAGAGGATGAACAGGGACAGAGGGGGTTTGAGGATCAAAAGACTCAGACAGTCTTACCGGACGTGACACAGACAACAAGTGACCAGTTTCTTGGTGAGTTAACTGGGATAGAATCAATTGACCAAACAAACAAGGGCAAAAGACCCTTAAAAACATCTGGGCAGATGTTGAGTAATCTTCTTGTAACTGCAGGAGAGGACCAGAAGGTGGAGGACGCTCCAGCTGATGAAAACGCTGTTGAGCATCTTCCCGAAAAGGACATTGACGCCCATGAGGACCAACCTCCAAGCAGCAAACTGGAACAGAGGGAAACCCAGCCAGAGGCCCAGAGGCCATGCGAAGAACAGGTCACTGCTCAGACCCATCAGCAGACACTAAGTGAGCAGCTTCCAGGTGAGAAAACTGAGATAGAATCAATCAACTAAACAAACAAGGGAAAATACCCGTAAGAACATCTGTACGGATGTTGACTGATCTTCTTGTAACTGCAGGAGAGGACCAGAAGGTGGAAGACCAGAAGGTGGAGGACGCTCCAGCTGATGATGAAAGGGCTGTTGAGCATCCTCCCGAAAATGAGACAGAGGCCCTCAGGGACCAATCTCTAGAAGGTGAACAGGGACAGAGGGGGTTTGAGGACCAAAAGGCTGAGACAGTCCTGGAAGTGATGCAGATGACCAGTTTCGACCAGTTTCTAGGTGAGATATCAATCAATCAATCAATCAATCAAAAAAACAAAAAAAAGACGCATAAGAACATCTGGACAGATGTTGAATCATCTTCTTGTAACTGCAGGAGAGGACCAGAAGGTGGAGGACGCTCCAGCTGATGAAAACGCTGTTGAGCATCCTCCTGAAAAGGACATTGAAGCCCATGAGGACCATCCTCCAAGCAGCGAACTGGAACAGAGGGAAACCCAGCCAGAGGCCCAGAGGCCCTGCAAAGAACAGGTCACTGCTCAGACCCATCAGCAGACACTAAGTGAGCAGCTTCCAGGTGAGAAAACTGAGATAGAATAAATCAACCAAACAAACAAGGGAAAAATACCCGTAAGAACATCTGTACGGATGTTGACTGATCTTCTTGTAACTGCAGGAGAGGACCAGAGGGTGGAGGACCAGAGGGTGGAGGACGCTCCAGCTGATGATGAAAGGGCTGTTGAGCATCCTCCCGAGACAGAGGCCCTCAAGGACCAATCTCTGGAAGGTGAACAGGGACAGAGGGGGTTTGAGGACCAAAAGGCAGAGACAAATTTCCCGGACGTGACAAATTACCAGCTTCTAGGTGAGTTAAGTCAATTTAGATAATTAACATCAATCAAACAAAAATGTCCCCGGAAAAACATCTGGCCAGATGCTGATTGATCTTCTTGTAATTGCAGAAGATGACCAGAAGGTGGAGGACGCTCCAGCTGATGAAAGTGCTGTTGAGCATCCTCCTGAAAATGCGACGGAGGCCCATGAGAACCAAGTTCCAAGTGACGAACGGGAACAGAGGGCGATCCAGCCAGAGGCCACCCAGAGGAGAAAGACAAAGAAAAGGAGGGGGACACGCGGAAAAGGCCGCAAGATCATCTACAGGAAAGCAAAGGACGCTCCAGCCGAGAACAGGTATGAAGAACTACACAACACCGTCCCCACCTCCTGAGTGGTGAGAGGGTTCCCTCCATCATCAGGAAGATACAGAACAGAAGCTCCACCTGGAAGATGTTCCTTCATGGAACCCAGACAGGTTGCTAGAGCCTCCTGCAAGAGCCCACAGACCCACAAAGACCAATACCCTCATAATCTGTGCAAGCTTTGAGCTTCCTTTTGGATAAACCACTGAGCAACACCATAGCGATATACAAGGAACCCTTTAGAACCACACAGAAAACATCTTCCATTAGGAATACCGTAGTAACCACCTGCCACTACCCTCCAAACATCCGCCTAAAGTCCCACAGAAACCCTCCAGAAAAAGCAGGAGCAGATCTTTAGGTATCAGGATGTTAAATTTGTGTATTTTGCTCCAATCTTGTGTTCAGGTCAGAGGAGAGTCCACTCCTCCACCCACTTAGAGACACCAGCTCGAGGGACGAGGAGGCTCCCAGCAGGAAGAGCACCCCCTAGAGGGCAGAGACATAGAGAACAGACAGCTCACCAGCACTGAAACTACAACACACACTCCAACACACACAGTAACACAAACAACCCCACAAACACACACCTACGACCCCACCCTGACACACGCCTACGACCCCTCCCTGTCATACGCCCACGACCCCACCATGACATACGCCTATGACCCCACCCTAACACACTCACACACACACACAACCCATTCTTAACACACTTACAAACACAACCCATTCCTAAAACACACACAACCCATTCCTAACACACTCACACACACAACCCATTCCTAACACACTCACACACACAACCCATTCCTAAAACACACACAACCCATTCCTAAAAAACAAACACACAACCTATTCCTAACACACTCACACACAACCCATTCCTAACACACTCACACACAACCCATTCCTTAAACACACACACAACCCATTCCTAAAAAACAAACACACAACCCATTCCTAAAACACACACTCAACCCATTCCTAAAACACACCACCCATTCTTAACACACACTCACACACACAACCCATTCCTAACACACTCACACACACAATCCATTCTTAACACACACTCACACACACAACCCATTCCTAAAAAACAAACACACAACCCATTCCTAAAAAACAAACACACAACCTATTCTTAACACACACACACAACCCATTCCTTAAACACACACACAACCCATTCCTAAACCACACACACAAACACACACACAACACATTCCTAAAACACACCACCCATTCTTAACACACACTCACACACACAACCCATTCCTAACACACTCACACACACAACCCATTCTTAACACACACTCACACACACAACCCATTCCTAAAAAACAAACACACAACCCATTCCTAAAAAACAAACACACAACCTATTCTTAACACACACACACAACCCATTCCTAACACACTCACACACACACAACCCATTCCTTAAACACACACAACCCATTCCTAAACCACACACACACACACACACAACCCATTCCTAAAACACACACACAACCCATTCCTAAAACACACTCACAAACACACACACAACACATTCCTTACACACTCTCTCTCACACACACACACAACCCATTCTGACACACATACACACACAGCCCATTCCTTACACACTCTCTCTCTCTCTCACACACACACACACACACACACACACACACACACAACCTCTTCCTAAAGACACACAACCCATTCCGAAAACACACACACACAACCCATTCCAAACACACACACAAAACTCCCTCTCCGACACAAACACCCTTCTCCTCTAACACACATACACACACACACAGACACACACACAAATGAAACAATAAACACATATAAAAAAATGTAAATGGTTTCTTATTTTTGTTGACATAAAAAACTCAATTCCAGCTTCACAGCAAAAAGACCTCTTCTTGCATAAAGCTGCTTTATTGGTCAGTTATTAATCTGGGTTTCAGCCACAGTAAGACGATAATGATCGGTATTGTACCGATTATCTCCGTATCGGTGCTTTAGTAGATTTAATGGGGACAGCTGCACTGGCTTTGTCTTTGGGACCTTTAGCCCCTTCCACAAACCCAGAATCCTCCCAACTGTACAACTCAGCACAGTGGAAAAGCAGCACAACAGCAGAGAGAGAGAGACAGAGAGAGACAGAGAGAGACAGAGAGAGAGAGAGACTTTGACTTTTAACAACACTTTATTTGACCCCTTCAAGGGCACTACATCATGCAAAAGTCACTGCAGACCACGAAAATTTATCAGTTGACACTTGGACCGCTCTCTCCGAACACATCTAAAACCCAGGATAAAAGTCTGAGGCGTCACATTAAGAGACGTAAAATTGGTGTGTAAAACAGTGAACAGGAGACGCAGCCTAAAACAGTGCATACGGCACCCCCTGTGCGCTGGTACAAGTGGATCAGACACGACTGGACTGAGGACTGTCCACCAACCGGAAATATCCAGCCAACAGTGTCCTGTGGGCAGCGTCCTGTTCCCGCTGATGAAGGACTAGAGGATGACCAACGCAAACTGTGCAGCAACAGATGAGCTTCTATCTGCAGTGAGGCTAGGGGCATGCTTTTTTCTGACACAATTTAGTGGCACTAACCAGCTTTCACATAACATTTGATATGAGCTGTGACCCAAACATTTTAGCTACCGAGTTCACTAGCCTGTTGGCTAATGCTAACCTCACCCTAGAAGACTTTAGAAAGTCTCTGAAAATACTTTTGCGAGACTAAAGTCTGAGGCCCGTTCGCCTCTGAAGACAATTTAATTTCCATTGTTATGCAGATGACACACAGCTCTTTATATCAGCCAAACCTGACGATAAATTCAGATGAAAGAAAATCCAGGCCTGTGTAAAGGATATAAAACTCTGGATGTCACATAACTTCCTTCTTCTTAACAGTAACAAAACCGAGGTTCTCCTTTTAGGCCCAAAAGACACTAGAAATGATCTAGCAGATTTACTGTTAGACTTGGCTGATGCCTCCATTATTCCTGGTCTAGCAGCTAAAAATCTTGGCGTCATATTCCATTCAGATCTATCATTTGAGCAACATATAGCTAATATTAGTAGGACAGCCTTTATGCATCTTAGGAACGTTGCCAAACTAAGAAATTCCTTTTCTCTACAGGATGCAGAAAAGCTAACACATGCTTTTATTACCTCAAGACTAGATTATTGTAATGCACTTTTGTCAGGTTGTTTCAGCGGGAACTTCCATAAACTTCAACTAGTTCAAAATGCTGCAGCTAGGGTCCTTACTAAAAATAGAAAATGTAACCATATCAGTACGGTCCTATCAGCAATTTATTGGCTCCCAGTTAAATTCGTATTGACTATTAACATACCAAGCCTTACATGACATCGCTCCTGAGTACTTGTGAGATCTTATTACATATTATGAACCATCAAGAATACTTAGATCTCAGGGTGCTGGCTTCTTAGTAGTTCCCAAAATTCAGAAAACCTCAGCAGGGGGAAGAGCCTTTTCTTATAAAGCCCCCCAACTCTGGAATAACCTTCCAGATAATGTTCGAGACTCAGACACAGTCGCAATCTTTAAAACTCATCTGTTTAGTTGAACTTTTGGTAAGTAATGTTTCCCCTTAGATAAAGGTTTTTTTTTGTAGTATACTGAGATGCTGGAGCTATCGTCTCGCTGCTTGCACACGATCACTCAGGTTTGTGTACGGTGGAGCAGATGGACGCTAGCGTTTCAGGGTGCTCCCGTGCCTGTGTGACCTTCTGGCTCTCTCCTTTTAACTAGGCTCTTATGGTCAGACCTGCCGGAGTCGCCAGACACACTCTGATACTGCTCAACATTCTCTGCTCTCTATAAATCCATTCAGAACTAACTCCTTACTTTCTCAGAGTTAATGGTCACCCAGCCCGACCTGCTGGAAGACTGCCCGCTGAGGTCCCCTCTACCTGCGTCAGACCAGCTGCCACCTACCAGTCCGACCAGCAGGCCCCCCACCATCATCACCCATGCCAGACCACAACCGCCTACCACTGCTACCTGCCTAATGACCATGTTAAAACCTATATGGAGTCTTAACTATCTGCCACTATTAATGTTACCACTATTATCTATCATTACTCTCATTACTCTCACCATCACTACCATGACTATATTAAGTTATACTACACCATGATATTTATATTATGATTATGATCAGAGCAGTTCAACAGTATAGATGGTTTGGTAACTTTTGTCAATAATTTATAAATAGTTCTGACCAGAGGAGGATGGGTCCCCCTTGTGAGTCTTGGTTCCTCCCAAGGTTTCTTCCTCCAGCTCTGAGGGAGTTTTTTCTTGACACTGTCACCATTGGCTTGCTCACTGGGGGTCTTAGACTTTTCATGTGTTTTAATGTTATTTATTTTTCTTTTTTTCTGTCTTTTGCTAATTACTGATGATGTAAAGCTGCTTTGTGACAACAACAGTTGTAAAAATCGCTGTACAAATACATTTCATTTGACTTGACTTGACTTACTCACAGTCACAGACTATAATTTTGCAAATACTGAGACTCTTGCAGTGTCCCTCTTTGCAAGACTGCAACTAGATTCCCTTTGAGATGATTTCCTATCATGGTCCCGATGGAAATGTACAAGATGAGAGTAGTTAAAAACTTGTGAAAAGCTCTGAAATATTTAAAAACGTTGCAGAAAATATTTTAACGTTGGACACCAGGTGGCGATAATAGACTGCATATGGTAATGAACGGTGGTGGTGCAGTTGGACACCTGGTGGTTGATGCTGGTATTGCAGAAGGAGTTGGAGGTTTGTGTTCAGATACCGTGAATAATTTCTCAGGTGGGTTTGTTCCTGGATGGAATCTGCGTGCACTGTAGGCGTTGCCCCACCTATTCGGTTACATGAATTTCTCCTGTAAAAGTGCTGCCAAAACGTCAGGTTTGTTTTAGGCTGAGAATCTTACTTTGTTTAGTAGAAGACACAGTTGTAGGGCTATTTATTTATTTATTTGTTTTTTGAAGCGTAAACAGTGTCCTTCTGAGGCTGATCATCTTTAACTGGAGAGCATAAAGAGATGCTTGTCAAATTGATCCTAAAGTTGTGAGCAGTGTTAAAAGAGAGTGTTCCACTTGCGTTAAACATGGGTTTATTGAATTATCGGACGTGTTGGAGTATGTTTTGAGCGTACTTGATGATGAAGACAAGTCGACGGAAAGAGTGCAGAGTAGCGGCGGATGTAAGCGGTCAGAGAAGAAGGGCTGTCGTTTTCCCGGTAAGCCTCAGAGTGCTCGTTGGAATGTTTGTTAGAATCTGACCAATCACAAACAGCCACTGACGACGAGCCCTTAAATAGGCTGAAATATGACTAGTTTTCGCGATCATGGTGACGAGTCAAAAAAATCCTTTTTTTCTTCCTCACGCGTGCGAAGACTAGTTCAATAAAATACATTCAACTACCTAGACCTGACAGATTAGTAATTTTTTCATGAACGGGAACAAAAAAGAAAAAGTCTAGAACAAACTCTCTGTCCTTCACTACTGCGACGTCCGCCCTCTACTGCGCATGCGTGGTGCTGTGCAGCTTAAAACCAAACAGCGCCGAACATGCTTAACCCAGTTCAATACTGTATTTCCAACACTGCTATACTGGACACCCAGCACCAGACCATTATAATCCAGCCCATGTTGCAAGCACCACAGCAATCGTAAAAAAAAAAAGTCTTTCAAAATGATTAAAAAAGCAGTTTTTATTTAGATATCTGGCGGTTGTCGGCTTCATCCGATATGAGGGAGTTCTCACCATTCTTTGACGTAGCGTCAAGGTACTGCTTCTGGTCCAGCAAAATGTGTTTACAGTCACAGGTAAAGGAAATGTTCGCTTGACTCACGTCGTTCAGGTCGTGAATAGTCGTTGCAAGCTTGAGAAAAAAAAAACCTGCGTGAAAAACGTTGATCAGACGTCTGGCTGAAAGTGTCTTAAGATGATTTGAGCTGGCGAGAAAGATTCTTTGCTGGGAGAGTCTTTTTCTCACATGTGTAGCCTCACCCCTTTTCTTCTTCTGATGTCAAACTTGCATTTGGCATTTCTGGTGGTGCTGTCACTTACTGGTGGGCAAGGGTACCTACACTGTAAAATATCAGTATCAGCCATTATAAGCACAGCTGGCAGCTCCCTAGCAGATGAACATAATGGCACTTGCCAGTCTCCTTTACACAAGTGTAGTGTAGTTAGGAACGCCCTCTTCCCCAGCCTTTCAGTGAACTCATCAGCTCTTGGCTTCGGGTAAGGGGCGGAAGCTGATTCTGAGTTAATCTTGCAGAAGTCCATGCAAAACCACACATCTCCGTCTTTCTTGGGAACCAGGACCACTGGACTACTGGCTACTGCTCTGAGCAGTCCCGCCTCTTACATTGTGTTACACCAGTGCCCCCATGTGGGTGCTCTGCTAAACTGCGGCTTAGGACCACTCGTAGTTACTAATGCTATGGCAATGTGTACTGCCAGACGAGATGGGATGAACTCTAGGATGCAAAATATTTATTGAACACAAAAGGGCATACAAAACAAGGTGCAGAGGAAACAAGGTGCACCAAACTAATGGTCAAAACTAGAACATAAACAGAAGGCGACAAACTAAGTGGCAAACACAACAAACCTGAGACTCACCATGGAGCATAAGCAGGAAGCGACGTAACGCACTTGCCTCTAGAACCAGACTGGGATATATCTCGAACCAGATCACTTGCCAACATGAACACGCCAATCAGTTCACAGCGAGTAGCAGTCAGGCAGCTCCTTAAATGCTCCCAGTTCCAGGTGCAACACATGAACATGAATCAAACATCAGGGCCATGGGCGGCAGCCCGGGATTGCCCTGGGGGAGGGCGTGATAACAAGGGTCTGACAGTACCCCTACTTGGGCCTACTTAAGTTACGCAAATGATACTGTAACTTATATGTGACATTTTTAATATTTTCCAGAACTAAATAAGGTCCGGTGAACTTAGCTGAACGTTTGTGAGGGAGGATCCCAGTCTGTAGATCACACGTCGCCAGCCAGACCCGATCTGCAGGCTCATTGGACAGGGTCTCCCCTCTCTCATGATCCGCCTGATCTTAATAGCGCTGCAGGTAGGTCTGGATGTGCTGGTGGGCGGTGGTCCAGACTTCTTCGCTGCGGCGCATCCATGAGTCCACCGCGAGCACCTGTGTCTCCGCGGCCGTCCAGGGGGCCAGTGGTGGTTGATAGATCAGGTAACACGGATACGGGGTGAGGCCAGTGGTCGCTACCACTTGGTGGATGTCCGCCCGCATCTTTTCCCACCAGTACTTGTACCAGTACGAGTGAGCCCATACAACGAGACGCTCTCGTAGCGAGGCTGGGATGTAGACTTTGCCTGGGGGGCAAGAGGGGGCACTGGGTCGGACTCTCCCTCATCCCCCATCTGGTGGATGTGACAGAGTGCGTCCGCCTTGGTGTTACATGAGCCCGGCCGATATATGATCAAGAAGCGTAGCGACCACCGAGCTTGCCGGGGGTTCAGACACTTCGCCTGGCATAAGTATTCTAGATTTTTGTGGACCCCTGAGCACTAAGAACGGGTAGTCAGCGTTCTCTAACCAATGATGGCACTTTCCTAACGCCGTCTTAATGGCGAGGAGCTTCCGACTGCCTACCCCGTAAATGCGCTTGGCTCCGGTGAGCTTCTTTGAATAAAAGGCCAATCATTGGAAGAGAACAGCCCCCACCCCGTTGTTAAAAGCATCCACCTCAACCACGAACGCCTTTAGAGGGTCGGGGTGGCGAAGCAATGGGGCCGACATGAATGGGCGTTTCAGTGCCTTAAAGGACCACGTGATGCGCCAGGGAGCCCCGTTTAGCAAGGACGTGATGGGCACTGCCAAACTGCTAAAATCTTGAATGAACTGTCTATAAAAATTTGCAAACCCCAAAAACCGCTGGACCTCCTTTACGGAGCCAGGAGAAAGCCAATCTAGGACTGCCTGGACCTTGGTCTGGTCCATCTGAACCCCCTGCTCACTGATAATGTATCCCAGGAATGAGATCTCAGACATGAGAAAGAGTTTAGCGAAGAGCTGGTGGGACCTGAGCTTTGCCAGGACTAGACGGACTTGGTGCACATGCATGGGCAGGTCAGGGGAGTAGACCAAAATTTAGTCCAAAAAGCCTACCACGAAGCATCCGAGGTAGTCTTTAAAGACGTCATTAATGAAGGCCTGGAAAACGGAGGACCTGAACCTTGGATTCGGGGCTCTCGATAGTGGTCAACATGATTCGGAGGGGGACTAGGTCCAAACAGTGCTCCTGACAATAGGGGGACCAGGACACGATTTCCCTTTCGGGCCAGGAAATGAAGGGCTTGTGTTGGCTCAACCATGGCAAACCTAATTTTAGAGCATGGTCTGAGACCAGGAGAACTAACAGGGCAGCCTCCTCCTTGTGGAGGAAGCTGGCGGCTAACTTCACCTTGGTGGTGATGTGCATGATTGGTCTTGGACCCATTGGGTGCCTGTCCAGGGTGGTGATGCAGAGAGGTTTTTTGAGCAGCTCAACAGGGATGTTGACCTGGTCCACTATGTCCGCTCAAAGGAAGCTGCCCTCCGCACCACAGTCGATCTGCGCTAGAAGTGCACAAGACTGGTCTTGGAACGTGACAGTTACAGGCAACGTGATCAGCCGTGCTACCAACCTTGGGTCAGGTACACTCACCGGATTAGCACAAGGAGACTCCTCCCTGTGCTCTCTGGTGAACCTCCACGCAGTAGAAGCAGAGTCCCTCACGACATCTTCTTCTACACTCTTCCGGAATAAGATGACCCATGCCTACCTCCATGGGTTCGCTGATGGAGGGTGCCATCGAAGGGGTGGCTGCAGGTGGCGTAGTTGAGCCAGGAAGTTGGTTGGGGCAATGGGCGACGGGATAGGTGAGACCCCTAGCACCTACCACGGGCTCGCCAGGACCACTGGACCAGGTGGAGGTAGGATGATCCAAGAGTCGGTATAGCCGAATAGTGAGCGAGGTGAGCTCATCCAGCTCCAGGGACTCACCTCGACATCCCAACTCTCGCTGCAAACGGGGGCTCAACCGGTTGCAGAACAGGGCCACCAGAGTGGCCTGGTTCCACCCACTACCCGCAGCTAGGGTGCAGAACTCTAGCGCGAAGCGGGCTGCCGAACGGTTGCCCTTTTCCAGCCACAGAAGGAGGTCGCCCTTCGTAAGCCCTTCTCGGGGTGTTGGAACACTGCTTTAAACTGCTGGAGGTAGTCCGAGAAGGGCTTTTCATACAGTTCCTCCCAGGTGGCTGTGGCCCAATCCAGAGCTCTGCCCCTGAGACGGGATACCAAAAAGGTGATCTTCGTCTGGTTAGTGCCGGTTGGTTGATTGCTAAAGAACCAAGCACTGAAGCAGGAACCCCTCACAAAGCTCTGGATCGCCTGAATACGTAGCCGGTTTACCCAGTTTACCCGGTTTATCTGGTTTATGGGACGTGGTGACTGGACTGGGAGGACTAGTGGGCTCCAACGAAGCTTGTACCAGCTTTGTGAGCCCCAGAACGCCACTCACTAGTTGGGTGACCTGTTGCTGTTGGTCAGCCTGCTGCTGTGCCAGGTGACCAACAGACTCTGACACACTCTGCAGAGTGAGCTGCTGTTGCCCCAAGAACTGTCCTTGGGCACGAACAGCCTGATTCAGAGCCTCCATCTCCGCTGTTCGGATGGTTTTGGCCGTGAATGCTGTCATGGCGTGTACGGCCAGACAAGACAGGATGAACACTCGCAGAGATGGAACTAAGCAAGGTGTTTATTAGAACACAAAAAGGTGTACAAAATAAGGTTAAGAACAAACAGGGTGCAGCAATCTATGGGTCAAAACTGGAACATGAACAGAAGGTGACAAAGTGGCGAACACAACAAACCTGGGACTGGGAGGAACTGGGAGCAACAGGGGGTGAGCAGGATACAACAAAGAGATAAACTAAAGAAGGGGACAAATTGGGATACCGGGGTAACTAGAACAGAGAACCAGAGCAGCGCTCTGTGTGAACAAATAGGTTAGCTGGAGAGCCAGCTGCCTGACAAGATAACGAGGCAAGCCCAACATTAATCCCCAAGCAGAAAGGATCAGAAAATGAACTAAAGTCCATCCAAAGTGGAATTCCGAGCCCTTATTCCTGAAATCATCAGCGGGACAAACTACTGAGAACTGATCCTGATCAAAGCAAACAGCTGAGGTACTGAACCAATTGGTGTCCCAGAAAGCCAGGAAAGCCACTCAAGGGTCAACAGGGAGCAGCAGGGAAGGCAGTACGCCGTCTCCCTAGAGACCCTTCCGCTGTGACGTCACAATGGATCAGAACTCAGAGTGTGTGAGGTCACAGTGTTAGAGAGGCGTGGAGGTTCCGTGCACTGGGCTCTTTTCCTCATTCTGTGTTCAGACATCGGAGAGGAAAGCTGCACCAATGAGCTGCCAGCGCTTCTGGAGCTGCTGCAACTGCAGCGGCGCCGTTCTGGACGACTCGGACACAGAGGAGCCACGGCGAGAGGAGAATGTGGTGGAGAATGCAATCAGAAAAAAGAATAAGAGAAGATGGTGGAGGAGGTGGAGGAAACGTTGGAGGATTGAGGAACGGGGACTCTCCATCAGCACATCTGCGGAGACGCTGGAGTACGTGGAGATGCCACTTAAAGATCCGAGCAGTGCCAGGCAGATGGTGTACGACCTCACCAGTCTCACCATTGAGGCACCCAGCACCAGCCGGGAATCTCCGGGTGAGTCCATTAATGTCCTATTGATGTGCCTTCATGGTAAGTTCTGGACCACCTGCCACTTGATGGCATTAACAAGCAGCACGTAAAGGTGGATCTTGAGCCTGAAGGTGAAGGTAACACAAACATTACACTGCATACCACATAATGCTGGACCACTGAGTCGGAACACAAACATCTCACACATAAGATTAGCGTCACAGCTGTTTAGCAAACCAATAGCTGTCTTTCCAGCCTTCCCACCACTAAAACAATCTATATAAACCACCACAATACAGAATGTGCAGCAAAATGCTCGGGTCCAGGTAGGATCACTAGAAGTTCCTGACCAGATTCCTGAAGTTCAGCTACTAACACCCTTGGTGTTGTCTGATAGATGTGTCAACAGATGTGCAGGAGAAAGAGTCCGCTGTAAATGACACCACAGCGGACAGTGAGGAGAATGCTGAAAGTCAGCCTGCAGATCTCATAGACCAAAAGGTGGAGGACCAGAAGGTGGAGGACGCTCCAGCTAATGAAAGGGCTGTTGAGCATCTTCCTGAAAAGGACACTGAGGCCCATGAGGACCAACCTCTAGAGGATGAACAGGGACAGAGGGGGTTTGAGGACCAAAAGACTCAGACAGTCTTACCGGACGTGACACAGACAACAAGTGACCAGTTTCTTGGTGAGTTAACTGGGATAGAATCAATTGACCAAACAAACAAGGGCAAAAGACCCTTAAAAACATCTGGGCAGATGTTGAGTAATCTTCTTGTAACTGCAGGAGAGGACCAGAAGGTGGAGGACGCTCCAGCTGATGAAAACGCTGTTGAGCATCTTCCCGAAAAGGACATTGAAGCCCATGAGGACCAACCTCCAAGCAGCGAACTGGAACAGAGGGAAACCCAGCCAGAGGCCCAGAGGCCCTGCGAAGAACAGGTCACTGCTCAGACCCATCAGCAGACACTAAGTGAGCAGCTTCCAGGTGAGAAAACTGAGATAGAATCAATCAACCAAACAAACAAAGGAAAAACACCCGTAAGAACATCTGTACGGATGTTCACTGATCTTCTTGTTACTGCAGGAGAGGACCAGAAGGTTGAAGACCAAAAGGTGGAGGACGCTCCAGCTGATGATGAAAGGGCTGTTGAGCATCCTCTCGAAAATGAGACAGACGCCCTCAGGGACCAATCTCTAGAAGGTGTACAGGGACAGAGGGGGTTTGAGAACCAAAAGGCTGAGACAGTCCTGGAAGTGATGCAGATGACCAGTTTTGACCAGTTTATAGGTGAGATATCAATCAATCAATCAATCAAAAAAACAAAAAAAAGACGCATAAGAACATCTGGACAGATGTTGAATCATCTTCTTGTAACTGCAGGAGAGGACCAGAAGGTGGAGGACGCTCCAGCTGATGAAAACGCTGTTGAGCATCCTCCCGAAAAGGACATTGAAGCCCATGAGGACCATCCTCCAAGCAGCGAACTGGAACAGAGGGAAACCCAGCCAGAGGCCCAGAGGCCCTGCAAAGAACAGGTCACTGCTCAGACCAATCAGCAGACACTAAGTGAGCAGCTTCCAGGTGAGAAAACTGAGATAGAATCAATCAACCAAACAAACAAGGGAAAAATACCCGTAAGAACATCTGTACGGATGTTGACTGATCTTCTTGTAACTGCAGGAGAGGACCAGAAGGTGGAGGACCAGAGGGTGGAGGACGCTCCAGCTGATGAAAACGCTGTTGAGCATCTTCCTAAAAAGGACACTGAGGCCCATGATGACCAACCTCTGGAAGATGAACAGGGACAGAGGGGGTTTGAGGGCCAAAAGGCAGAGACAAATTTGCCGGACGTGACAAATGACCAGCTTCTAGGTGAGTTAAGTCAATTTAGATATCAATAACATCAATCAAACAAAAATGTCCCCGGAAAAACATCTGGCCAGATGCTGATTGATCTTCTTGTAATTGCAGAAGATGACCAGAAGGTGGAGGACGCTCCAGCTGATGAAAGTGCTGTTGAGCATCCTCCTGAAAATGCGATGGAGGCCCATGAGAACCAAGTTCCAAGTGACGAACGGGAACAGAGGGCGATCCAGCCAGAGGCCACCCAGAGGAGAAAGACAAAGAAAAGGAGGGGGACACGCGGAAAAGGCCGCAAGATCATCTACAGGAAAGCAAAGGACGCTCCAGCCGAGAACAGGTATGAAGAACTCCACAACACCGTCCCCACCTCCTGAGTGGTGAGAGAGTTCCCTCCATCATCAGGAAGATACAGAACAGAAGCTCCACCTGGAAGATGTTCCTTCATGGAACCCAGACAGGTTGCTAGAGCCTCCTGCAAGAGCCCACAGACCCACAAAGACCAATACCCTCATAATCTGTGCAAGTTTTGAGCTTCCTTTTGGATAAACCACTGAGCAACACCATAGTGATATACAAGGAACCCTTTAGAACCACACAGAAAACATCTTCCATTAGGAATACCGTAGTAACCACCTGCCACTACCCTCCAAACATCCGCCTAAAGTCCCACAGAAACCCTCCAGAAAAAGCAGGAGCAGATCTTTAGGTACCAGGATGTTAAATCTGTGTATTTTGCTTCAATCTTGTGTTCAGGTCAGAGGAGAGTCCACTCCTCCACACACTTAGAGACACCAGCTCGAGGGACGAGGAGGCTCCCAGCAGGAAGAGCACCCCCTAGAGAGCAGAGACACAGAGCACAGCTCACCAGCACTGAAACTACAACACACACTCCAACACACACAGTAACACACCCTACATCACAGCGCTACACACACTTCTACATACAAACAACCCCACAAACACACACCTACGACCCCACCCTGACACACGCCTACGACCCCGCCCTGACACACGCCTACGACCCCTCCCTGTCATACGCCCACGACCCCACCATGACATACGCCTATGACCCCACCCTAACACACACACACAACCCATTCTTAACACACACTCACACACACAACCAATTCCTAACACACTCACACACACAACCCATTCCTAAAACACACACAACCCATTCCTAAAAAACAAACACACAACCCATTCCTTAAACACACACACACACAACCCATTCCTAAAAAACAAACACACAACCCATTCCTAAAACACACACACAACCCATTCCTAAAACACACCACCCATTCTTAACACACACTCACACACACAACCCATTCCTAACACACTCACACACACAACCCATTCTTAACACACACTCACACACACAACCCATTCCTAAAAAACAAACACACAACCCATTCCTAAAAAACAAACACACAACCTATTCTTAACACACTCACACACACACAACCCATTCCTTAAACACACACACAACCCATTCCTAAACCACACACACACACACAACCCATTCCTAAAACACACACACAACCCATTCCTAAAACACACTCACAAACACACACAACACATTCCTTACACACTCTCTCTCTCACACACACACACACACACACACACAACCCATTCCTAAAAAAACAAACACACAACCCATTCTTACACACATACACACACAACCCATTCCTTACACACTCTCTCTCACACACACACACACACTCACACACAACCTCTTCCTAAAGACACACAACCCATTCCAAAAACACACACACACAACCCATTCCAAACACACACACAAAACTCCCTCTCAGACACAAACACCCTTCTCCTCTAACACACATACACACACACACACAGACACATACACAAATGAAACAATAAACACATATAAAAAATTTTAAATGGTTTCTTATTTTTGTTGACATAAAAAACTCAATTCCAGCTTCACAGCAAAAAAAAGACCTCTTCTTGCATAAAGCTGCTTTATTGGTCAGTTATTGATCTGGGTTTCAGCCACAGTAAGACGATAATGATCGGTATTGTACCGATTATCTCTGTATCGGTGCTTTAGTAGATTTAATGGGGACAGCTGCACTGGCTTTGTCTTTGGGACCTTTAGCCCCTTCCACAAACCCAGAATCCTCCCAACTGTACAACTCAGCACAGTGAAAAAGCAGCACAACAGCAGAGACAGAGAGAGAGAGAGACTTTGACTTTTAACAACACTTTATTTGAGCCCTTCAAGGGCACTACATCATGCAAAAGTCACTGCAGACCACGAAAATCTATCAGCTGACACTTGGACCGCTCTCTCCGAACACATCTAAAACCCAGGATAAAAGTCTGAGGCGTCACATTAAGAGACGTAAAAATGGTGCGTAAAACAGTGAACAGGAGACGCAGCCTAAAACAGTGCATAAAAGCATGAAACATCGTCTCCCTCTGAGGACAGAAAGCACAGTCTTGTGTGACCTCAGCGCTCTCCATTCCAGGTGATCTTCGTCACCAAGACCTAGAGCAGCCCGCCACAGCGTATCAGCCATGACATTGACACCACCTCCTTGTTTCTACGTGCGTTGTGCATTTTATGAGCTTACCATATACAGGCACTTTGTAGTTCTACATGTACAGGTTGTAGTTAATCCATTTCTCTGCATACTTTGTTAGCCTCCTTTCACCCTGTTCCCCAATGGTCAGGAGCCCACAGGACCACAACAGAGCAGTTATTATGTGGGTCATTCTCAGCACCGCAGTGACTCTGACCCGGGGGTGGCGTGTCAGTGAGCGCTGCGCTGGCAGGGGGACGCTGCCAGGAATTTTGAACCCCATGAAAAGGTATTTACACTGGGCCCAACAACTCTAACTAGTTTGTCAATAAGCTGAGTTCATACATTTTAGAGCCCCTGTCGGTCACAGGCCTTGAGATTCGTCCTCACTATTTCCCCCCATACGGCACCCCCTGTGCGCTGGTACGAGTGGATCAGACGCGGCAGTGCTGCTGGAGAGTTCAAACACCTCAGCCGTCGCTGCTGGACTGAGGACAGTCCACCAACCGGAAATATCCAGCCAACAGTGTCCTGTGGGCAGCGTCCTGTTTCCGCTGATGAAGGACTAGAGGATGACCAACGCAAACTGTGCAGCAACAGATGAGCTTCTATCTGCAGTGAGGCTAGGGGCATGCTTTTTTCTGACTCAATTTAGTGGCACTAACCAGCTTTCACATAACATTTGATATGAGCTGTGACCCAAACATTTTAGCTACCGAGTTCACTAGCCTGTTGGCTAATGCTAACCTCACCCTAGAAGACTTTAGAAAGTCTCTGAAAATACTTTTGCGAGACTAAAGTCTGAGGCCTGTTCGCCTCTGAAGACAATTTAATTTCCATTGTTATGCAGATGACACACAGCTCTTTATATCAGCCAAACCTGACGATAAATTCAGATGAAAGAAAATCCAGGCCTGTGTAAAGGATATAAAACTCTGGATGTCACATAACTTCCTTCTTCTTAACAGTAACAAAACCGAGGTTCTCCTTTTAGGCCCAAAAGACACTAGAAATGATCTATCAGATTTACTGTTAGACTTGGCTGATGCCTCCATTATTCCTGGTCTAGCAGCTAAAAATCTTGGCGTCATATTCCATTCAGATCTATCATTTGAGCAACATATAGCTAATATTAGTAGGACAGCCTTTATGCATCTTAGGAACGTTGCCAAACTAAGAAATTCCTTTTCTCTACAGGATGCAGAAAAGCTAACACATGCTTTTATTACCTCAAGACTAGATTACTGTAATGCACTTTTGTCAGGTTGTTTCAGCAGGAACTTCCATAAACTTCAACTAGTTCAAAATGCTGCAGCTAGGGTCCTTACTAAAAATAGAAAATGTAACCATATCAGTACGGTCCTATCAGCAATTTATTGGCTCCCAGTTAAATTCGTATTGACTATTAACATACCAAGCCTTACATGACATCGCTCCTGAGTACTTGTGAGATCTTATTACATATTATGAACCATCAAGAATACTTAGATCTCAGGGTGCTGGCTTCTTAGTAGTTCCCAAAATTCAGAAAACCTCAGCAGGGGGAAGAGCCTTTTCTTATAAAGCCCCCCAACTCTGGAATAACCTTCCAGATAATGTTTGAGACTCAGACACAGTCGCAATCTTTCAAACTCATCTGTTTAGTTGAACTTTTGGTAAGTAATGTTTCCCCTTTGATAAAGGTTTTTTTGTAGTATACTGAGATGCTGGAGCTATCGTCTCGCTGCTTGCACACGATCACTCAGGTTTGTGTACGGTGGAGCAGATGGACGCTAGCGTTTCAGGGTGCTCCCGTGCCTGTGTGACCTTCTGGCTCTCTCCTTTTAACTAGGCTGTTATGGTCAGACCTGCCGGAGTCGCCAGACACACTCTGATACTGCTCAACATTCTCTGCTCTCTGTAAATCCATTCAGAACTAACTCCTTACTTTCTCAGAGTTAATGGTCACCCAGCCCGACCTGCTGGAAGACTGCCCGCTGAGGTCCCCTCTACCTGCGTCAGACCAGCTGCCACCTACCAGTCCGACCAGCAGGCCCCCCACCATCACCACCCATGCCAGACCACAACCGCCTACCACTGCTACCTGCCTAATGACCATGTTAAAACCTATATGGAGTCTTAACTATCTGCCACTATTAATGTTACCACTATTATCTGTCATTACTCTCATTACTCTCACCATCACTACCATGACTATATTAAGTTATACTATACCATGATTATTATATTATGATTATGATCAGAGCAGTTCAACAGTATAGATGGTTTGGTAACTTTTGTCAATAATTTATAAATAGTTCTGACCAGAGGAGGATGGGTCCCCCTTGTGAGTCTTGGTTCCTCCCAAGGTTTCTTCCTCCAGCTCTGAGGGAATTTTTTCTTGACACTGTCACCATTGGCTTGCTCACTGGGGGGTCTTAGACTTTTCATGTGTTTTAATGTTATTTATTTTTCTTTTTTTCTGTCTTTTGCTAATTACTGATGATGTAAAGCTGCTTTGTGACAACAACAGTTGTAAAAATCGCTGTACAAATACATTTCATTTGACTTGACTTGACTTACTCACAGTCACAGACTATAATTTTGCAAATACTGAGACTCTTGCAGTGTCCCTCTTTGCAAGACTGCAACTAGATTCCCTTTGAGATGATTTCCTATCATGGTCCCGATGGAAATGTACAAGATGAGAGTAGTTAAAAACTTGTGAAAAGCTCTGAAATATTTAAAAACGTTGCAGAAAATATTTTAACGTTGGACACCAGGTGGCGATAATAGACTGCATATGGTAATGAACGGTGGTAGTGCAGTTGGACACCTGGTGGTTGATGCTGGTATTGCAGAAGGAGTTGGAGGTTTGTGTTCAGATACCGTGAATAATTTCTCAGGTGGGTTTGTTCCTGGATGGAAGCTGCGTGCACTGTAGGCGTTGCCCCCACCTATTCGGTTAGATGAATTTCTCCTGCAAAAGTGCTGCCAAAACGTCAGGTTTGTTTTAGGCTGAGGATCTTACTTTGTTTAGTAGAAGACACAGTTGTAGGGCTATTTATTTATTTATTTGTTTTTTTAAGCGTAAACAGTGTCCTTCTGAGGCTGATCATCTTTAACTGGAGAGCATAAAGAGATGCTTGTCAAATTGATCCTAACGTTGTGAGCAGTGTTAAAAGAGAGTGTTCCACTTGCGTTAAACATGGGTTTATTGAATTATCGGACGTGTTGGAGTATGTTTTGAGCGTACTTGATGATGAGGATAAGTCGACGGAAAGAGTGCAGAGTAGCGGCGGATGTAAGCGGTCAGAGAAGAAGGGCTGTCGTTTTCCCGGTAAGCCTCAGAGTGCTCGTTGGAATGTTTGTTAGAATCTGACCAATCACAAACAGCCACTGACGACGAGCCCTTAAATAGGCTGAAATATGACTAGTTTTCGCGATCATGGTGACGAGTCAAAAAAATCCTTTTTTTCTTCCTCACGGGTACGAAGACTAGTTCAATAAAATACATTCAACTACCTAGACCTGACAGATTTGTAATTTTTTCATGAACGGGAACAAAAAAGAAAAAGTCTAGAACAAACTCTCTGTCCTTCACTACTGCGACGTCCGCCCTCTACTGCGCATCTTAATGGCGAGGAGCTCCCGACTGCCTACCCCGTAAATGCGCTTGGCCCCGGTGAGCTTCTTTGAATAAAAGGCCAAGGGAGGCCCTGTGTCATTGGAAGAGAACAGCCCCCACCCCGTTGTTAGAAGCATCCACCTCAACCACAAACGCCTTTAGAGGGTCGGGGTGGCGAAGCAATGGGGCCGACATGAATGGGCGTTTCAGCGCCTGAAAGGACCACGTGATGCGCCAGGGAGCCCTGTTTAGCAAGGACGTGATGGGCACTGCCAAACTGCTAAAATCTCGAATGAACTGTCTATAAAAATTTGCGAACCCCAAAAACCGCTGGACCTCCTTTACGGAGCCAGGAGAAGGCCAATCTAGGACTGCCTGGACCTTGGTCTGGTCCATCTGAACCCCCTGCTCACTGATAATGTATCCCAGGAATGAGATCTCAGACATGAGAAAGAGTTTAGCGAAGAGCTGGTGGGCCCTGAGCTTTGCCAGGACAAGACGGACTTGGTGCACATGCATGGGCAGGTCAGGGGAGTAGACCAAAATTTAGTCCAAAAAGCCTACCACGAAGCATCCGAGGTAGTCTTTAAAGACGTCATTAATGAAGGCCTGGAAGACGGAGGACCTGAACCTTGGATTCGGGGCTCTCGATAGTGGTCAACATGATTCGGAGGGGGACTAGGTCCAAACAGTGCTCCTGACAATAGGGGGACCAGGACACGATTTCCCTTTCGGGCCAGGAAATGAGGGGGTTGTGTTGGCTCAACCATGGCAAACCTAATTTTAGAGCATGGTCTGAGACCGGGAGAACTAACAGGGCAGCCTCCTCCTTGTGGAGGAAGCTGGCGGCTAACTTCACCTTGGTGGTGACGTGCATGATTGGTCTTGGACCCATTGGGTGCCTGTCCAGGGTGGTGATGCAGAGAGGTTTTTTGAGCAGCTCAACAGGGATGTTGACCTGGTCCACTATGTCCGCTCAAAGGAAGCTGCCCTCCGCACCACAGTCGATCTGCGCTAGAAGTGCACAAGACTGGTCTTGGAACGTGACAGTTACAGGCAACGTGATCAGCCGTGCTACCAACCTCGGGTCAGGTACACTCACCGGATTAGCGCAAGGAGACTCCTCCCTGTGCTCTCTGGTGAACCTCCACGCAGTAGAAGCAGAGTCCCTCACGACATCTTCTTCTACGCTCTTCCGGAGTAAGATGACCCATGCCTACCTCCATGGGTTCGCTGATGGAGGGTGCCATTGAAGGGGTGGCTGCAGGTGGCGTAGTTGAGCCAGGAAGTTGGTTGGGCGACGGGATAGGTGAGACCCCTAGCACCTACCACGGGCTCGCCAGGACCACGGGACCAGGTGGAGGTAGGATGATCCAAGAGTCGGTATAGCCGAATAGTGAGCAAGATGAGCTCATCCAGCTCAAGGGACTCACCTCGACATCCCAACTCTCGCTGCAAACAGGGGCTCAACCGGTTGCAGAACAGGGCCACCAGAGCGGCCTGGTTCCACCCACTACCCGCAGCTAGGGTGCAGAACTCTAGCGTGAAGCGGGCTGCCGAACGGTTGCCCTTTTCCAGCCACAGAAGGAGGTCGCCCTTCATAAGCCCTTCTCGGGGTGTTGGAACACTGCTTTAAACTGCTGGAGGTAGTCCGAGAAGGGCTTTTCATACAGTTCCTCCCAGGTGGCTGTGGCCCAATCCAGAGCTCTGCCCCTGAGACGGGATACCAAAAAGGTGATCTTCGTCTGGTTAGTGCCGGTTGGTTGATTGCTAAAGAACCAAGCACTGAAGCAGGAACCCCTCACAAAGCTCTGGATCGCCTGAATACGTACCCGGTTTACCCGGTTTACCCGGTTTATCTGGTTTATCTGGTTTATGGGACGTGGTGACTGGACTGGGAGGACTAGTGGGCTCAAACGAAGCTTGTACCAGCTTTGTGAGCCCCAGAACGCCACTCACTAGTTGGGTGACCTGCTGCTGTTGGTCAGCCTGCTGCTGTGCCAGGTGACCAACAGACTCTGACACACTCTGCAGAGTGAGCTGCTGTTGCCCCAAGAACTGTCCTTGGGCACGAACAGCCTGATTCAGAGCCTCCATCTCCGCTGTTCGGATGGTTTTGGCCGTGAATGCTGTCATGGCGTGTACGGCCAGACAAGACAGGATGAACACTCGCAGAGATGGAACTAAGCAAGGTGTTTATTAGAACACAAAAAGGTGTACAAAATAAGGTTAAGAACAAACAGGGTGCAGCAATCTATGGGTCAAAACTGGAACATGAACAGAAGGTGACAAAGTGGTGAACACAACAAACCTGGCACTGGGAGGAGTTGGGAGCAACAGGGGGTGAGCAGGATACAACAGAGATAAACTAAAGAAGGGGACAAATTGGGATACCGGGGTAACTAGAACAGAGAACCAGAGCAGCACTCTGTGTGAACAAATAGGTTAGCTGGAGAGCCAGCTGCCTGACAAGATAACGAGGCAAGCCCAACCTGAGTACGCTGTGACTGCCAGACTTAGATATCTTTCGAATCAGATCAGAACAGAAGACACTGATTGCATGGGATTAAGTTTGTCTGTACGAGTTTGTAAATGGAAGCATGTGCACTTTTGTAGTGTGTACATAATATGTCTCATCAGGAGAAAGTGGGTTTTATGTTAATATGCAGGAGTTGAAGAAGATCTGCAGAAATCTGAGGCTTCAGTCACAGTGAGACCAAATTGTATGTCCACTCTGCATTGTGTGTCCTGTTTACTCTGTTTAATTACACAAACGTCAGATTAGTGAAACTGTCAACATTGAAAAAAATTTATATAATATAACATGATGTTTCTATAATAATAATATATAATATTATTATCTTTAAGCTTTCAGAAGTTACACAGTATTTGGAACAAAATATCAACAGCAATGAGGTTTTTCTCAAGGTTACCAGGTCATACTGGTGAAGGATGCCGTCCTTCCTTATGATAAAAAAAAAACTGAAAATGAAGCAGAAAGGATCAGAAAACGAACTAAAGTCCATCCAAAGTGGAATTCCGAGCCCTTATTCCTGAAATCATCAGCGGGACAAACTACTGAGAACTGATCCTGATCAAAGCAAACAGCTGAGGTACTGAACCAATAGGTGTCCCAAAATTCCCTACACTAAAGCCAGGAAAGCCACTTAAGGGTCAACAGGGAGCAGCAGGGAAGGCAGTACGCCGTCTCCCTAGAGACCCTTCCGCTGTGAGGTCACAGTGGATCAGAACTCAGAGTGTGTGAGGTCACAGTGTTAGAGAGGCGTGGAGGTTCTGTGCACTGGGCTTTTTTCCTCATTCTGTGTTTAGACATCGGAGAGGAAAGCTGCACCAATGAGCTGCCAGCGCTTCTGGAGCTGCTGCAACTGCAGCAGCGCCGTTCTGGACGACTCGGACACAGAGGAGTCACGGCGGGAGGAGAATGTGGTGGAGAATGCAATCAGAAAAAAGAATAAGAGAAGATGGTGGTGGAGGAGGTGGAGGAAACGTTGGAGGATTGAGGAACGGGGACTCTCCATCAGCACATCTGCGGAGACACTGGAGTACGTGGAGATGCCACTTAAAGATCCGAGCAGTGCCAGGCAGATGGTGTACGACCTCACCAGTCTCACCATTGAGGCACCCAGCACCAGCCGGGAATCTCCGGGTGAGTCCATTAATGTCCTATTGATGTGTCTTCATGGTAAGTTCTGGATCACCTGCCACTTGATGGCATTAACAAGCAGCACGTAAAGGTGGATCTTGAGCCTGAAGGTGAAGGTAACACAAACATTACACTGCATACCACATAATGCTGGACCACTGAGTCGAAACACAAACACCTCACACGTAAGATTAGCGTCACAGCTGTTCAGTAAACCAACAGCTGTCTTTCCAGCCTTCCCACCACTAAAACAATCCATATAAACCACCACAATACAGAATGTGCAGCAAAATGCTACTCGGGTCCAGGTAGGATCATTAAAAGTTCCTGACCAGATTCCTGAAGTTTAGCTACTAACACCCTTTGTGTTGTCTGATAGATGTGTCAACAGATGTGCAGGAGAAAGAGTCCGCTGTAAATGACACCACAGCGGACAGTGAGGAGAATGCTGAAAGTCAGCCTGCAGATCTCATAGACCAAAAGGTGGAGGACCAGAAGGTGGAGGACGCTCCAGCTGATGAAAGGGCTGTTGAGCATCTTCCTGAAAAGGACACTGAGGCCCATGAGGACCAACCTCTAGAGGATGAACAGGGACAGAGGGGGTTTGAGGACCAAAAGACTCAGACAGTCTTACCGGACGTGACACAGACAACAAGTGACCAGTTTCTTGGTGAGTTAACTGGGATAGAATCAATTGACCAAACAAACAAGGGCAAAAGACCCTTAAAAACATCTGGGCAGATATTGAGTAATCTTCTTGTAACTGCAGGAGAGGACCAGAAGGTGGAGGACGCTCCAGCTGATGAAAATGCTGTTGAGCATCTTCCCGAAAAGGACATTGAAGCCCATGAGGACCAACCTCCAAGCAGCGAACTGGAACAGAGGGAAACCCAGCCAGAGGCCCAGAGGCCCTGCGAAGAACAGGTCACTGCTCAGACCCATCAGCAGACACTAAGTGAGCAGCTTCCAGGTGAGAAAACTGAGATAGAATCAATCAACTAAACAAACAAGGGAAAATACCCGTAAGAACATCTGTACGGATGTTGACTGATCTTCTTGTAACTGCAGGAGAGGACCAGAAGGTGGAAGACCAGAAGGTGGAGGACGCTCCAGCTGATGATGAAAGGGCTGTTGAGCATCCTCCCGAAAATGAGACAGAGGCCCTCAGGGACCAATCTCTAGAAGGTGAACAGGGACAGAGGGGGTTTGAGGACCAAAAGGCTGAGACAGTCCTGGAAGTGATGCAGATGACCAGTTTCGACCAGTTTCTAGGTGAGATATCAATCAATCAATCAATCAATCAAAAAAACAAAAAAAAGACGCATAAGAACATCTGGACAGATGTTGAATCATCTTCTTGTAACTGCAGGAGAGGACCAGAAGGTGGAGGACGCTCCAGCTGATGAAAACGCTGTTGAGCATCCTCCTGAAAAGGACATTGAAGCCCATGAGGACCATCCTCCAAGCAGCGAACTGGAACAGAGGGAAACCCAGCCAGAGGCCCAGAGGCCCTGCAAAGAACAGGTCACTGCTCAGACCCATCAGCAGACACTAAGTGAGCAGCTTCCAGGTGAGAAAACTGAGATAGAATAAATCAACCAAACAAACAAGGGAAAAATACCCGTAAGAACATCTGTACGGATGTTGACTGATCTTCTTGTAACTGCAGGAGAGGACCAGAGGGTGGAGGACCAGAGGGTGGAGGACGCTCCAGCTGATGATGAAAGGGCTGTTGAGCATCCTCCCGAGACAGAGGCCCTCAAGGACCAATCTCTGGAAGGTGAACAGGGACAGAGGGGGTTTGAGGACCAAAAGGCAGAGACAAATTTCCCGGACGTGACAAATTACCAGCTTCTAGGTGAGTTAAGTCAATTTAGATAATTAACATCAATCAAACAAAAATGTCCCCGGAAAAACATCTGGCCAGATGCTGATTGATCTTCTTGTAATTGCAGAAGATGACCAGAAGGTGGAGGACGCTCCAGCTGATGAAAGTGCTGTTGAGCATCCTCCTGAAAATGCGACGGAGGCCCATGAGAACCAAGTTCCAAGTGACGAACGGGAACAGAGGGCGATCCAGCCAGAGGCCACCCAGAGGAGAAAGACAAAGAAAAGGAGGGGGACACGCGGAAAAGGCCGCAAGATCATCTACAGGAAAGCAAAGGACGCTCCAGCCGAGAACAGGTATGAAGAACTACACAACACCGTCCCCACCTCCTGAGTGGTGAGAGGGTTCCCTCCATCATCAGGAAGATACAGAACAGAAGCTCCACCTGGAAGATGTTCCTTCATGGAACCCAGACAGGTTGCTAGAGCCTCCTGCAAGAGCCCACAGACCCACAAAGACCAATACCCTCATAATCTGTGCAAGCTTTGAGCTTCCTTTTGGATAAACCACTGAGCAACACCATAGCGATATACAAGGAACCCTTTAGAACCACACAGAAAACATCTTCCATTAGGAATACCGTAGTAACCACCTGCCACTACCCTCCAAACATCCGCCTAAAGTCCCACAGAAACCCTCCAGAAAAAGCAGGAGCAGATCTTTAGGTATCAGGATGTTAAATTTGTGTATTTTGCTCCAATCTTGTGTTCAGGTCAGAGGAGAGTCCACTCCTCCACCCACTTAGAGACACCAGCTCGAGGGACGAGGAGGCTCCCAGCAGGAAGAGCACCCCCTAGAGGGCAGAGACATAGAGAACAGACAGCTCACCAGCACTGAAACTACAACACACACTCCAACACACACAGTAACACAAACAACCCCACAAACACACACCTACGACCCCACCCTGACACACGCCTACGACCCCGCCCTGACACACGCCTACGACCCCGCCCTGACACACGCCTACGACCCCTCCCTGTCATACGCCCACGACCCCACCATGACATACGCCTATGACCCCACCCTAACACACTCACACACACACACAACCCATTCTTAACACACTTACAAACACAACCCATTCCTAAAACACACACAACCCATTCTTAACACACACTCACACACACAACCCATTCCTAACACACTCACACACACAACCCATTCCTAAAACACACACAACCCATTCCTAAAAAACAAACACACAACCTATTCCTAACACACTCACACACAACCCATTCCTAACACACTCACACACAACCCATTCCTTAAACACACACACAACCCATTCCTAAAAAACAAACACACAACCCATTCCTAAAACACACACTCAACCCATTCCTAAAACACACCACCCATTCTTAACACACACTCACACACACAACCCATTCCTAACACACTCACACACACAATCCATTCTTAACACACACTCACACACACAACCCATTCCTAAAAAACAAACACACAACCCATTCCTAAAAAACAAACACACAACCTATTCTTAACACACACACACAACCCATTCCTTAAACACACACACAACCCATTCCTAAACCACACACACAAACACACACACAACACATTCCTAAAACACACCACCCATTCTTAACACACACTCACACACACAACCCATTCCTAACACACTCACACACACAACCCATTCTTAACACACACTCACACACACAACCCATTCCTAAAAAACAAACACACAACCCATTCCTAAAAAACAAACACACAACCTATTCTTAACACACACACACAACCCATTCCTAACACACTCACACACACACAACCCATTCCTTAAACACACACAACCCATTCCTAAACCACACACACACACACACACACACACAACCCATTCCTAAAACACACACACAACCCATTCCTAAAACACACTCACAAACACACACACAACACATTCCTTACACACTCTCTCTCACACACACACACAACCCATTCTGACACACATACACACACAGCCCATTCCTTACACACTCTCTCTCTCTCTCACACACACACACACACACACACACACACACACACAACCTCTTCCTAAAGACACACAACCCATTCCGAAAACACACACACACAACCCATTCCAAACACACACACAAAACTCCCTCTCCGACACAAACACCCTTCTCCTCTAACACACATACACACACACACAGACACACACACAAATGAAACAATAAACACATATAAAAAAATGTAAATGGTTTCTTATTTTTGTTGACATAAAAAACTCAATTCCAGCTTCACAGCAAAAAGACCTCTTCTTGCATAAAGCTGCTTTATTGGTCAGTTATTAATCTGGGTTTCAGCCACAGTAAGACGATAATGATCGGTATTGTACCGATTATCTCCGTATCGGTGCTTTAGTAGATTTAATGGGGACAGCTGCACTGGCTTTGTCTTTGGGACCTTTAGCCCCTTCCACAAACCCAGAATCCTCCCAACTGTACAACTCAGCACAGTGGAAAAGCAGCACAACAGCAGAGAGAGAGAGAGACAGAGAGAGACAGAGAGAGACAGAGAGAGAGAGAGACTTTGACTTTTAACAACACTTTATTTGACCCCTTCAAGGGCACTACATCATGCAAAAGTCACTGCAGACCACGAAAATTTATCAGTTGACACTTGGACCGCTCTCTCCGAACACATCTAAAACCCAGGATAAAAGTCTGAGGCGTCACATTAAGAGACGTAAAATTGGTGTGTAAAACAGTGAACAGGAGACGCAGCCTAAAACAGTGCATACGGCACCCCCTGTGCGCTGGTACAAGTGGATCAGACACGGCAGTGCTGCTGGAGAGCCGTCGCTGCTGGACTGAGGACTGTCCACCAACCGGAAATATCCAGCCAACAGTGTCCTGTGGGCAGCGTCCTGTTCCCGCTGATGAAGGACTAGAGGATGACCAACGCAAACTGTGCAGCAACAGATGAGCTTCTATCTGCAGTGAGGCTAGGGGCATGCTTTTTTCTGACACAATTTAGTGGCACTAACCAGCTTTCACATAACATTTGATATGAGCTGTGACCCAAACATTTTAGCTACCGAGTTCACTAGCCTGTTGGCTAATGCTAACCTCACCCTAGAAGACTTTAGAAAGTCTCTGAAAATACTTTTGCGAGACTAAAGTCTGAGGCCCGTTCGCCTCTGAAGACAATTTAATTTCCATTGTTATGCAGATGACACACAGCTCTTTATATCAGCCAAACCTGACGATAAATTCAGATGAAAGAAAATCCAGGCCTGTGTAAAGGATATAAAACTCTGGATGTCACATAACTTCCTTCTTCTTAACAGTAACAAAACCGAGGTTCTCCTTTTAGGCCCAAAAGACACTAGAAATGATCTATCAGATTTACTGTTAGACTTGGCTGATGCCTCCATTATTCCTGGTCTAGCAGCTAAAAATCTTGGCGTCATATTCCATTCAGATCTATCATTTGAGCAACATATAGCTAATATTAGTAGGACAGCCTTTATGCATCTTAGGAACGTTGCCAAACTAAGAAATTCCTTTTCTCTACAGGATGCAGAAAAGCTAACACATGCTTTTATTACCTCAAGACTAGATTACTGTAATGCACTTTTGTCAGGTTGTTTCAGCAGGAACTTCAATAAACTTCAACTAGTTCAAAATGCTGCAGCTAGGGTCCTTACTAAAAATAGAAAATGTAACCATATCAGTACGGTCCTTTCAGCAATTTATTGGCTCCCAGTTAAATTCGTATTGACTATTAACATACCAAGCCTTACATGACATCGCTCCTGAGTACTTATGAGATCTTATTACATATTATGAACCATCAAGAATACTTAGATCTCAGGGTGCTGGCTTCTAAGTAGTTCCCAAAATTCAGAAAACCTGAGCAGGGGGAAGAGCCTTTTCTTATAAAGCCCCCCAACTCTGGAATAACCTTCCAGATAATGTTCGAGACTCAGACACAGTCGCAATCTTTAAAACTCATCTGTTTAGTTGAACTTTTGGTAAGTAATGTTTCCCCTTAGATAAAGGGTTTTTTTGTAGTATACTGAGATGCTGGAGCTATCGTCTCGCTGCTTGCACGCGATCACTCAGGTTTGTATACGGTGGAGCAGATGGACGCTAGCGTTTCAGGGTGCTCCCGTGCCTGTGTGACCTTCTGGCTCTCTCCTTTTAACTAGGCTGTTATGGTCAGACCTGCCGGAGTCGCCAGACACACTCTGATACTGCTCAACATTCTCTGCTCTCTATAAATCCATTCAGAACTAACTCCTTACTTTCTCAGAGTTAATGGTCACCCAGCCCGACCTGCTGGAAGACTGCCCGCTGAGGTCCCCTCTACCTGCGTCAGACCAGCTGCCACCTACCAGTCCGACCAGCAGGCCCCCCACCATCACCACCCATGCCAGACCACAACCGACTACCACTGCTACCTGCCTAATAACCATGTTAAAACCTATATGGAGTCTTAACTATCTGCCACTATTAATGTTACCACTATTATCTATCATTACTCTCATTACTCTCACCATCACTACCATGACTATATTAAGTTATACTACACCATGATATTTATATTAGTCAAGTCAAGTCAAGTCAAGTGGGTTTATTGTCATTTCAACTACATACAGAGTACACAGTGAAACGAAACAACGTTCCTCCAGGACCATGGTGCAACATAGACAGTGCATACAAGACACAAGTGCAACACAAACAAACAAGTGCGGACAGACAACACAACACAGTACAGACAGAGGATAATAAATAATGACGGTAGTGTGCAAGTTGTGCAATGTGCAATAAATAGAGTCCAGTGAGGTAGTAAAGTTATTAGTGCAAATGCTTGTGCAAAAAATGCTTCCCATGTTATCTGGGGTAAATGGTTGGAAAGAGAGAGAGAGGGAGAGTGTACATGTACCAGAAAGATATCAGTTCAGAAGTTGAGTTGTGTTGAGGAGTCTGATGGCTTGGGGGAAGAAGCTGTTGCAGAGTCTGGTCGTGTTGGACCGGATGCTGCGGTACCTTCTTCCTGATGGCAGGAGGGAGAACAGTCTGTGTGAAGGGTGGGTGGAGTCATCCACAATGCTGGTTGCTTTGCGGATGCAGCGGGTGGTGTAAATGTCCATGACGGAGGGGAGAGAGACTCTGATGATCTTCTCAGCTGTCCTCACATTATGATTATGATCAGAGCAGTTCAACAGTATAGATGGTTTGGTAACTTTTGTCAATAATTTATAAATAGTTCTGACCAGAGGAGGATGGGTCCCCCTTGTGAGTCTTGGTTCCTCCCAAGGTTTCTTCCTCCAGCTCTTGAGGGAGTTTTTTCTTGACACTGTCACCATTGGCTTGCTCACTGGGGGGTCTTAGACTTTTCATGTGTTTTAATGTTATTTATTTTTCTTTTTTTTTGTCTTTTGTTAATTACTGATGATGTAAAGCTGCTTTGTGACAACAACAGTTTAAAAAAAAACGCTGTACAAATACATTTCATTTGACTTGATTTGACTTACTCACAGTCTCAGAGTATAATTTCGCAAATACTGAGACTCTTGCAGTGTCCCTCTTTGCAAGACTGCAACTAGATTCCCTTTGAGATGATTTCCTATCATGATCCCGATGGAAATGTACAAGATGAGAGTAGTTAAAAACTTGTGAAAAGCTCTGAAATATTTAAAAACGTTGCAGAAAATATTTTAACGTTGGACACCAGGTGGCGATAATAGACTGCATATGGTAATGAACGGTGGTGGTGCAGTTGGACACCTGGTGGTTGATGCTGGTATTGCAGAAGGAGTTGGAGGTTTGTGTTCAGATACCGTGAATAATTTCTCAGGTGGGTTTGTTCCTGGATGGAAGCTGCGTGCACTGTAGGCGTTGCCCCACCTATTCGGTTAGATGAATTTCTCCTGTAAAAGTGCTGCCAAAACGTCAGGTTTGTTTTAGGCTGAGGATCTTACTTTGTTTAGTAGAAGACACAGTTGTAGGGCTAATTTTTTTTTTTTTGAAGCGTAAACAGTGTCCTTCTGAGACTGATCATCTTTAACTGGAGAGCATAAAGAGATGCTTGTCAAATTGATCCTAACGTTGTGAGCAGTGTTAAAAGAGAGTGTTCCACTTGCGTTAAACATGTGTTTATTGTTAGTTGAATTATCGGACGTGTTGGAGTATGTTTTGAGCGTACTTGATGATGAAGACAAGTCGACGGAAAGAGTGCAGAGTAGCGGCGGATGTAAGCGGTCAGAGAAGAAGGGCTGTCGTTTTCCCGGTAAGCCTCAGAGTGCTCGTTGGAATGTTTGTTAGAATCTGACCAATCACAAACAGCCACGGACGACGAGCCCTTAAATAGGCTGAAATATGACTAGTTTTCGCGATCATGGTGACGAGTCAAAAAAATCCTTTTTTTCTTCCTCACGGGTGCGAAGACTAGTTCAATAAAATACATTCAACTACCTAGACCTGACTGATTTGTAATTTTTTCATGAACGGGAA
The DNA here is from genome assembly GCF_030463535.1 of Salminus brasiliensis. NCBI lineage: Eukaryota > Metazoa > Chordata > Actinopteri > Characiformes > Bryconidae > Salminus > Salminus brasiliensis. The sequence goes on from NC_132888.1 coordinate 22,240,507, forward strand.
CAAAAAAGAAAAAGTCTAGAACAAACTCTCTGTCCTTCACTACTGCGACGTCCGCCCTCTACTGCGCATGCGTGGTGCTGTGCAGCTTAAAACCAAACAGCGCCGAACATGCTTAACCCAGTTCAATACTGTATTTCCAACACTGCTATACTGGACACCCAGCACCAGACCATTATAATCCAGCCCATGTTGCGTTTTGAACGCTGCCGCGCTGCTCAACAAGCACCAGACCAGTACAAATGAGCAAAAAAATATTTCTGCTGTAGCCTTCCAGTGCTGGACATACTACGTTAGCACCAAGCTAGCAGTACATTTACTCTCCCACACTAGGTTCAGTGCTGCCTGTATTTATGGCAACAGGTTGATCATGCTGACCGAGCTGCTTGGCCAGGTTGGTTACGCTGGTTAACCAGCATGCTCATCTGTTTGATCACTTATGAAACATTTAAGAAAATGCCCCAGTTCTAAAATCCCAGGTAACGTCTCTCAGTGCAGATTTTTAAGTATGCACACTGATCAGCCATGACATTGACACCACCTCCTTGTCTCTACCTGCGTTGTGCATTTTATGAGCTTACCATATACAGGCACTTTGTAGTTCTACATGTACAGGTTGTAGTTCATCCGTTTCTCTGCATACTTTGTTAGCCTCCTTTCACCCTGTTCCCCAATGGTCAGGAGCCCACAGGACCACAGCAGAGCAGTTATTATGTGGGTCATTCTCAGCACCGCAGTGACTCTGACCCGGGGTCGGCGTGTCAGTGAGCGCTGCGCTGGCAGGGGGACGCTGCCAGGAATTTTGAACCCCATGAAAAGGTATTTACACTGGGCCCAACAACTCTAACTAGTTTGTCAATAAGCTGAGTTAATACATTTTAGAGCCCCTGTCGGTCACAGGCCTTGAGATTCGTCCTCACTATTTCCCCCCCATACGGCACCCCCTGTGCGCTGGTACGAGTGGATCAGACACGGCAGTGCTGCTGGAGAGTTCAAACACCTCAGCCGTCGCTGCTGGACTGAGGACAGTCCACCAACCGTAAATATCCAGCCAACAGTGTCCTGTGGGCAGTGTCCTGTTCCCGCTGATGAAGGACTAGAGGATGACCAACGCAAACTGTGCAGCAACAGATGAGCTTCTATCTGCAGTGAGGCTAGGGGCATGCTTTTTTCTGACACAATTTAGTGGCACTAACCAGCTTTCACATAACATTTGATATGAGCTGTGACCCAAACATTTTAGCTACCGAGTTCACTAGCCTGTTGGCCAATGCTAACCTCACCCTAGAAGACTTTAGAAAGTCTCTGAAAATACTTTTGCGAGACTAAAGTCTGAGGCCCGTTCGCCTCTGAAGACAATTTAATTTCCATTGTTATGCAGATGACACACAGCTCTTTATATCAGCCAAACCTGACGATAAATTCAGATGAAAGAAAATCCAGGCCTGTGTAAAGGATATAAAACTCTGGATGTCACATAACTTCCTTCTTCTTAACAGTAACAAAACCGAGGTTCTCCTTTTAGGCCCAAAAGACACTAGAAATGATCTATCAGATTTACTGTTAGACTTGGCTAATGCCTCCATTATTCCTGGTCTAGCAGCTAAAAATCTTGGCGTCATATTCCATTCAGATCTATCATTTGAGCAACATATAGCTAATATTAGTAGGACAGCCTTTATGCATCTTAGGAACGTTGCCAAACTAAGAAATTCCTTTTCTCTACAGGATGCAGAAAAGCTAACACATGCTTTTATTACCTCAAGACTAGATTACTGTAATGCACTTTTGTCAGGTTGTTTCAGCAGGAACTTCCATAAACTTCAACTAGTTCAAAATGCTGCAGCTAGGGTCCTTACTAAAAATAGAAAATGTAACCATATCAGTTCGGTCCTTTCAGCAATTTATTGGCTCCCAGTTAAATTCGTATTGACTATTAACATACCAAGCCTTACATGACATCGCTCCTGAGTACTTATGAGATCTTATTACATATTATGAACCATCAAGAATACTTAGATCTCAGGGTGCTGGCTTCTTAGTAGTTCCCAAAATTCAGAAAACCTCAGCAGGGGGAAGAGCCTTTTCTTATAAAGCCCCCCAACTCTGGAATAACCTTCCAGATAATGTTCGAGACTCAGACACAGTCGCAATCTTTAAAACTCATCTGTTTAGTTGAACTTTTGGTAAGTAATGTTTCCCCTTAGATAAAGGGTTTTTTTGTAGTATACTGAGATGCTGGAGCTATCGTCTCGCTGCTTGCACACGATCACTCAGGTTTGTGTACGGTGGAGCAGATGGACGCTAGCGTTTCAGGGTGCTCCCGTGCCTGTGTGACCTTCTGGCTCTCTCCTTTTAACTAGGCTGTTATGGTCAGACCTGCCGGAGTCGCCAGACACACTCTGATACTGCTCAACATTCTCTGCTCTCTATAAATCCATTCAGAACTAACTCCTTACTTTCTCACAGTTAATGGTCACCCAGCCCGACCTGCTGGAAGACTGCCCGCTGAGGTCCCCTCTACCTGCGTCAGACCAGCTGCCAGCTACCAGTCCGACCATCAGGCCCCCCACCATCACCACCCAAGCCAGACCACAACCGACTACCACTGCTACCTGCCTAATGACCATGTTAAAACCTATATGGAGTCTTAACTATCTGCCACTATTAATGTTACCACTATTATCTATCATTACTCTCATTACTCTCACCATCACTACCATGACTATATTAAGTTATACTACACCATGATTATTATATTATGATTATGATCAGAGCAGTTCAACAGTATAGATGGTTTGGTAACTTTTGTCAATAATTTATAAATAGTTCTGACCAGAGGAGGATGGGTCCCCCTTGTGAGTCTTGGTTCCTCCCAAGGTTTCTTCCTCCAGCTCTTGAGGGAGTTTTTTTCTTGACACTGTCACCATTGGCTTGCTCACTGGGGGTCTTAGACTTTTCATGTGTTTTAATGTTATTTATTTTTCTTTTTTTCTGTCTTTTGCTAATTACTGATGATGTAAAGCTGCTTTGTGACAACAACAGTTGTAAAAAAATCGCTGTACAAATACATTTCATTTGACTTGACTTGACTTACTCACAGTCACAGACTATAATTTTCCAAATACTGAAACTCTTGCAGTGTCCCTCTTTGCAAGACTGCAACTAGATTCCTTTTGAGATGATTTCCTATCATGGTCCCGATGGAAATTTACAAGATGAGAGTAGTTAAAAACTTGTGAAAAGCTCTGAAATATTTAAAAACGTTGCAGAAAATATTTTAACGTTGGACACCAGGTGGCGATAATAGACTGCATATGGTAATGAACGGTGGTAGTGCAGTTGGACACCTGGTGGTTGATGCTGGTATTGCAGAAGGAGTTGGAGGTTTGTGTTCAGATACCGTGAATAATTTCTCAGGTGGGTTTGTTCCTGGATGGAAGCTGCGTGCACTGTAGGCGTTGCCCCACCTATTCGGTTACATGAATTTTCCCTGTAAAAGTGCTGCCAAAACGTCAGGTTTGTTTTAGGCTGAGGATCTTACTTTGTTTAGTAGAAGACACAGTTGTAGGGCTATTTATTTATTTATTTATTTTTTAAGCGTAAACAGTGTCCTTCTGAGGCTGATCATCTTTAACTGGAGAGCATAAAGAGATGCTTGTCAAATTGATCCTAACGTTGTGAGCAGTGTTAAAAGAGAGTGTGTTCCACTTGCGTTAAACATGGGTTTATTGTTAGTTGAATTATCGGACGTGTTGGAGTATGTTTTGATTGTACTTGATGATGAAGACAAGTCGACGGAAAGAGTGCAGAGTAGCGGCGGATGTAAGCGGTCAGAGAAGAAGGGCTGTCGTTTTCCCGGTAAGCCTCAGAGTGCTCGTTGGAATGTTTGTTAGAATCTGACCAATCACAAACAGCCACTGACGACGAGCCCTTAAATAGGCTGAAATATGACTAGTTTTCGCGATCATGGTGATGAGTCAAAAAAATCCTTTTTTTCTTCCTCACGGGTGCGAAGACTAGTTCAATAAAATGCATTCAACTACCTAGACCTGACAGATTTGTAATTTTTTCATGAACGGGAACAAAAAAGAAAAAGTCTAGAACAAACTCTCTGTCCTTCACTACTGCGACGTCCGCCCTCTACTGCGCATGCGTGGTGCTGTGCAGCTTAAACCCAAACAGCGCCGAACATGCTTAACCCAGTTCAATACTGTATTTCCAACACTGCTATACTGGACACCCAGCACCAGACCATTATAATCCAGCCCATGTTGCGTTTTGAACGCTGCTGCGCTGCTCAACAAGCACCAGACCAGTACAAATGAGCAAAAAAATATTTCTGCTGTAGCCTTCCAGTGCTGGACATACTACGTTAGCACCAAGCTAGCAGTACATTTACTCTCCCACACTAGGTTCAGTGCTGCCTGTATTTATGGCAACAGGTTGATCATGCTGACCGAGCTGCTTGGCCAGGTTGGTTACGCTGGTTAACCAGCATGCTCATCTGTTTGATCACTTATGAAACATTTTAGAAAATGCCCCAGTGCTAAAATCCCAGGTAAAATCTCTCAGTGCAGATTTTTAAGTATGCACACTGATCAGCCATGACATTGACACCACCTCCTTGTCTCTACCTGCGTTATGCATTTTATGAGCTTACCATATACAGGCACTTTGTAGTTCTACATGTACAGGTTGTAGTTCATCCGTTTCTCTGCATACTTTGTTAGCCTCCTTTCACCCTGTTCCCCAATGGTCAGGAGCCCACAGGACCACAACAGAGCAGTTATTATGTGGGTCATTCTCAGCACCGCAGTGACTCTGACCCGGGGTCGGCGTGTCAGTGAGCGCTGCGCTGGCAGGGGGACGCTGCCAGGAATTTTGAACCCCATGAAAAGGTATTTACACTGGGCCCAACAACTCTAACTAGTTTGTCAATAAGCTGAGTTAATGCATTTTAGAGCCCCTGTCGGTCACAGGCCTTGAGATTCGTCCTCACTATTTCCCCCCATACGGCACCCCCTGTGCGCTGGTACGAGTGGATCAGACACGGCAGTGCTGCTGGAGAGTTCAAACACCTCAGCCGTCGCTGCTGGACTGAGGACAGTCCACCAACCGTAAATATCCAGCCAACAGTGTCCTGTGGGCAGCGTCCTGTTCCCGCTGATGAAGGACTAGAGGATGACCAACGCAAACTGTGCAGCAACAGATGAGCTTTTATCTGCAGTGAGGCTAGGGGCATGCTTTTTTCTGACACAATTTAGTGGCACTAACCAGCTTTCACATAACATTTGATATGAGCTGTGACCCAAACATTTTAGCTACCGAGTTCACTAGCCTGTTGGCTAATGCTAACCTCACCCTAGAAGACTTTAGAAAGTCTCTGAAAATACTTTTGCGAGACTAAAGTCTGAGGCCCGTTCGCCTCTGAAGACAATTTAATTTCCATTGTTATGCAGATGACACACAGCTCTTTATATCAGCCAAACCTGACGATAAATTCAGATGAAAGAAAATCCAGGCCTGTGTAAAGGATATAAAACTCTGGATGTCACATAACTTCCTTCTTCTTAACAGTAACAAAACCGAGGTTCTCCTTTTAGGCCCAAAAGACACTAGAAATGATCTAGCAGATTTACTGTTAGACTTGGCTGATGCCTCCATTATTCCTGGTCTAGCAGCTAAAAATCTTGGCGTCATATTCGATTCAGATCTATCATTTGAGCAACGTATAGCTAATATTAGTAGGACAGCCTTTATGCATCTTAGGAACGTTGCCAAACTAAGAAATTCCTTTTCTCTACAGGATGCAGAAAAGCTAACACATGCTTTTATTACCTCAAGACTAGATTATTGTAATGCACTTTTGTCAGGTTGTTTCAGCGGGAACTTCCATAAACTTCAACTAGTTCAAAATGCTGCAGCTAGGGTCCTTACTAAAAATAGAAAATGTAACCATATCAGTACGGTCCTATCAGCAATTTATTGGCTCCCAGTTAAATTCGTATTGACTATTAACATACCAAGCCTTACATGACATCGCTCCTGAGTACTTGTGAGATCTTATTACATATTATGAACCATCAAGAATACTTAGATCTCAGGGTGCTGGCTTCTTAGTAGTTCCCAAAATTCAGAAAACCTCAGCAGGGGGAAGAGCCTTTTCTTATAAAGCCCCCCAACTCTGGAATAACCTTCCAGATAATGTTCGAGACTCAGACACAGTCGCAATCTTTAAAACTCATCTGTTTAGTTGAACTTTTGGTAAGTAATGTTTCCCCTTAGATAAAGGGTTTTTTTTGTAGTATACTGAGATGCTGGAGCTATCGTCTCGCTGCTTGCACGCGATCACTCAGGTTTGTGTACGGTGGAGCAGATGGACGCTAGCGTTTCAGGGTGCTCCCATGCCTGTGTGACCTTCTGGCTCTCTCCTTTTAACTAGGCTGTTATGGTCAGACCTGCCGGAGTCGCCAGACACACTCTGATACTGCTCAACATTCTCTGCTCTCTATAAATCCATTCAGAACTAACTCCTTACTTTCTCACAGTTAATGGTCACCCAGCCCGACCTGCTGGAAGACTGCCCGCTGAGGTCCCCTCTACCTGCGTCAGACCAGCTGCCACCTACCAGTCCGACCAGCAGGCCCCCCACCATCACCACCCATGCCAGACCACAACCGACTACCACTGCTACCTGCCTAATGACCATGTTAAAACCTATATGGAGTCTTAACTATCTGCCACTATTAATGTTACCACTATTATCTGTCATTACTCTCATTACTCTCACCATCACTACCATGACTATATTAAGTTATACTACACCATTATATTTATATTATGATTATGATCAGAGCAGTTCAACGGTATAGATGGTTTGGTAACTTTTGTCAATAATTGATAAATAGTTCTGACCAGAGGAGGATGGGTCCCCCTTGTGAGTCTTGGTTCCTCCCAAGGTTTCTTCCTCCAGCTCTGAGGAAGTTTTTTCTTGACACTGTCACCATTGGCTTGCTCACTGGGGGTCTTAGACTTTTCATGTGTTTTAATGTTATTTATTTTTCTTTTTTTCTGTCTTTTGCTAATTACTGATGAGGTAAAGCTGCTCTGTGACAACAACAGTTGTAAAAAATCGCTGTACAAATACATTTCATTTGACTTGACTTGACTTATTCACAGTCACAGACTATAATTTTGCAAATACTGAGACTCTTGCAGTGTCCCTCTTTGCAAGACTGCAACTAGATTCCCTTTGAGATGATTTCCTATCATGATCCCGATGGAAATTTACAAGATGAGAGTAGTTAAAAACTTGTGAAAAGCTCTGAAATATTTAAAAACGTTGCAGAAAATATTTTAACGTTGGACACCAGGTGGCGATAATAGACTGCATATGGTAATGAACGGTGGTGGTGCAGTTGGACACCTGGTGGTTGATGCTGGTATTGCAGAAGGAGTTGGAGGTTTGTGTTCAGATACCGTGAATAATTTCTCAGGTGGGTTTGTTCCTGGATGGAATCTGCGTGCACTGTAGGCGTTGCCCCACCTATTCGGTTAGATGAATTTTCCCTGTAAAAGTGCTGCCAAAACGTCAGGTTTGTTTTAGGCTGAGGATCTTACTTTGTTTAGTAGAAGACACAGTTGTAGGGCTATTTATTTATTTATTTGTTTTTTTAAGCGTAAACAGTGTCCTTCTGAGACTGATCATCTTTAACTGGAGAGCATAAAGAGATGCTTGTCAAATTGATCCTAACGTTGTGAGCAGTGTTAAAAGAGAGTGTGTGCCACTTGCGTTAAACATGGGTTTATTGTTAGTTGAATTATCGGACGTGTTGGAGTATGTTTTGAGCGTACTTGATGATGAAGACAAGTCGACGGAAAGAGTGCAGAGTAGCGGCGGATGTAAGCGGTCAGAGAAGAAGGGCTGTCGTTTTCCCGGTAAGCCTCAGAGTGCTCGTTGGAATGTTTGTTAGAATCTGACCAATCACAAACAGCCACTGACGACGAGCCCTTAAATAGGCTGAAATATGACTAGTTTTCGCGATCATGGTGACGAGTCAAAAAAATCATTTTTTTCTTCCTCACGGGTGCGAAGACTAGTTCAATAAAATGCATTCAACTACCTAGACCTGACAGATTTGTAATTTTTTCATGAACGGGAACAAAAAAGAAAAAGTCTAGAACAAACTCTCTGTCCTTCACTACTGCGACGTCCGCCCTCTACTGCGCATGCGTGGTGCTGTGCAGCTTAAACCCAAACAGCGCCGAACATGCTTAACCCAGTTCAATACTGTATTTCCAACACTGCTATACTGGACACCCAGCACCAGACCATTATAATCCAGCCCATGTTGCGTTTTGAACGCTGCTGCGCTGCTCAACAAGCACCAGACCAGTACAAATGAGCAAAAAAATATTTCTGCTGTAGCCTTCCAGTGCTGGACATACTACGTTAGCACCAAGCTAGCAGTACATTTACTCTCCCACACTAGGTTCAGTGCTGCCTGTATTTATGGCAACAGGTTGATCATGCTGACCGAGCTGCTTGGCCAGGTTGGTTACGCTGGTTAACCAGCATGCTCATCTGTTTGATCACTTATGAAACATTTTAGAAAATGCCCCAGTGCTAAAATCCCAGGTAAAATCTCTCAGTGCAGATTTTTAAGTATGCACACTGATCAGCCATGACATTGACACCACCTCCTTGTCTCTACCTGCGTTATGCATTTTATGAGCTTACCATATACAGGCACTTTGTAGTTCTACATGTACAGGTTGTAGTTCATCCGTTTCTCTGCATACTTTGTTAGCCTCCTTTCACCCTGTTCCCCAATGGTCAGGAGCCCACAGGACCACAACAGAGCAGTTATTATGTGGGTCATTCTCAGCACCGCAGTGACTCTGACCCGGGGTCGGCGTGTCAGTGAGCGCTGCGCTGGCAGGGGGACGCTGCCAGGAATTTTGAACCCCATGAAAAGGTATTTACACTGGGCCCAACAACTCTAACTAGTTTGTCAATAAGCTGAGTTAATGCATTTTAGAGCCCCTGTCGGTCACAGGCCTTGAGATTCGTCCTCACTATTTCCCCCCATACGGCACCCCCTGTGCGCTGGTACGAGTGGATCAGACACGGCAGTGCTGCTGGAGAGTTCAAACACCTCAGCCGTCGCTGCTGGACTGAGGACAGTCCACCAACCGTAAATATCCAGCCAACAGTGTCCTGTGGGCAGCGTCCTGTTCCCGCTGATGAAGGACTAGAGGATGACCAACGCAAACTGTGCAGCAACAGATGAGCTTCTATCTGCAGTGAGGCTAGGGGCATGCTTTTTTCTGACACAATTTAGTGGCACTAACCAGCTTTCACATAACATTTGATATGAGCTGTGACCCAAACATTTTAGCTACCGAGTTCACTAGCCTGTTGGCTAATGCTAACCTCACCCTAGAAGACTTTAGAAAGTCTCTGAAAATACTTTTGCGAGACTAAAGTCTGAGGCCCGTTCGCCTCTGAAGACAATTTAATTTCCATTGTTATGCAGATGACACACAGCTCTTTATATCAGCCAAACCTGACGATAAATTCAGATGAAAGAAAATCCAGGCCTGTGTAAAGGATATAAAACTCTGGATGTCACATAACTTCCTTCTTCTTAACAGTAACAAAACCGAGGTTCTCCTTTTAGGCCCAAAAGACACTAGAAATGATCTAGCAGATTTACTGTTAGACTTGGCTGATGCCTCCATTATTCCTGGTCTAGCAGCTAAAAATCTTGGCGTCATATTCGATTCAGATCTATCATTTGAGCAACGTATAGCTAATATTAGTAGGACAGCCTTTATGCATCTTAGGAACGTTGCCAAACTAAGAAATTCCTTTTCTCTACAGGATGCAGAAAAGCTAACACATGCTTTTATTACCTCAAGACTAGATTATTGTAATGCACTTTTGTCAGGTTGTTTCAGCGGGAACTTCCATAAACTTCAACTAGTTCAAAATGCTGCAGCTAGGGTCCTTACTAAAAATAGAAAATGTAACCATATCAGTACGGTCCTATCAGCAATTTATTGGCTCCCAGTTAAATTCGTATTGACTATTAACATACCAAGCCTTACATGACATCGCTCCTGAGTACTTGTGAGATCTTATTACATATTATGAACCATCAAGAATACTTAGATCTCAGGGTGCTGGCTTCTTAGTAGTTCCCAAAATTCAGAAAACCTCAGCAGGGGGAAGAGCCTTTTCTTATAAAGCCCCCCAACTCTGGAATAACCTTCCAGATAATGTTCGAGACTCAGACACAGTCGCAATCTTTAAAACTCATCTGTTTAGTTGAACTTTTGGTAAGTAATGTTTCCCCTTAGATAAAGGGTTTTTTTTGTAGTATACTGAGATGCTGGAGCTATCGTCTCGCTGCTTGCACGCGATCACTCAGGTTTGTGTACGGTGGAGCAGATGGACGCTAGCGTTTCAGGGTGCTCCCATGCCTGTGTGACCTTCTGGCTCTCTCCTTTTAACTAGGCTGTTATGGTCAGACCTGCCGGAGTCGCCAGACACACTCTGATACTGCTCAACATTCTCTGCTCTCTATAAATCCATTCAGAACTAACTCCTTACTTTCTCACAGTTAATGGTCACCCAGCCCGACCTGCTGGAAGACTGCCCGCTGAGGTCCCCTCTACCTGCGTCAGACCAGCTGCCACCTACCAGTCCGACCAGCAGGCCCCCCACCATCACCACCCATGCCAGACCACAACCGACTACCACTGCTACCTGCCTAATGACCATGTTAAAACCTATATGGAGTCTTAACTATCTGCCACTATTAATGTTACCACTATTATCTGTCATTACTCTCATTACTCTCACCATCACTACCATGACTATATTAAGTTATACTACACCATTATATTTATATTATGATTATGATCAGAGCAGTTCAACGGTATAGATGGTTTGGTAACTTTTGTCAATAATTGATAAATAGTTCTGACCAGAGGAGGATGGGTCCCCCTTGTGAGTCTTGGTTCCTCCCAAGGTTTCTTCCTCCAGCTCTGAGGAAGTTTTTTCTTGACACTGTCACCATTGGCTTGCTCACTGGGGGTCTTAGACTTTTCATGTGTTTTAATGTTATTTATTTTTCTTTTTTTCTGTCTTTTGTTAATTACTGATGAGGTAAAGCTGCTTTGTGACAACAACAGTTGTAAAAAATCGCTGTACAAATACATTTCATTTGACTTGACTTGACTTATTCACAGTCACAGACTATAATTTTGCAAATACTGAGACTCTTGCAGTGTCCCTCTTTGCAAGACTGCAACTAGATTCCTTTTGAGATGATTTCCTATCATGATCCCGATGGAAATGTACAAGATGAGAGTAGTTAAAAACTTGTGAAAAGCTCTGAAATATTTAAAAACGTTGCAGAAAATATTTTAACGTTGGACACCAGGTGGCGATAATAGACTGCATATGGTAATGAACGGTGGTAGTGCAGTTGGACACCTGGTGGTTGATGCTGGTATTGCAGAAGGAGTTGGAGGTTTGTGTTCAGATACCGTGAATAATTTCTCAGGTGGGTTTGTTCCTGGATGGAATCTGCGTGCACTGTAGGCGTTGCCCCACCTATTCGGTTAGATGAATTTTCCCTGTAAAAGTGCTGCCAAAACGTCAGGTTTGTTTTAGGCTGAGGATCTTACTTTGTTTAGTAGAAGACACAGTTGTAGGGCTATTTATTTATTTATTTGTTTTTTTAAGCGTAAACAGTGTCCTTCTGAGACTGATCATCTTTAACTGGAGAGCATAAAGAGATGCTTGTCAAATTGATCCTAACGTTGTGAGCAGTGTTAAAAGAGAGTGTGTGCCACTTGCGTTAAACATGGGTTTATTGTTAGTTGAATTATCGGACGTGTTGGAGTATGTTTTGAGCGTACTTGATGATGAAGACAAGTCGACGGAAAGAGTGCAGAGTAGCGGCGGATGTAAGCGGTCAGAGAAGAAGGGCTGTCGTTTTCCCGGTAAGCCTCAGAGTGCTCGTTGGAATGTTTGTTAGAATCTGACCAATCACAAACAGCCACTGACGACGAGCCCTTAAATAGGCTGAAATATGACTAGTTTTCGCGATCATGGTGACGAGTCAAAAAAATCATTTTTTTCTTCCTCACGGGTGCGAAGACTAGTTCAATAAAATGCATTCAACTACCTAGACCTGACAGATTTGTAATTTTTTCATGAACGGGAACAAAAAAGAAAAAGTCTAGAACAAACTCTCTGTCCTTCACTACTGCGACGTCCGCCCTCTACTGCGCATGCGTGGTGCTGTGCAGCTTAAAACCAAACAGCGCCGAACATGCTTAACCCAGTTCAATACTGTATTTCCAACACTGCTATACTGGACACCCAGCACCAGACCATTATAATCCAGCCCATGTTGCGTTTTGAACGCTGCTGCGCTGCTCAACAAGCACCAGACCAGTACAAATGAGCAAAAAAATATTTCTGCTGTAGCCTTCCAGTGCTGGACATACTACGTTAGCACCAAGCTAGCAGTACATTTACTCTCCCACACTAGGTTCAGTGCTGCCTGTATTTATGGCAACAGGTTGATCATGCTGACCGAGCTGCTTGGCCAGGTTGGTTACGCTGGTTAACCAGCATGCTCATCTGTTTGATCACTTATGAAACATTTTAGAAAATGCCCCAGTGCTAAAATCCCAGGTAAAATCTCTCAGTGCAGATTTTTAAGTATGCACACTGATCAGCCATGACATTGACACCACCTCCTTGTCTCTACCTGCGTTATGCATTTTATGAGCTTACCATATACAGGCACTTTGTAGTTCTACATGTACAGGTTGTAGTTCATCCGTTTCTCTGCATACTTTGTTAGCCTCCTTTCACCCTGTTCCCCAATGGTCAGGAGCCCACAGGACCACAACAGAGCAGTTATTATGTGGGTCATTCTCAGCACCGCAGTGACTCTGACCCGGGGTCGGCGTGTCAGTGAGCGCTGCGCTGGCAGGGGGACGCTGCCAGGAATTTTGAACCCCATGAAAAGGTATTTACACTGGGCCCAACAACTCTAACTAGTTTGTCAATAAGCTGAGTTAATGCATTTTAGAGCCCCTGTCGGTCACAGGCCTTGAGATTCGTCCTCACTATTTCCCCCCATACGGCACCCCCTGTGCGCTGGTACGAGTGGATCAGACACGGCAGTGCTGCTGGAGAGTTCAAACACCTCAGCCGTCGCTGCTGGACTGAGGACAGTCCACCAACCGTAAATATCCAGCCAACAGTGTCCTGTGGGCAGCGTCCTGTTCCCGCTGATGAAGGACTAGAGGATGACCAACGCAAACTGTGCAGCAACAGATGAGCTTTTATCTGCAGTGAGGCTAGGGGCATGCTTTTTTCTGACACAATTTAGTGGCACTAACCAGCTTTCACATAACATTTGATATGAGCTGTGACCCAAACATTTTAGCTACCGAGTTCACTAGCCTGTTGGCTAATGCTAACCTCACCCTAGAAGACTTTAGAAAGTCTCTGAAAATACTTTTGCGAGACTAAAGTCTGAGGCCCGTTCGCCTCTGAAGACAATTTAATTTCCATTGTTATGCAGATGACACACAGCTCTTTATATCAGCCAAACCTGACGATAAATTCAGATGAAAGAAAATCCAGGCCTGTGTAAAGGATATAAAACTCTGGATGTCACATAACTTCCTTCTTCTTAACAGTAACAAAACCGAGGTTCTCCTTTTAGGCCCAAAAGACACTAGAAATGATCTAGCAGATTTACTGTTAGACTTGGCTGATGCCTCCATTATTCCTGGTCTAGCAGCTAAAAATCTTGGCGTCATATTCGATTCAGATCTATCATTTGAGCAACGTATAGCTAATATTAGTAGGACAGCCTTTATGCATCTTAGGAACGTTGCCAAACTAAGAAATTCCTTTTCTCTACAGGATGCAGAAAAGCTAACACATGCTTTTATTACCTCAAGACTAGATTATTGTAATGCACTTTTGTCAGGTTGTTTCAGCGGGAACTTCCATAAACTTCAACTAGTTCAAAATGCTGCAGCTAGGGTCCTTACTAAAAATAGAAAATGTAACCATATCAGTACGGTCCTATCAGCAATTTATTGGCTCCCAGTTAAATTCGTATTGACTATTAACATACCAAGCCTTACATGACATCGCTCCTGAGTACTTGTGAGATCTTATTACATATTATGAACCATCAAGAATACTTAGATCTCAGGGTGCTGGCTTCTTAGTAGTTCCCAAAATTCAGAAAACCTCAGCAGGGGGAAGAGCCTTTTCTTATAAAGCCCCCCAACTCTGGAATAACCTTCCAGATAATGTTCGAGACTCAGACACAGTCGCAATCTTTAAAACTCATCTGTTTAGTTGAACTTTTGGTAAGTAATGTTTCCCCTTAGATAAAGGGTTTTTTTTGTAGTATACTGAGATGCTGGAGCTATCGTCTCGCTGCTTGCACGCGATCACTCAGGTTTGTGTACGGTGGAGCAGATGGACGCTAGCGTTTCAGGGTGCTCCCATGCCTGTGTGACCTTCTGGCTCTCTCCTTTTAACTAGGCTGTTATGGTCAGACCTGCCGGAGTCGCCAGACACACTCTGATACTGCTCAACATTCTCTGCTCTCTATAAATCCATTCAGAACTAACTCCTTACTTTCTCACAGTTAATGGTCACCCAGCCCGACCTGCTGGAAGACTGCCCGCTGAGGTCCCCTCTACCTGCGTCAGACCAGCTGCCACCTACCAGTCCGACCAGCAGGCCCCCCACCATCACCACCCATGCCAGACCACAACCGACTACCACTGCTACCTGCCTAATGACCATGTTAAAACCTATATGGAGTCTTAACTATCTGCCACTATTAATGTTACCACTATTATCTGTCATTACTCTCATTACTCTCACCATCACTACCATGACTATATTAAGTTATACTACACCATTATATTTATATTATGATTATGATCAGAGCAGTTCAACGGTATAGATGGTTTGGTAACTTTTGTCAATAATTGATAAATAGTTCTGACCAGAGGAGGATGGGTCCCCCTTGTGAGTCTTGGTTCCTCCCAAGGTTTCTTCCTCCAGCTCTGAGGAAGTTTTTTCTTGACACTGTCACCATTGGCTTGCTCACTGGGGGTCTTAGACTTTTCATGTGTTTTAATGTTATTTATTTTTCTTTTTTTCTGTCTTTTGTTAATTACTGATGAGGTAAAGCTGCTCTGTGACAACAACAGTTGTAAAAAATCGCTGTACAAATACATTTCATTTGACTTGACTTGACTTACTCACAGTCACAGACTATAATTTTGCAAATACTGAGACTCTTGCAGTGTCCCTCTTTGCAAGACTGCAACTAGATTCCCTTTGAGATGATTTCCTATCATGATCCCGATGGAAATGTACAAGATGAGAGTAGTTAAAAACTTGTGAAAAGCTCTGAAATATTTAAAAACGTTGCAGAAAATATTTTAACGTTGGACACCAGGTGGCGATAATAGACTGCATATGGTAATGAACGGTGGTAGTGCAGTTGGACACCTGGTGGTTGATGCTGGTATTGCAGAAGGAGTTGGAGGTTTGTGTTCAGATACCGTGAATAATTTCTCAGGTGGGTTTGTTCCTGGATGGAATCTGCGTGCACTGTAGGCGTTGCCCCACCTATTCGGTTACATGAATTTTCCCTGTAAAAGTGCTGCCAAAACGTCAGGTTTGTTTTAGGCTGAGGATCTTACTTTGTTTAGTAGAAGACACAGTTGTAGGGCTATTTATTTATTTATTTGTTTTTTTAAGCGTAAACAGTGTCCTTCTGAGACTGATCATCTTTAACTGGAGAGCATAAAGAGATGCTTGTCAAATTGATCCTAACGTTGTGAGCAGTGTTAAAAGAGAGTGTGTGCCACTTGCGTTAAACATGGGTTTATTGTTAGTTGAATTATCGGACGTGTTGGAGTATGTTTTGATTGTACTTGATGATGAAGACAAGTCGACGGAAAGAGTGCAGAGTAGCGGCGGATGTAAGCGGTCAGAGAAGAAGGGCTGTCGTTTTCCCGGTAAGCCTCAGAGTGCTCGTTGGAATGTTTGTTAGCATCTGACCAATCACAAACAGCCACTGACGACGAGCCCTTAAATAGGCTGAAATATGACTAGTTTTCGCGATCATGGTGACGAGTCAAAAAAATCATTTTTTTCTTCCTCACGGGTGCGAAGACTAGTTCAATAAAATGCATTCAACTACCTAGACCTGACAGATTTGTAATTTTTTCATGAACGGGAACAAAAAAGAAAAAGTCTAGAACAAACTCTCTGTCCTTCACTACTGCGACGTCCGCCCTCTACTGCGCATGCGTGGTGCTGTGCAGCTTAAACCCAAACAGCGCCGAACATGCTTAACCCAGTTCAATACTGTATTTCCAACACTGCTATACTGGACACCCAGCACCAGACCATTATAATCCAGCCCATGTTGCGTTTTGAACGCTGCTGCGCTGCTCAACAAGCACCAGACCAGTACAAATGAGCAAAAAAATATTTCTGCTGTAGCCTTCCAGTGCTGGACATACTACGTTAGCACCAAGCTAGCAGTACATTTACTCTCCCACACTAGGTTCAGTGCTGCCTGTATTTATGGCAACAGGTTGATCATGCTGACCGAGCTGCTTGGCCAGGTTGGTTACGCTGGTTAACCAGCATGCTCATCTGTTTGATCACTTATGAAACATTTTAGAAAATGCCCCAGTGCTAAAATCCCAGGTAACGTCTCTCAGTGCAGATTTTTAAGTATGCACACTGATCAGCCATGACATTGACACCACCTCCTTGTCTCTACCTGCGTTATGCATTTTATGAGCTTACCATATACAGGCACTTTGTAGTTCTACATGTACAGGTTGTAGTTCATCCGTTTCTCTGCATACTTTGTTAGCCTCCTTTCACCCTGTTCCCCAATGGTCAGGAGCCCACAGGACCACAACAGAGCAGTTATTATGTGGGTCATTCTCAGCACCGCAGTGACTCTGACCCGGGGTCGGCGTGTCAGTGAGCGCTGCGCTGGCAGGGGGACGCTGCCAGGAATTTTGAACCCCATGAAAAGGTATTTACACTGGGCCCAACAACTCTAACTAGTTTGTCAATAAGCTGAGTTAATGCATTTTAGAGCCCCTGTCGGTCACAGGCCTTGAGATTCGTCCTCACTATTTCCCCCCATACGGCACCCCCTGTGCGCTGGTACGAGTGGATCAGACACGGCAGTGCTGCTGGAGAGTTCAAACACCTCAGCCGTCGCTGCTGGACTGAGGACAGTCCACCAACCGTAAATATCCAGCCAACAGTGTCCTGTGGGCAGCGTCCTGTTTCCGCTGATGAAGGACTAGAGGATGACCAACGCAAACTGTGCAGCAACAGATGAGCTTCTATCTGCAGTGAGGCTAGGGGCATGCTTTTTTCTGACACAATTTAGTGGCACTAACCAGCTTTCACCTAACATTTGATATGAGCTGTGACCCAAACATTTTAGCTACCGAGTTCACTAGCCTGTTGGCTAATGCTAACCTCACCCTAGAAGACTTTAGAAAGTCTCTGAAAATACTTTTGCGAGACTAAAGTCTGAGGCCCGTTCGCCTCTGAAGACAATTTAATTTCCATTGTTATGCAGATGACACACAGCTCTTTATATCAGCCAAACCTGACGATAAATTCAGATGAAAGAAAATCCAGGCCTGTGTAAACGCTCCTGAATACTTGTGAGATCTTATTACATATTATGAACCATCAAGAATACTTAGATCTCAGGGTGCTGGCTTCTTAGTAGTTCCCAAAATTCAGAAAACCTCAGCAGGGGGAAGAGCCTTTTCTTATAAAGCCCCCCAACTCTGGAATAACCTTCCAGATAATGCTCGGGACTCAGACACAGTCGCAATCTTTCAAACTCATCTGTTTAGTTGAACTTTTGGTAAGTAATGTTTCCCCTTAGATAAAGGGTTTTTTTGTAGTATACTGAGATGCTGGAGCTATCGTCTCGCTGCTTGCACACGATCACTCAGGTTTGTGTACGGTGGAGCAGATGGACGCTAGCGTTTCAGGGTGCTCCCGTGCCTGTGTGACCTTCTGGCTCTCTCCTTTTAACTAGGCTGTTATGGTCAGACCTGCCGGAGTCGCCAGACACACTCTGATACTGCTCAACATTCTCTGCTCTCTATAAATCCATTCAGAACTAACTCCTTACTTTCTCACAGTTAATGGTCACCCAGCCCGACCTGCTGGAAGACTGCCCGCTGAGGTCCCCTCTACCTGCGTCAGACCAGCTGCCACCTACCAGTCCGACCAGCAGGCCCCCCACCATCACCACCCATGCCAGACCACAACCGCCTACCACTGCTACCTGCCTAATGACCATGTTAAAACCTATATGGAGTCTTAACTATCTGCCACTATTAATGTTACCACTATTATCTATCATTACTCTCATTACTCTCACCATCACTACCATGACTATATTAAGTTATACTACACCATTATATTTATATTATGATTATGATCAGAGCAGTTCAACAGTATAGATGGTTTGGTAACTTTTGTCAGTAATTTATAAATAGTTCTGACCAGAGGAGGATGGGTCCCCCTTGTGAGTCTTGGTTCCTCCCAAGGTTTCTTCCTCCAGCTCTGAGGAAGTTTTTTCTTGACACTGTCACCATTGGCTTGCTCACTGGGGGTCTTAGACTTTTCATGTGTTTTAATGTTATTTATTTTTCTTTTTTTCTGTCTTTTGCTAATTACTGATGATGTAAAGCTGCTTTGTGACAACAACAGTTGTAAAAATCGCTGTACAAATACATTTCATTTGACTTGACTTGACTTGACTTACTCACAGTCACAGACTATAATTTTGCAAATACTGAGACTCTTGCAGTGTCCCTCTTTGCAAGACTGCAACTAGATTCCCTTTGAGATGATGTCCTATCATGGTCCCGATGGAAATGTACAAGATAAGAGTAGTTAAAAACTTGTGAAAAGCTCTGAAATATTTAAAAACGTTGCAGAAAATATTTTAACGTTGGACACCAGGTGGCGATAATAGACTGCATATGGTAATGAACGGTGGTGGTGCAGTTGGACACCTGGTGGTTGATGCTGGTATTGCAGAAGGAGTTGGAGGTTTGTGTTCAGATACCGTGAATAATTTCTCAGGTGGGTTTGTTCCTGGATGGAATCTGCGTGCACTGTAGGCGTTGCCCCACCTATTCGGTTAGATGAATTTCTCCTGCAAAAGTGCTGCCAAAACGTCAGGTTTGTTTTAGGCTGAGGATCTTACTTTGTTTAGTAGAAGACACAGTTGTAGGGCTATTTATTTATTTATTTGTTTTTTTAAGCGTAAACAGTGTCCTTCTGAGACTGATCATCTTTAACTGGAGAGCATAAAGAGATGCTTGTCAAATTGATCCTAACGTTGTGAGCAGTGTTAAAAGAGAGTGTGCCACTTGCGTTAAACATGGGTTTATTGTTAGTTGAATTATCGGACGTGTTGGAGTATGTTTTGAGCGTACTTGATGATGAAGACAAGTCGACGGAAAGAGTGCAGAGTAGCTGCGGATGTAAGCGGTCAGAGAAGAAGGGCTGTCGTTTTCCCGGTAAGCCTCAGAGTGCTCGTTGGGATGTTTGTTCGAATCTGACCAATCACAAACAGCCACTGACGACGAGCCCTTAAATAGGCTGAAATATGACTAGTTTTCGCGATCATGGTGACGAGTCAAAAAAATCATTTTTTTCTTCCTCACGGGTGCGAAGACTAGTTCAATAAAATGCATTCAACTACCTAGACCTGACAGATTTGTAATTTTTTCATGAACGGGAACAAAAAAGAAAAAGTCTAGAACAAACTCTCTGTCCTTCACTACTGCGACGTCCGCCCTCTACTGCGCATGCGTGGTGCTGTGCAGCTTAAACCCAAACAGCGCCGAACATGCTTAACCCAGTTCAATACTGTATTTCCAACACTGCTATACTGGACACCCAGCACCAGACCATTATAATCCAGCCCATGTTGCGTTTTGAACGCTGCTGCGCTGCTCAACAAGCACCAGACCAGTACAAATGAGCAAAAAAATATTTCTGCTGTAGCCTTCCAGTGCTGGACATACTACGTTAGCACCAAGCTAGCAGTACATTTACTCTCCCACACTAGGTTCAGTGCTGCCTGTATTTATGGCAACAGGTTGATCATGCTGACCGAGCTGCTTGGCCAGGTTGGTTACGCTGGTTAACCAGCATGCTCATCTGTTTGATCACTTATGAAACATTTTAGAAAATGCCCCAGTGCTAAAATCCCAGGTAAAATCTCTCAGTGCAGATTTTTAAGTATGCACACTGATCAGCCATAACATTGACACCACCTCCTTGTCTCTACCTGCGTTGTGCATTTTATGAGCTTACCATATACAGGCACTTTGTAGTTCTACATGTACAGGTTGTAGTTCATCCGTTTCTCTGCATACTTTGTTAGCCTCCTTTCACCCTGTTCCCCAATGGTCAGGAGCCCACAGGACCACAACAGAGCAGTTATTATGTGGGTCATTCTCAGCACCGCAGTGACTCTGACCCGGGGTCGGCGTGTCAGTGAGCGCTGCGCTGGCAGGGGGACGCTGCCAGGAATTTTGAACCCCATGAAAAGGTATTTACACTGGGCCCAACAACTCTAACTAGTTTGTCAATAAGCTGAGTTAATACATTTTAGAGCCCCTGTCGGTCACAGGCCTTGAGATTCGTCCTCACTATTTCCCCCCATACGGCACCCCCTGTGCGCTGGTACGAGTGGATCAGACACGGCAGTGCTGCTGGAGAGTTCAAACACCTCAGCCGTCGCTGCTGGACTGAGGACTGTCCACCAACCGTAAATATCCAGCCAACAGTGTCCTGTGGGCAGCGTCCTGTTTCCGCTGATGAAGGACTAGAGGATGACCAACGCAAACTGTGCAGCAACAGATGAGCTTCTATCTGCAGTGAGGCTAGGGGCATGCTTTTTTCTGACACAATTTAGTGGCACTAACCAGCTTTCACATAACATTTGATATGAGCTGTGACCCAAACATTTTAGCTACCGAGTTCACTAGCCTGTTGGCTAATGCTAACCTCACCCTAGAAGACTTTAGAAAGTCTCTGAAAATACTTTTGCGAGACTAAAGTCTGAGGCCCGTTCGCCTCTGAAGACAATTTAATTTCCATTGTTATGCAGATGACACACAGCTCTTTATATCAGCCAAACCTGACGATAAATTCAGATGAAAGAAAATCCAGGACTGTGTAAACGCTCCTGAATACTTGTGAGATCTTATTACATATTATGAACCATCAAGAATACTTAGATCTCAGGGTGCTGGCTTCTTAGTAGTTCCCAAAATTCAGAAAACCTCAGCAGGGGGAAGAGCCTTTTCTTATAAAGCCCCCCAATTCTGGAATAACCTTCCAGATAATGCTCGGGACTCAGACACAGTCGCAATCTTTCAAACTCATCTGTTTAGTTGAACTTTTGGTAAGTAATGTTTCCCCTTAGATAAAGGTTGTTTTTTTTTTGTAGTATACTGATATGCTGGAGCTATCGTCTCGCTGCTTGCACGCGATCACTCAGGTTTGTATACGGTGGAGCAGATGGACGCTAGCGTTTCAGGGTGCTCCCGTGCCTGTGTGACCTTCTGGCTCTCTCCTTTTAACTAGGCTGTTATGGTCAGACCTGCCGGAGTCGCCAGACACACTCTGATACTGCTCAACATTCTCTGCTCTCTATAAATCCATTCAGAACTAACTCCTTACTTTCTCACAGTTAATGGTCACCCAGCCCGACCTGCTGGAAGACTGCCCGCTGAGGTCCCCCCTACCTGCGTCAGACCAGCTGCCACCTACCAGTCCGACCAGCAGGCCCCCCACCATCACCACCCATGCCAGACCACAACCGCCTACCACTGCTACCTGCCTAATGACCATGTTAAAACCTATATGGAGTCTTAACTATCTGCCACTATTAATGTTACCACTATTATCTGTCATTACTCTCATTACTCTCACCATCACTACCAAGACTATATTAAGTTATACTACACCATTATATTTATATTATGATTATGATCAGAGCAGTTCAACAGTATAGATGGTTTGGTAACTTTTGTCAGTAATTTATAAATAGTTCTGACCAGAGGAGGATGGGTCCCCCTTGTGAGTCTTGGTTCCTCCCAAGGTTTCTTCCTCCAGCTCTGAGGAAGTTTTTTCTTGACACTGTCACCATTGGCTTGCTCACTGGGGGTCTTAGACTTTTCGTGTGTTTTAATGTTATTTATTTTTCTTTTTTTCTGTCTTTTGCTAATTACTGATGATGTAAAGCTGCTTTGTGACAACAACAGTTGTAAAAATCGCTGTACAAATACATTTCATTTGACTTGACTTGACTTACTCACAGTCACAGACTATAATTTTGCAAATACTGAGACTCTTGCAGTGTCCCTCTTTGCAAGACTGCAACTAGATTCCCTTTGAGATGATGTCCTATCATGGTCCCGATGGAAATGTACAAGATGAGAGTAGTTAAAAACTTGTGAAAAGCTCTGAAATATTTAAAAACGTTGCAGAAAATATTTTAACGTTGGACACCAGGTGGCGATAATAGACTGCATATGGTAATGAACGGTGGTAGTGCAGTTGGACACCTGGTGGTTGATGCTGGTATTGCAGAAGGAGTTGGAGGTTTGTGTTCAGATACCGTGAATAATTTCTCAGGTGGGTTTGTTCCTGGATGGAATCTGCGTGCACTGTAGGCGTTGCCCCACCTATTCGGTTAGATGAATTTCTCCTGTAAAAGTGCTGCCAAAACGTCAGGTTTGTTTTAGGCTGAGGATCTTACTTTGTTTAGTAGAAGACACAGTTGTAGGGCTATTTATTTATTTATTTGTTTTTTTAAGCGTAAACAGTGTCCTTCTGAGACTGATCATCTTTAACTGGAGAGCATAAAGAGATGCTTGTCAAATTGATCCTAACGTTGTGAGCAGTGTTAAAAGAGAGTGTGCCACTTGCGTTAAACATGGGTTTATTGTTAGTTGAATTATCGGACGTGTTGGAGTATGTTTTGAGCGTACTTGATGAAGACAAGTCGACGGAAAGAGTGCAGAGTAGCGGCGGATGTAAGCGGTCAGAGAAGAAGGGCTGTCGTTTTCCCGGTAAGCCTCAGAGTGCTCGTTGGAATGTTTGTTAGAATCTGACCAATCACAAACAGCCACTGACGACGAGCCCTTAAATAGGCTGAAATATGACTAGTTTTCGCGATCATGGTGACGAGTCAAAAAATCCTTTTTTCTTCCTCACGGGTGCAAAGACTAGTTCAATAAAATACATTCAACTACCTAGACCTGACAGATTTGTAATTTTTTCTTGAACGGGAACAAAAAAGAAAAAGTCTAGAACAAACTCTCTGTCCTTCACTACTGCGACGTCCGCCCTCTACTGCGCATGCGTGGTGCTGTGCAGCTTAAACCCAAACAGCGCCGAACATGCTTAACCCAGTTCAATACTGTATTTCCAACACTGCTATACTGGACACCCAGCACCAGACCATTATAATCCAGCCCATGTTGCAAGCACCACAGCAATCTTAAAAAAAAAGTCTTTCAAAATGATTAAAAAAGCAGTTTTTTATTTAGATATCTGGCGGTTGTCGGCTTCATCCGATATGAGGGATTTCTCACCATTCTTTGACGTAGCGTCAAGGTACTGCTTCTGGTCCAGCAAAATGTGTTTACAGTCACAGGTAAAGGAAATGTTCGCTTGACTCACGTCGTTCAGGTCGTGAATAGTCGTTGCAAGCTTAAGAAAAAAAAAAACCTGCGTGAAAAACGTTGATCAGACGTCTGGCTGAAAGTGTCTTAAGAATATTTGAGCTGGCGAGAAAGATTCTTTGCTGGGAGAGTCTTTTTCTCACATGTGTAGCCTCACCCCTTTTCTTCTTCTGATGTCAAACTTGCATTTGGCATTTCTGGTGGTGCTGTCACTTACTGGTGGGCAAGGGTACCTACACTGTAAAATATCAGTATCAGCCATTATAAGCACAGCTGGCAGCTCCCTAGCAGATGAACATAATGGCACTTGCCAGTCTCCTTTACACAAGTGTAGTGTAGTTAGGAACGCCCTCTTCCCCAGCCTTTCAGTGAACTCATCAGCTCTTGGCTTCGGGTAAGGGGCGGAAGCTGATTCTGAGTTAATCTTGCAGAAGTCCATGCAAAACCACACATCTCCGTCTTTCTTGGGAACCAGGACCACTGGACTACTGGCTACTGCTCTGAGCAGTCCCGCCTCTTACATTGTGTTACACCAGTGCCCCCATGTGGGTGCTCTGCTAAACTGCGGCTTAGGACCACGCTTAGTTACTAATGCTATGGCAATGTGTACTGCCAGACGAGATGGGATGAACTCTAGGATGAGAGATGGAACTAAGCAAGATATTTATTGAACACAAAAGGGCATACAAAACAAGGTGCAGCGGAAACAAGGTGCAGCAAACTAATGGTCAAAACTAGAACATAAACAGAAGGCGACAAACTAAGTGGCAAACACAACAAACCTGAGAGTCACCATGGAGCACGAGCATAAACAGGAAGCGACGTAACGCACTTGCCTCTAGAACCAGACTGGGATATATCTCGAACCAGATCACTTGCCAACATGAACACGCCAATCAATTCACAGCAGAGAGTAGCAGTCAGGCAGCTCCTTAAATGCTCCCAGTTCCAGGTGCAACACATGAACATGAATCAAACACATGTCCTTATTAGGGCCATGGGCGGCAGCCCGGGATTGCCCTGGGGGAGGGCGTGATAACAAGGGTCTGACAGTACTCCTACTTGGGCCTACTTAGGTTACGTAAATGATACTGTAACTTATATGTGACATTGTTAATATTTTTCAGAACTAAATAAGGTCCGCTGAACTTAGCTGAACGTTTGTGAGGGGGGATCCCAGTCTGTAGATCACACGTCGCCAGCCAGACCCGATCTCCAGGCTCATTGGACAGGGTCTCCCCTCTCTTATGATCCGCCTGATCTTAA
The DNA here is from genome assembly GCF_030463535.1 of Salminus brasiliensis. NCBI lineage: Eukaryota > Metazoa > Chordata > Actinopteri > Characiformes > Bryconidae > Salminus > Salminus brasiliensis. The sequence continues at coordinate 22,265,629 of NC_132888.1, forward strand.
TAGCGCTGCAGGTAGGTCTGGATGTGCTGGTGGGCGGTGGTCCAGACTTCTTCGCTGCGGCGCATCCATGAGTCCACCGCGAGCACCTGTGTCTCCGCGGCCGTCCAGGGGGCCAGTGGTGGTTGATACATCAGGTAACACGGATACGGGGTGAGGCCAGTGGTCGCTACCACTTGGTGGATGTCCGCCCACATCTTCTCCCACCAGTTCTTGTACCAGTACGAGTGAGCCCATACAACGAGACGCTCTCGTAGCAAGGCTGGGATGTAGACTTTGCCTGGGGGGCAAGAGGGGGGCACAATGGTGTGAGCGAGAGTTTGTTTTATCTCCATGTCCAAGTCCCACTGTATCGTCTGTATAGCTACCGCAGGGGGCAGGATGAGCACTGGGTCGGACTCTCCCTCATCCCCCATCTGGTGGATGTGAGAGAGTGCGTCTGCCTTGGTGTTAAATGAGCCCGGCCGATACATGATCAAGAAGCGTAGCGACCACCGAGCTTGCCGGGGGTTCAGACACTTCGCCTGGCATAAGTATTCTAGATTTTTGTGGACCCCTGAGCACTAAGAACGGGTAGTCAGTGTCCTCTAACCAATGATGCCACTCTCCTAACGCCATCTTAATGGCGAGGAGCTCCCGACTGCCTACCCCGTAAATGCGCTTGGCCCCGGTGAGCTTCTTTGAATAAAAGGCCAAGGGAGGCCCTGTGTCATTGGAAGAGAACAGCCCCCACCCCGTTGTTAGAAGCATCCACCTCAACCACGAACGCCTTTAGAGGGTCGGGGTGGCGAAGCAATGGGGCCGACATGAATGGGCGTTTCAGCGCCTGAAAGGACCACGTGATGCGCCAGGGAGCCCTGTTTAGCAAGGACGTGATGGGCACTGCCAAACTACTATAATCTCGAATGAACTGTCTATAAAAAATTGCAAACCCCAAAAACCGCTGGACCTCCTTTACGGAGCCAGGAGAAGGCCAATCTAGGACTGCCTGGACCTTGGTCTGGTCCATCTGAACCCCCTGCTCACTGATAATGTATCCCAGAAATGAGATCTCAGACATGAGAAAGAGTTTAGCGAAGAGCTGGTGGGCCCTGAGCTTTGCCAGGACTAGACGGACTTGGTGCACATGCATGGGCAGGTCAGGGGAGTAGACCAAAATTTAGTCCAAAAAGCCTACCACGAAGCATCCGAGGTAGTCTTTAAAGACATCATTAATGAAGGCCTGGAAGACGGAGGACCTGAACCTTGGATACGGGGCTCTCGATAGTGGTCAACATGATTCGGAGGGGGACTAGGTCCAAACAGTGCTCCTGACAATAGGGGGACCAGGACACAATTTCCCTTTCGGGCCAGGAAATGAGGGGGTTGTGTTGGCTCAACCATGGCAAACCTAATTTTAGAGCATGGTCTGAGACCGGGAGAACTAACAGGGCAGCCTCCTCCTCGTGGAGGAAGCTGGCGGCTAACTTCACCTTGGTGGTGACTTGCATGATTGGTCTTGGACCCATTGGGTGCCTGTCCAGGGTGGTGATGCAGAGAGGTTTTTTGAGCAGCTCAACAGGGATTTTGACCTGGTCCACTATGTCCGCTCAAAGGAAGCTGCCCTCCGCACCACAGTCGATCTGCGCTAGAAGTGCACAAGACTGGTCTTGGAACGTGACAGTTACAGGCAACGTGATCAGCCGTGCTACCAACCTCGGGTCAGGTACACTCACCGGATTAGCGCAAGGAGACTCCTCCCTGTGCTCTCTGGTGAACCTCCACGCAGTAGAAGCAGAGTCCCTCACGACATCTTCTTCTACGCTCTTCCGGAGTAAGATGACCCATGCCTACCTCCATGGGTTCGCTGATGGAGGGTGCCATTGAAGGGGTGGCTGCAGGTGGCGTAGTTGAGCCAGGAAGTTGGTTGGGCGACGGGATAGGTGAGACCCCTAGCACCTACCACGGGCTCGCCAGGACCACGGGACCAGGTGGAGGTAGGATGATCCAAGAGTCGGTATAGCCGAATAGTGAGCAAGATGAGCTCATCCAGCTCAAGGGACTCACCTCGACATCCCAACTCTCGCTGCAAACAGGGGCTCAACCGGTTGCAGAACAGGGCCACCAGAGCGGCCTGGTTCCACCCACTACCCGCAGCTAGGGTGCAGAACTCTAGCGTGAAGCGGGCTGCCGAACAGTTGCCCTTTTCCAGCCACAGAAGGAGGTCGCCCTTCGTAAGCCCTTCTCGGGGTGTTGGAACACTGCTTTAAACTGCTGGAGGTAGTCCGAGAAGGGCTTTTCATACAGTTCCTCCCAGGTGGCTGTGGCCCAATCCAGAGCTCTGCCCCTGAGACGGGATACCAAAAAGGTGATCTTCGTCTGGTTAGTGCCGGTTGGTTGATTGCTAAAGAACCAAGCACTGAAGCAGGAACCCCTCACAAAGCTCTGGATCGCCTGAATACGTAGCTGGTTTACCCGGTTTATCTGGTTTATCTGGTTTATCTGGTTTATGGGACGTGGTGACTGGACTGGGAGGACTAGTGGGCTCAAACGAAGCTTGTACCAGCTTTGTGAGCCCCAGAACGCCACTCACTAGTTGGGTGACCTGCTGCTGTTGGTCAGCCTGCTGCTGTGCCAGGTGACCAACAGACTCTGACACACTCTGCAGAGTGAGCTGCTGTTGCCCCAAGAACTGTCCTTGGGCACGAACAGCCTGATTCAGAGCCTCCATCTCCGCTGTTCGGATGGTTTTGGCAGTGAATGCTGTCATGGCGTGTACGGCCAGACAAGACAGGATGAACACTCGCAGAGATGGAACTAAGCAAGGTGTTTATTAGAACACAAAAAGGTGTACAAAATAAGGTTAAGAACAAACAGGCTGCAGCAATCTATGGGTCAAAACTGGAACATGAACAGAAGGTGACAAAGTGGCGAACACAACAAACCTGGGACTGGGAGGAGCTGGGAGCAACAGGGGGTGAGCAGGACACAACAAAGAGATAAACTAAAGAAGGGGACAAATTGGGATACCGGGGTAACTAGAACAGAGAACCAGAGCAGCGCTCTGTGTGAACAAATAGGTTAGCTGGAGAGCCAGCTGCCTGACAAGATAACGAGGCAAGCCCAACCTGAGTACGCTGTGACTGCCAGACTTAGATATCTTTCGAATCAGATCAGAACAGAAGACACTGATTGCATGGGATTAAGTTTGTCTGTACGAGTTTGTAAATGGAAGCATGTGCACTTTTGTAGTGTGTACATAATATGTCTCATCAGGAGAAAGTGGGTTTTATGTTAATATGCAGGAGTTGAAGAAGATCTGCAGAAATCTGAGGCTTCAGTCACAGTGAGACCAAATTGTATGTCCACTCTGCATTGTGTGTCCTGTTTACTCTGTTTAATTACACAAACGTCAGATTAGTGAAACTGTCAACATTGAAAAAAATTTATATAATATAACATGATGTTTCTATAATAATAATATATAATATTATTATCTTTAAGCTTTCAGAAGTTACACAGTATTTGGAACAAAAGATCAACAGCAATGAGGTTTTTCTCAAGGTTACCAGGTCATACTGGTGAAGGATGCCGTCCTTCCTTATGATAAAAAAAAAACTGAAAATGAAGCAGAAAGGATCAGAAAACGAACTAAAGTCCATCCAAAGTGGAATTCCGAGCCCTTATTCCTGAAATCATCAGCGGGACAAACTACTGAGAACTGATCCTGATCAAAGCAAACAGCTGAGGTACTGAACCAATAGGTGTCCCAAAATTCCCTACACTAAAGCCAGGAAAGCCACTTAAGGGTCAACAGGGAGCAGCAGGGAAGGCAGTACGCCGTCTCCCTAGAGACCCTTCCGCTGTGAGGTCACAGTGGATCAGAACTCAGAGTGTGTGAGGTCACAGTGTTAGAGAGGCGTGGAGGTTCCGTGCACTGGGCTCTTTTCCTCATTCTGTGTTTAGACATCGGAGAGGAAAGCTGCACCAATGAGCTGCCAGCGCTTCTGGAGCTGCTGCAACTGCAGCGGCGCCGTTCCGGACGACTCTGACACAGAGGAGCCACGGCGGGAGGAGAATGTGGTGGAGAACGCAATCAGAAAAAAGAATAAGAGAGGATGGTGGAAGAGGTGGAGGAAACGTTGGAGGATTGAGGAACGGGGACTCTCCATCAGCACATCTGCGGAGACGCTGGAGTACGTGGAGATGCCACTTAAAGATCCGAGCAGTGCCAGGCAGATGGTGGACGACCTCGTCAGTCTCACCATTGAGGCACCCAGCACCAGCCGGGAATCTCCAGGTGAGTCCATTAATGTCCTATTGATGTGCCTTCATGGTAAGTTCTGGACCACCTGCCACTTGATGGCATTAACAAGCAGCACGTAAAGGTGGATCTTGAGCCTGAAGGTGAAGGTAACACAAACATTACACTGCATACCACATAATGCTGGACCACTGAGTTGGAACACAAACACCTCACACGTAAGATCAGCGTCACAGCTGTTCAGCAGTCTTTCCAGCCTTCCCACCACTAAAACAATCCATATAAACCACCACAATACAGAATGTGCAGCAAAATGCTGCTCGGGTCCAGGTAGGATCAATAGAAGTTCTTGACCAGATTCCTGAAGTTCAGCTACTAACACCCTTGGTGTTGTCTGATAGATGTGTCAACAGATGTGCAGAAGAAAGAGTCTGCTGTAAATGACACCACAGCGGACAGTGAGGAGAATGCTGAAAGTCAGCCTGCAGATCTCATAGACCAAAAGGTGGAGGACCAGAAGGTGGAGGACGCTCCAGCTGATGAAAGGGCTGTTGAGCATCTTCCTGAAAAGGACACTGAGGCCCATGAGGACCAACCTCTAGAGGATGAACAGGGACAGAGGGGGTTTGAGGACCAAAAGACTCAGACAGTCTTACCGGACGTGACACAGACAACAAGTGACCAGTTTCTTGGTGAGTTAACTGGGATAGAATCAATTGACCAAACAAACAAGGGCAAAAGACCCTTAAAAACATCTGGGCAGATGTTGAGTAATCTTCTTGTAACTGCAGGAGAGGACCAGAAGGTGGAGGACGCTCCAGCTGATGAAAACGCTGTTGAGCATCTTCCCGAAAAGGACATTGACGCCCATGAGGACCAACCTCCAAGCAGCAAACTGGAACAGAGGGAAACCCAGCCAGAGGCCCAGAGGCCATGCGAAGAACAGGTCACTGCTCAGACCCATCAGCAGACACTAAGTGAGCAGCTTCCAGGTGAGAAAACTGAGATAGAATCAATCAACTAAACAAACAAGGGAAAATACCCGTAAGAACATCTGTACGGATGTTGACTGATCTTCTTGTAACTGCAGGAGAGGACCAGAAGGTGGAAGACCAGAAGGTGGAGGACGCTCCAGCTGATGATGAAAGGGCTGTTGAGCATCCTCCCGAAAATGAGACAGAGGCCCTCAGGGACCAATCTCTAGAAGGTGAACAGGGACAGAGGGGGTTTGAGGACCAAAAGGCTGAGACAGTCCTGGAACTGATGCAGATGACCAGTTTCGACCAGTTTCTAGGTGAGATATCAATCAATCAATCAATCAAAAAAACAAAAATAAAAGACGCATAAGAACATCTGGACAGATGTTGAATCATCTTCTTGTAACTGCAGGAGAGGACCAGAAGGTGGAGGACGCTCCAGCTGATGAAAACGCTGTTGAGCATCCTCCCGAAAAGGACATTGAAGCCCATGAGGACCATCCTCCAAACAGCGAACTGGAACAGAGGGAAACCCAGCCAGAGGCCCAGAGGCCCTGCAAAGAACAGGTCACTGCTCAGACCCATCAGCAGACACTAAGTGAGCAGCTTCCAGGTGAGAAAACTGAGATAGAATAAATCAACCAAACAAACAAGGGAAAAATACCCGTAAGAACATCTGTACGGATGTTGACTGATCTTCTTGTAACTGCAGGAGAGGACCAGAGGGTGGAGGACCAGAGGGTGGAGGACGCTCCAGCTGATGATGAAAGGGCTGTTGAGCATCCTCCTGAGACAGAGGCCCTAAAGGACCAATCTCTGGAAGGTGAACAGGGACAGAGGGGGTTTGAGGACCAAAAGGCAGAGACAAATTTCCCGGACGTGACAAATGACCAGCTTCTAGGTGAGTTAAGTCAATTTAGATAATTAACATCAATCAAACAAAAATGTCCCCGGAAAAACATCTGGCCAGATGCTGATTGATCTTCTTGTAATTGCAGAAGATGACCAGAAGGTGGAGGACGCTCCAGCTGATGAAAGTGCTGTTGAGCATCCTCCTGAAAATGCGACGGAGGCCCATGAGAACCAAGTTCCAAGTGACGATCGGGAACAGAGGGCGATCCAGCCAGAGGCCACCCAGAGAAGAAAGACAAAGAAAAGGAGGGGGACACGCGGAAAAGGCCGCAAGATCATCTACAGGAAAGCAAAGGACGCTCCAGCCGAGAACAGGTATGAAGAACTACACAACACCGTCCCCACCTCCTGAGTGGTGAGAGGGTTCCCTCCATCATCAGGAAGATACAGAACAGAAGCTCCACCTGGAAGATGTTCCTTCATGGAACCCAGACAGGTTGCTAGAGCCTCCTGCAAGAGCCCACAGACCCACAAAGACCAATACCCTCATAATCTGTGCAAGCTTTGAGCTTCCTTTTGGACAAACCACTGAGCAACACCATAGCGATATACAAGGAACCCTTTAGAACCACACAGAAAACATCTTCCATTAGGAATACCGTAGTAACCACCTGCCACTACCCTCCAAACATCCGCCTAAAGTCCCACAGAAACCCTCCAGAAAAAGCAGGAGCAGATCTTTAGGTATCAGGATGTTAAATTTGTGTATTTTGCTCCAATCTTGTGTTCAGGTCAGAGGAGAGTCCACTCCTCCACCCACTTAGAGACACCAGCTCGAGGGACGAGGAGGCTCCCAGCAGGAAGAGCACCCCCTAGAGGGCAGAGATACAGAGAACAGACAGCTCACCAGCACTGAAACTACAACACACACTCCAACACACACAGTAACACAAACAACCCCACAAACACACCTACGACCCCACCCTGACACACGCCTACGACCCCGCCCTGACACACGCCTACGACCCCTCCCTGTCATACGCCCACGACCCCACCATGACATACGCCTATGACCCCACCCTAACACACTCACACACACACACACAACCCATTCTTAACACTTACAAACACAACCCATTCCTAAAACACACACAACCCATTCTTAACACACACTCACACACACAACCCATTCCTAACACACTCACACACACAACCCATTCCTAAAACACACACAACCCATTCCTAAAAAACAAACACACAACCTATTCTTAACACACACACACAACCCATTCCTAACACACTCACACACAACCCATTCCTTAAACACACACACAACCCATTCCTAAAAAACAAACACACAACCCATTCCTAAAACACACACACAACCCATTCCTAAAACACACCACCCATTCTTAACACACACTCACACACACAACCCATTCCTAACACACTCACACACACAATCCATTCTTAACACACACTCACACACACAACCCATTCCTAAAAAACAAACACACAACCCATTCCTAAAAAACAAACACACAACCTATTCTTAACACACACACACAACCCATTCCTAACACACTCACACACACACAACCCATTCCTTAAACACACACACAACCCATTCCTAAACCACACACACAAACACACACACAACACATTCCTAAAACACACCACCCATTCTTAACACACACTCACACACACAACCCATTCCTAAAACACGCCACCCATTCTTAACACACACTCACACACACAACCCATTCCTAACACACTCACACACACAACCCATTCTTAACACACACTCACACACACAACCCATTCCTAAAAAACAAACACACAACCAATTCCTAAAAAACAAACACACAACCTATTCTTAACACACACACACAACCCATTCCTAACACACTCACACACACACAACCCATTCCTTAAACACACACAACCCATTCCTAAACCACACACACACACACACCATTCCTAAAACACACACACAACCCATTCCTAAAACACATTCACAAACACACACACAACACATTCCTTACACACTCTCTCTCACACACACACACAACCCATTCTTACACACATACACACACAGCCCATTCCTTACACACTCTCTCTCTCTCACACACACACACACACACACACTCACACACAACCTCTTCCTAAAGACACACAACCCATTCCGAAAACACACACACACAACCCATTCCAAACACACACACAAAACTCCCTCTCCGACACAAACACCCTTCTCCTCTAACACACATACACACACACACAGACACACACACAAATGAAACAATAAACACATATAAAAAATTTAAATGGTTTCTTATTTTTGTTGACATAAAAAACTCAATTCCAGCTTCACAGCAAAAAGACCTCTTCTTGCATAAAGCTGCTTTATTGGTCAGTTATTGATCTGGGTTTCAGCCACAGTAAGATGATAATGATCGGTATTGTACCGATTATCTCTGTATCGGTGCTTTAGTAGATTTAATGGGGACAGCTGCACTGGCTTTGTCTTTGGGACCTTTAGCCCCTTCCACAAACCCAGAATCCTCCCAACTGTACAACTCAGCACAGTGGAAAAGCAGCACAACAGCAGAGAGAGAGACAGAGAGAGAGACAGAGAGAGAGACCGAGAGAGAGACCGAGAGAGAGACCGAGAGAGAGACCGAGAGAGAGACCGAGAGAGAGACCGAGAGAGAGACCGAGAGAGACAGAGAGACTTTGACTTTTAACAACACTTTATTTGACCCCTTCAAGGGCACTACATCATGCAAAAGTCACTGCAGACCACGAAAATTTATCAGCTGACACTTGGACCGCTCTCTCCGAACACATCTAAAACCCAGGATAAAAGTCTGAGGCGTCACATTAAGAGACGTAAAATTGGTGCGTAAAACAGTGAACAGGAGACGCAGCCTAAAACAGTGCATAAAAGCATGAAACATCGTCTCCCTCTGAGGACAGAAAGCACAGTCTTGTGTGACCTCAGCGCTCTCCATTCCAGGTGATCTTCGTCACCAAGACCTAGAGCAGCCCGCCACAGCGTACCAGCCATGACATTGACACCACCTCCTTGTTTCTACCTGCGTTGTGCATTTTATGAGCTTACCATATACAGGCACTTTGTAGTTCTACATGTACAGGTTGTAGTTCATCCGTTTCTCTGCATACTTTGTTAGCCTCCTTTCACCCTGTTCCCCAATGGTCAGGAGCCCACAGGACCACTACAGAGCAGTTATTATGTGGGTCATTCTCAGGGGGACGCTGCCAGGAATTTTGAACCTCATGAAAAGGTATTTACACTGGGCCCAACAACTCTAACTAGTTTGTCAATAAGCTGAGTTAATACATTTTAGAGCCCCTGTCGGTCACAGGCCTTGAGATTCGTCCTCACTATTTCCCCCCATACGGCACCCCCTGTGCGCTGGTACGAGTGGATCAGACACGGCAGTGCTGCTGGAGAGTTCAAACACCTCAGCCGTCGCTGCTGGACTGAGGACTGTCCACCAACCGTAAATATCCAGCCAACAGCGTCCTGTGGCAGCGTCCTGTTCCCGCTGATGAAGGACTAGAGGATGACCAACGCAAACTGTGCAGCAACAGATGAGCTTCTATCTGCAGTGAGGCTAGGGGCATGCTTTTTTCTGACACAATTTAGTGGCACTAACCAGCTTTCACATAACATTTGATATGAGCTGTGACCCAAACATTTTAGCTACCGAGTTCACTAGCCTGTTGGCTAATGCTAACCTCACCCTAGAAGACTTTAGAAAGTCTCTGAAAATACTTTTGCGAGACTAAAGTCTGAGGCCCGTTCGCCTCTGAAGACAATTTAATTTCCATTGTTATGCAGATGACACACAGCTCTTTATATCAGCCAAACCTGACGATAAATTCAGATGAAAGAAAATCCAGGCCTGTGTAAAGGATATAAAACTCTGGATGTCACATAACTACCTTCTTCTTAACAGTAACAAAACCGAGGTTCTCCTTTTAGGCCCAAAAGACACTAGAAATGATCTATCAGATTTACTGTTAGATTTGGCTGATGCCTCCATTATTCCTGGTCTAGCAGCTAAAAATCTTGGCGTCATATTCCATTCAGATCTATCATTTGAGCAACATATAGCTAATATTAGTAGGACAGCCTTTATGCATCTTAGGAACGTTGCCAAACTAAGAAATTCCTTTTCTCTACAGGATGCAGAAAAGCTAACACATGCTTTTCTGCATCCTGTTCAAAATGCTGCAGCTAGGGTCCTTACTAAAAATAGAAAATGTAACCATATCAGTACGGTCCTATCAGCAATTTATTGGCTCCCAGTTAAATTCGTATTGACTATTAACATACCAAGCCTTACATGACATCGCTCCTGAGTACTTATGAGATCTTATTACATATTATGAACCATCAAGAATACTTAGATCTCAGGGTGCTGGCTTCTTAGTAGTTCCCAAAATTCAGAAAACCTCAGCAGGGGGAAGAGCCTTTTCTTATAAAGCCCCCCAACTCTGGAATAACCTTCCAGATAATGTTCGGGACTCAGACACAGTCGCAATCTTTAAAACTCATCTGTTTAGTTGAACTTTTGGTAAGTAATGTTTCCCCTTAGATAAAGGGTTTTTTGTAGTATACTGAGATGCTGGAGCTATCGTCTCGCTGCTTGCACGCGATCACTCAGGTTTGTGTACGGTGGAGCAGATGGACGCTAGCGTTTCAGGGTGCTCCCGTGCCAGTGTGACCTTCTGGCTCTCTCCTTTTAACTAGGCTGTTATGGTCAGACCTGCCGGAGTCGCCAGACACACTCTGATACTGCTCAACATTCTCTGCTCTCTATAAATCCATTCAGAACTAACTCCTTACTTTCTCACAGTTAATGGTCACCCAGCCCGACCTGCTGGAAGACTGCCCGCTGAGGTCCCCTCTACCTGCGTCAGACCAGCTGCCACCTACCAGTCCGACCAGCAGGCCCCCCACCATCACCACCCATGCCAGACCACAACCGCCTACCACTGCTACCTGCCTAATAACCATGTTAAAACCTATATGGAGTCTTAACTATCTGCCACTATTAATGTTACCACTATTATATATCATTACTCTCATTACTCTCACCATCACTACCATGACTATATTAAGTTATACTACACCATGATTATTATATTATGATTATGATCAGAGCAGTTCAACAGTATAGATGGTTTGGTAACTTTTGTCAATAATTTATAAATAGTTCTGACCAGAGGAGGATGGGTCCCCCTTGTGAGTCTTGGTTCCTCCCAAGGTTTCTTCCTCCAGCTCTGAGGGAGTTTTTTCTTGACACTGTCACCATTGGCTTGCTCACTGGGGGTCTTAGACTTTTCATGTGTTTTAATGTTATTTATTTTTCTTTTTTTCTGTCTTTTGTTAATTACTGATGATGTAACGCTGCTCTGTGACAACAACAGTTGTAAAAATCGCTGTACAAATACATTTCATTTGACTTGACTTGACTTGACTTACTCACAGTCACAGACTATAATTTTCCAAATACTGAAACTCTTGCAGTGTCCCTCTTTGCAAGACTGCAACTAGATTCCTTTTGAGATGATTTCCTATCATGGTCCCGATGGAAATGTACAAGATGAGAGTAGTTAAAAACTTGTGAAAAGCTCTGAAATATTTAAAAACGTTGCAGAAAATATTTTAACGTTGGACACCAGGTGGCGATAATAGACTGCATATGGTAATGAACGGTGGTGGTGCAGTTGGACACCTGGTGGTTGATGCTGGTATTGCAGAAGGAGTTGGAGGTTTGTGTTCAGATACCGTGAATAATTTCTCAGGTGGGTTTGTTCCTGGATGGAATCTGCGTGCACTGTAGGCGTTGCCCCACCTATTCGGTTAGATGAATTTCTCCTGCAAAAGTGCTGCCAAAACGTCAGGTTTGTTTTAGGCTGAGGATCTTACTTTGTTTAGTAGAAGACACAGTTGTAGGGCTATTTATTTATTTATTTATTTATTTAAGCGTAAACAGTGTCCTTCTGAGACTGATCATCTTTAACTGGAGAGCATAAAGAGATGCTTGTCAAATTGATCCTAACGTTGTGAGCAGTGTTAAAAGAGAGTGTGCCACTTGCGTTAAACATGGGTTTATTGTTAGTTGAATTATCGGACGTGTTGGAGTATGTTTTGATTGTACTTGATGATGAAGACAAGTCGACGGAAAGAGTGCAGAGTAGCGGCGGATGTAAGCGGTCAGAGAAGAAGGGCTGTCGTTTTCCCGGTAAGCCTCAGAGTGCTCGTTGGAATGTTTGTTAGAATCTGACCAATCACAAACAGCCACTGACGACGAGCCCTTAAATAGGCTGAAATATGACTAGTTTTCGCGATCATGGTGACGAGTCAAAAAAATCCTTTTTTTCTTCCTCACGGGTGCGAAGACTAGTTCAATAAAATACATTCAACTACCTAGACCTGTCAGATTTGTAATTTCTTCATGAACGGGAACAAAAAAGAAAAAGTCTAGAACAAACTCTCTGTCCTTCACTACTGCGACGTCCGCCCTCTACTGCGCATGCGTGGTGCTGTGCAGCTTAAACCCAAACAGCGCCGAACATGCTTAACCCAGTTCAATACTGTATTTCCAACACTGCTATACTGGACACCCAGCACCAGACCATTATAATCCAGCCCATGTTGCAAGCACCACAGCAATCGTAAAAAAAAAAAAGTCTTTCAAAATGATTAAAAAAGCAGTTTTTTATTTAGATATCTGGCGGTTGTCGGCTTCATCCGATATGAGGGATTTCTCACCATTCTTTGACGTAGCGTCAAGGTACTGCTTCTGGTCCAGCAAAATGTGTTTACAGTCACAAGTAAAGGAAATGTTCGCTTGACTCACGTCGTTCAGGTCGTGAATACTCGTTGCAAGCTTGAGGAAAAAAAAACCCTGCGTGAAAAACGTTGATCAGACGTCTGGCTGAAAGTGTCTTTAAGAATATTTGAGCTGGCGAGAAAGATTCTTTGCTGGGAGAGTCTTTTTGTCACGTGTAGCCTCACCCCTTTTCTTCTTCTGATGTCAAACTTGCATTTGGCATTTCTGGTGGTGCTGTCACTTACTGGTGGGCAAGGGTACCTACACTGTAAAATATCAGTATCAGCCATTATAAGCACAGCTGGCAGCTCCCTAGCAGATGAACATAATGGCACTTGCCAGTCTCCTTTACACAAGTGTAGTGTAGTTAGGAACGCCCTCTTCCCCAGCCTTTCAGTGAACTCATCAGCTCTTGGCTTCGGGTAAGGGGCGGAAGCTGATTCTGAGTTAATCTTGCAGAAGTCCATGCAAAACCACACATCTCCGTCTTTCTTGGGAACCAGGACCACTGGACTACTGGCTACTGCTCTGAGCAGTCCCGCCTCTTACATTGTGTTACACCAGTGCCCCCATGTGGGTGCTCTGCTAAACTGCGGCTTAGGACCACTCTTAGTTACTAATGCTATGGCAATGTGTACTGCCAGACGAGATGGGATGAACTCTAGGATGAGAGATGGAACTAAGCAAGATATTTATTGAACACAAAAGGGCATACAAAACAAGGTGCAGCAAACTAATGGTCAAAACTAGAACATAAACAGAAGGCGACAAACTAAGTGGCAAACACAACAAACCTGAGAGTCACCATGGAGCATAAGCAGGAAGCGACGTAACGCACTTGCCTCTAGAACCAGACTGGGATATATCTCGAACCAGATCACTTGCCAACATGAACACGCCAATCAATTCACAGCAGAGAGTAGCAGTCAGGCAGCTCCTTAAATGCTCCCAGTTCCAGGTGCAACACATGACCATGAATCAAACACATGTCCTTATTAGGGCCATGGGCGGCAGCCTGGGATTGCCCTGGGGGAGGGCGTGATAACAAGGGTCTGACAGTACCCCTACTTGGGCCTACTTAGGTTACGTAAATGATACTGTAACTTATATGTGACGTTGTTAATATTTTTTTAGAACTAAATAAGGTCCGGTGAACTTAGCTGAACGTTTGTGAGGGGGGATCCCAGTCTGTAGATCACACGTCGCCAGCCAGACCCGATCTGCAGGCTCATTAGACAGGGTCTCCCCTCTCTTATGATCCGCCTGATCTTAATAGCGCTGCAGGTAGGTCTGGGTGTGCTGGTGGGCGGTGGTCCAGACTTCTTCGCTGCGGTGCATCCATGAGTCCACCGTGAGCACCTGTGTCTCTGCGGCTGTCCAGGGGGCCAGTGGTGGTTGATACATCAGGTAACACGGATATGGGGTGAGGCCAGTGGTCGCTACCACTTGGTGGATGTCCGCCCGCATCTTCTCCCACCAGTACTTGTACCAGTACGAGTGAGCCCATACAACGAGACGCTCTCGTAGCAAGGCTGGGATGTAGATTTTGCCTGGGGGGCAAGAGGGGGGCACAATGGTGTGAGCGAGAGTTTGTTTTATCTCCATGTCCAAGTCCCACTGTATCGTCTGTATAGCTACCGCAGGGGGCAGAATGAGCACTGGGTCGGACGCTCCCTCATCCCCCATCTGGTGGATGTGAGAGAGTGCGTCTGCCTTGGTGTTAAATGAGCCCGGCCGATACATGATCAAGAAGCGTAGCGACCACAGAGCTTGCCGGGGGTTCAGACACTTCGCCTGGCATAAGTATTCTAGATTTTTGTGGACCCCTGAGCACTAAGAACGGGTAGTCAGCGTCCTCTAACCAATGATGCCACTCTCCTAATGCCGTCTTAATGGCGAGGAGCTCCCGACTGCCTACCCCGTAAATGCGCTTGGCCCTGGTGAGCTTCTTTGAATAAAAGGCCAAGGGAGGCCCCGTGTCATTGGAAGAGAACAGCCCCCATCCCGTTGTTAGAAGCATCCACCTCAACCACGAACGCCTTTAGAGGGTCGGGGTGGCGAAGCAATGGGGCCGATATGAATGGGCATTTCAGCGCCTGAAAGAACCACGTGATGCGCCAGGGAGCCCCGTTTAGCAAGCACGTGATGGGCACTGCCAAACTGCTAAAATCTCGAATGAACTGTCTATAAAAATTTGCGAAGCCCAAAAACCGCTGGACCTCCTTTACGGAGCCAGGAGAAGGCCAATCTAGGACTGCCTGGACCTTGGTCTGGTCCATCTGAACCCACTGCTCACTGATAATGTATCCCAGGAATGAGATCTCAGACATGAGAAAGAGTTTAGCGAAGAGCTGGTGGGCCCTGAGCTTTGCCAGGACTAGACGGACTTGGTGCACATGCATGGGCAGGTCAGGGGAGTAGACCAAAATTTAGTCCAAAAAGCTTACCACGAAGCATCCGAGGTAGTCTTTAAAGACGTCATTAATGAAGGCCTGGAAGACGGAGGACCTGAACCTTGGATTCGGGGCTCTTGATAGTGGTCAACATGATTCGGAGGGGGACTAGGTCCAAACAGTTCTCCTGACAATAGGGGGACCAGGACACGATTTCCCTTTCGGGCCAGGAAATGAGGGGGTTGTGTTGGCTCAACCATGGCAAACCTAATTTTAGAGCATGGTCTGAGACCGGGAGAACTAACAGGGCAGCCTCCTCCTTGTGGAGGAAGCTGGCGGCTAACTTCACCTTGGTGGTGACGTGCATGATTGGTCTTGGACCCATTGGGTGCCTGTCCAGGGTGGTGATGCAGAGAGGTTTTTTGAGCAGCTCAACAGGGATGTTGACCTGGTCCACTATGTCCGCTCAAAGGGAGCTGCCCTCCGCACCACAGTCGATCTGCGCTAGAAGTGCACAAGACTGGTCTTGGAACGTGACAGTTACAGGCAACGTGATCAGCCGTGCTACCAACCTCGGGCCGATACACTCACCGGATTAGCGCGAGGAGACTCCTCCCTGTGCTCTCTGGTGAACCTCCACGCAGTAGAGTCCCTCACAACCTCTTCTTCTACACTCTTCCGGAGTAAGATGACCCATGCCTACCTCCATGGGTTCGCTGATGGAGGGTGCCATCGAAGGGGTGGCTGCAGGTGGGGTAGTTGAGCCAGGAAGTGGGTTGGGGCAATGGGCGACGGGATAGGTGGGACCCCTAGCACCTACCACGGGCTCGCCAGGACCACGGGACCAGGTGGAGGTAGGATGATCCAAGAGTCGGTATAGCCGAATAGTGAGCGAGGTGAGCTCATCCAGCTCAAGGGACTCACCTCGACATCCCAACTCTCGCTGCAAACGGGGGCTCAACCGGTTGCAGAACAGGGCCACCAGAGTGGCCTGGTTCCACCCACTACCCGCAGCTAGGGTGCAGAACTCTAGCGCGAAGCGGGCTGCCGAACGGTTGCCCTTTTCCAGCCACAGAAGGAGGTCGCCCTTCGTAAGCCCTTCTCGGGGTGTTGGAACACTGCTTTAAACTGCTGGAGGTAGTCCGAGAAGGGCTTTTCATACAGTTCCTCCCAGGTGGCTGTGGCCCAATCCAGAGCTCTGCCCCTGAGATGGGATACCAAAAAGGTGATCTTCGCCTGAATACGTAGCCGGTTTACCCGGTTTACCCGGTTTATCTGGTTTATCTGGTTTATGGGACGTGGTGACTGGACTGGAAGGACTAGTGGGCTCCAACGAAGCTTGTACCAGCTTTGTGAGCCCCAGAACGCCACTCACTAGTTGGGTGACCTGCTGCTGTTGGTCAGCCTGCTGCTGTGCCAGGTGACCAACAGACTCTGACACACTCTGCAGAGTGAGCTGCTGTTGCCCCAAGAACTGTCCTTGGGCACAAACAGCCTGATTCAGAGCCTCCATCTCCGCTGTTCGGGTGGTTTTGGCCGTGAATGCTGTCATGGCGTGTACGGCCAGACAAGACAGGATGAACACTCGCAGAGATGGAACTAAGCAAGGTGTTTATTAGAACACAAAAAGGTGTACAAAATAAGGTTAAGAACAAACAGGGTGCAGCAATCTATGGGTCAAAACTGGAACATGAACAGAAGGTGACAAAGTGGCGAACACAACAAACCTGGCACTGGGAGGAGCTGGGAGCAACAGGGGGTGAGCAGGACACAACAAAGAGATAAACTAAAGAAGGGGACAAATTGGGATACCGGGGTAACTAGAACAGAGAACCAGAGCAGCGCTCTGTGTGAACAAATAGGTTAGCTGGAGAGCCAGCTGCCTGACAAGATAACGAGGCAAGCCCAACCTTAATCCCCAAGCAGAAAGGATCAGAAAACGAACTAAAGTCCATCCAAAGTGGAATTCCGAGCCCTTATTCCTGAAATCATCAGCGGGACAAACTACTGAGAACTGATCCTGTTCAAAGCAAACAGCTGAGATACTGAACCAATAGGTGTCCCAGAATTCCCTACACTAAAGCCAGGAAAGCCACTCAAGGGGCAACAGGGAGCAGCAGGGAAGGCAGTACGCCGTCTCCCTAGAGACCCTTCCGCTGTGAGGTCACAGTGGATCAGAACTCAGAGTGTGTGAGGTCACAGTGTTAGAGAGGCGTGGAGGTTCCGTGCACTGGGCTCTTTTCCTCATTCTGTGTTTAGACATCGGGGAGGAAAGCTGCACCAATGAGCTGCCAGCGCTTCTGGAGCTGCTGCAACTGCAGCGGCGCCGTTCTGGACGACTCGGACACAGAGGAGTCACGGCGGGAGGAGAATGTGGTGGAGAATGCAATCAGAAAAAAGAATAAGAGAAGATGGTGGAGGAGGTGGAGGAAACGTTGGAGGATTGAGGAACAGGGACTCTCCATCAGCACATCTGCGGAGACACTGGAGTACGTGGAGATGCCACTTAAAGATCCGAGCAGTGCCAGGCAGATGGTGTACGACCTCACCAGTCTCACCATTGAGGCACCCAGCACCAGCCGGGAATCTCCGGGTGAGTCCATTAATGTCCTATTGATGTGCCTTCATGGTAAGTTCTGGACCACCTGCCACTTGATGGCATTAACAAGCAGCACGTAAAGGTGGATCTTGAGCCTGAAGGTGAAGGTAACACAAACTTTATACTGCATACCACATAATGCTGGACCACTGAGTCGAAACACAAACACCTCACACGTAAGATCAGCGTCACAGCTGTTCAGCAGTCTTTCCAGCCTTCCCACCACTAAAACAATCCATATAAACCACCACAATACAGAATGTGCAGCAAAATGCTACTCGGGTCCAGGTAGGATCACTAAAAGTTCCTGACCAGATTCCTGAAGTTCAGCTACTAACACCCTTGGTGTTGTCTGATAGATGTGTCAACAGATGCGCAGGAGAAAGAGTCCGCTGTAAATGACACCACAGCGGACAGTGAGGAGAATGCTGAAAGTCAGCCTGCAGATCTCATAGACCAAAAGGTGGAGGACCAGAAGGTGGAGGACGCTCCAGCTGATGAAAGGGCTGTTGAGCATCTTCCTGAAAAGGACACTGAGGCCCATGAGGACCAACCTCTAGAGGTTGAACAGGGACAGAGGGGGTTTGAGGACCAAAAGACTCAGACAGTCTTACCGGACGTGACACAGACAACAAGTGACCAGTTTCTTGGTGAGTTAACTGGGATAGAATCAATTGACCAAACAAACAAGGGCAAAAGACCCTTAAAAACATCTGGGCAGATGTTGAGTAATCTTCTTGTAACTGCAGGAGAGGACCAGAAGGTGGAGGACGCTCCAGCTGATGAAAACGCTGTTGAGCATCTTCCCGAAAAGGACATTGAAGCCCATGAGGACCAACCTCCAAGCAGCGAACTGGAACAGAGGGAAACCCAGCCAGAGGCCCAGAGGCCCTGCAAAGAACAGGTCACTGCTCAGACCCATCAGCAGACACTAAGTGAGCAGCTTCCAGGTGAGAAAACTGAGATAGAATAAATCAACCAAACAAACAAGGGAAAATACCCGTAAGAACATCTGTACGGATGTTGACTGATCTTCTTGTTACTGCAGGAGAGGACCAGAAGGTGGAGGACCAGAGGGTGGAGGACGCTCCAGCTGATGATGAAAGGGCTGTTGAGCATCCTCCCGAGACAGAGGCCCTCAAGGACCTATCTCTGGAAGGTGAACAGGGACAGAGGGGGTTTGAGGACCAAAAGGCTGAGACAGTCCTGGAAGTGATGCAGATGACCAGTTTCGACCAGTTTCTAGGTGAGATATCAATCAATCAATCAATCAATCAAAAAACAAACAAAAAGACGCATAAGAACATATGGACAGATGTTGAATCATCTTCTTGTAACTGCAGGAGAGGACCAGAAGGTGGAGGACGCTCCAGCTGATGAAAACACTGTTGAGCATCTTCCTAAAAAGGACACTGAGGCCCATGATGACCAACCTCTGGAAGATGAAAAGGGACAGAGGGGGTTTGAGGGCCAAAAGGCAGAGACAAATTTCCCGGACGTGACAAATGACCAGCTTCCAGGTGAGTTAAGTCGAATTAGATATCAATAACCTCAATCAAACAAAAATGTCCCCGGAAATACATCTGGCCAGTTGCTGATTGATCTTCTTGTAATTGCAGAAGAGGACCAGAAGGTGGAGGACGCTCCAGCTGATGAAAGTGCTGTTGAGCATCCTCCTGAAAATGCGACGGAGGCCCATGAGAACCAAGTTCCAAGTGACGAACGGGAACAGAGGGCGATCCAGCCAGAGGCCACCCAGAGGAGAAAGACAAAGAAAAGGAGGGGGACACGCGGAAAAGGCCGCAAGATCATCTACAGGAAAGCAAAGGACGCTCCAGCCGAGAACAGGTATGAAGAACTACACAACACCGTCCCCACCTCCTGAGTGGTGAGAGGGTTCCCTCCATCATCAGGAAGATACAGAACAGAAGCTCCAGCTGGAAGATGTTTCTTCATGGAACCCAGACAGGTTGCTAGAGCCTCCTGCAAGAGCCCACAGACCCACAAAGACCAATACCCTCATAATCTGTGCAAGCTTTGAGCTTCTTTTTGGATAAACCACTGAGCAACACCATAGCGATATACAAGGAACCCTTTAGAACGACATAGAAAACATGTTCCATTAGGAATACCGTAGTAACCACCTGCCACTACCCTCCAAACATCTGCCTAAAGTCCCACAGAAACCCTCCAGAAAAAGCAGGAGCAGATCTTTAGGTACCAGGATGTTAAATCTGTGTATTTTGCTTCAATCTTGTGTTCAGGTCAGAGGAGAGTCCACTCCTCCACCCACTTAGAGACACCAGCTCGAGGGACGAGGAGGCTCCCAGCAGGAAGAGCACCCCCTAGAGAGCAGAGACACAGAGAACAGACAGCTCACCAGCACTGAAACTACAACACACACTCCAACACACACAGTAACATACCCTACATCACAGCGCTACACACACTTCTACATACAAACAACCCCACAAACACACACCTACGAACCCACCCTGACACACACCTACGACCCCGCCCTGACACACACCTACGACCCCGCCCTGACACACACCTACGACCCCGCCCTGTCATACGCCCACAACCCCACCATGACATACGCCTATGACCCCACCCTAACACACTCACTCACACACACACACAACCCATTCTTAACACACTTACAAACACAACCCATTCCTAAAACACACACACAACCCATTCCTAAAACACACACAACCCATTCTTAACACACACTCACACACACACAACCCATTCCTAACACACTCACACACACAACCCATTCCTAACACACACACACAACTCATTCCTAAAAAACAAACACACAACCTATTCTTAACACACACACACAACCCATTCCTAACACACTCACACACACAACCCATTCCTTAAACACACACACACACAACCCATTCCTAAAAAAACAAACACACAACCCATTCTTAACACACACACAACCAATTCCTTACAAACACACACAACCTATTCCTAAACCACACACACCTCACACATGACCCATTCCTAAAAAACAAACACACAACCCATTCTTACACACATACACACACAGCCCATTCCTTACACACAACTTCTTCCTAAAGACACACAACCCCTTCCTAAAACGCAAGCACACACAACCCATTTCTAAAACACACACACACACAACCCATTCTTAAACACACACACGACCCATTCTTTACACACTCATAAACATACACACACAACACATTCCTCACACACTCTCTCTCACACACACACACACACAAATGAAACAATAAACACATATAAAAAATTTCAAATGGTTTCTTATTTTTGTTGACATAAAAAACTCAATTCCAGCTTCACAGCAAAAAGACCTCTTGCATAAAGCTGCTTTATTGGTCAGTTATTGATCTGGGTTTCAGCCACAGTAAGACGATAATGATCAGTATTGTACCGATTATCTCTGTATCGGTGCTTTAGTAGATTTAATGGGGACAGCTGCACTGGCTTTGTCTTTGGGACCTTTAGCCCTTTCCACAAACCCAGAATCCTCCCAACTGTACAACTCAGCACAGTGGAAAAGCAGCAGAGAGAGAGAGAGAGAGAGAGATTGACTTTTAACAACACTTTATTTGACCCCTTCAAGGGCACTACATCATGCAAAAGTCACTGCAGACCACGAAAATTTATCAGCTGACACTTGGACCACTCTCTCCGAACACATCTAAAACCCAGGATAAAAGTCTGAGGCGTCACATTAAGAGACGTAAAAATGGTGCGTAAAACAGTGAACAGGAGACGCAGCCTAAAACATAAAAGCATGAAACATCGTCTCCCTCTGAGGACAGAAAGCACAGTCTTGTGTGACCTCAGCGCTCTCCATTCCAGGTGATCTTCGTCACCAAGACCTAGAGCAGCCCGCCACAGCGTATCGGGTCTGCTGTCCAGTCATTTCTTATTAAAAACCTTTACACAAGCCCCGTCCAGAAGCTGACCCGAGACTGACCTGAGCTCCATACTCCGTCCCAGCCCCCTCTTTCAATTGCTTGTCCAGGTCTGCCTGCTGTGCCTCCTCCTGACTCCGCCACACCTCCTTTCACCCTCTCCACCGCCCCTCTGCCCGCCCCACCTGCTCGCCCCACCTGCCAACACTCGTATCTTTAACACCTTCAAGGTGCAGACGTGGCTCTCTCCTCCTTGCTGCTCCCATCTCCAGGTTTTCCTGCTCCTCGCACTGTAGATGCGGGTGACGTGCCGTTCACTCTACGTTCCTCTCACCTTCACACCTCCAAATTTCTCTCTGTTTCTGAATTTGCCTTCACCTTCTCTATTTATTGAGATGTCCTGTGCTCTGCCTTCCCTTCTCGTCGGCAGGAATTGGACGACTATTTGGCCACTGATCTGGTTTCGGTGGGACTTTTTTTTACGAGTACCATCAGTTCTTTTCTGCTAGAGCCGCGGCCCAACTCCAGCAGTGGAATCTCCCCACGTACTGGGGTGCCCTGGACTTGGAGCTCTACTGCTGGGTCTTTGCCGGCCGCACTGCGCTTTCCTGCGAGGCTTGTGGCTGCCCCGCTTCTTCATTTCGGCAACCCACACCCCCTGCTCACGCAGCTGGGCCCGCTACCCGACTTTCCTCATCCAATGCTCGTGTATTTCCTGGTTGGACAGATGGTTTGCAGTAACTTCAACCACCTTGGCTGTTTCGCATCCCCTTGCAGACTGCTCCATGTCTACTCATATTGTGGTCAGGCGCACTCTCGCTCCTCCTGCCCTTGGCGCCTCCCAAAGTTCAGCGGTAGCTGACTGCTCCGGTTTCTCTCCACTCCTGTCAACGTGCCTGCCCTGGCTGCTGATCTGGCGGGTCATACCGATGTGTCCTTTGCCTGTTACCTTCTGGATGGTCTACTTTTCGGGTTCTCCCCTGGCCTCATTGCACTACCTGCTTCCTCGCTCTCGTGTCGCAACCTTCTCTCTGCCTTCTCAGAGCCTGATGTCGTCTCATCACTTTTGACGAAGTAAGTATCTGAGGGTGTCATGATTGGCCCTTTCCCCTCTCTCTCTTCATTGATCTTTCGGCCCCCCATGGTTCCTCTGAGCCCAGTCTCACAGCCCTTTCCAACAATTTGGCCCCTGGGGATTCCCCTCTCTGATGAGAAAGCCATGGGCCCTTCAACTTTCCTCGAGTTCCTTGGCATCACATTAGACTCCGTTTTGTTCCAAGCCTCCCTTCCTCAGGAGAAGCATGACCACATAACTCAGTCTCTCTCCGCTTTTTTCAATTCTCCTAACTGCAGCACCTTAACTGCACAACTCGAATCATTCCACAGGGTCGCTCCTTCATATCTCACCTCCTCCACCTCACTTCTTCAGTCCAATCCTTGCATCACACAGTCATGTTGGACGACTCCTGCCTCCTGGAGCTCAAGTTTTGGCTTGCCTTGCTTCGACACTGGAATGGCATATCCTTCTTTTACGAAGATGTCATCGGCGACCCTGCGGACGTTCAGCTCTTTACAGAGGCGGCTCCTTCTACCGGCTTCGGGGGCAACTATAATGGTCGCTGGTTTGCCTCTCCCTGGCCTACCTCTCCCAGGTTGATTTACCTCGCGTCCGGACCTGATGATCCGTCAAGGACTTCCCGACCGATCATGGTGACGAGTCAAAAAAATCCTTTTTTTCTTCCTCACGTGTACAAAGACTAGGTAACGTCTCTTAGTTCAGATTTTTAAGTATGCACACTGATCAGCCATGACATTGACACCACCTCCTTGTCTCTACGTGCGTTGTGCATTTTATGAGCTTACCATATACAGGCACTTTGGAGTTCTACATGTACAGGTTGTAGTTCATCCGATTCTCTGCATACTTTGTTAGCCTCCTTTCACCCTGTTCCCCAATGGTCAGGAGCCCACAGGACCACAACAGAGCAGTTATTATGTGGGTCATTCTCAGCACCGCAGTGACTCTGACCCGGGGGTGGCGTGTCAGTGAGCGCTGCGCCGGACAGTCCACCAACTGGAAATATCCAGCCAACAGTGTCCTGTGGGCAGCGTCCTGTTCCTGGTGATGAAGGACTAGAGGATGACCAACGCAAACTGTGCAGCAACAGATGAGCTTCTATCTGCAGTGAGGCTAGGGGCATGCTTTTTTCTGACTCAATTTAGTGGCACTAACCAGCTTTCACATAACATTTGATATGAGCTGTGACCCAAACATTTTAGCTACCGAGTTCACTAGCCTGTTGGCCAATGCTAACCTCACCCTAGAAGACTTTAGAAAGTCTCTGAAAATACTTTTGCGAGACTAAAGTCTGAGGCCCGTTCGCCTCTGAAGACAATTTAATTTCCATTGTTATGCAGATGACACACAGCTCTTTATATCAGCCAAACCTGACGATAAATTCAGATGAAAGAAAATCCAGGACTGTGTAAACGCTCCTGAATACTTGTGAGATCTTATTACATATTATGAACCATCAAGAATACTTAGATCTCAGGGTGCTGGCTTCTTAGTAGTTCCCAAAATTCAGAAAACCTCAGCAGGGGGAAGAGCCTTTTCTTATAAAGCCCCCCAACTCTGGAATAACCTTCCAGATAATGTTCGAGACTCAGACACAGTCGCAATCTTTCAAACTCATCTGTTTAGTTGAACTTTTGGTAAGTAATGTTTCCCCTTAGATAAAGGTTGTTTTTTTTGTAGTATACTGAGATGCTGGAGCTATCGTCTCGCTGCTTGCACGCGATCACTCAGGTTTGTATACGGTGGAGCAGATGGACGCTAGCAGAGGAGGATGGGTCCCCCTTGTGAGTCTTGGTTCCTCCCAAGGTTTCTTCCTCCAGCTCTGAGGGAGTTTTTTCTTGACACTGTCACCATTGGCTTGCTCACTGGGGGTCTTAGACTTTTCATGTGTTTTAATGTTATTTATTTTTCTTTTTTTCTGTCTTTTGCTAATTACTGATGATGTAAAGCTGCTTTGTGACAACAACAGTTTAAAAAATCGCTGTACAAATACATTTCATTTGACTTGACTTGACTTACTCACAGTCACAGACTATAATTTCGCAAATACTGAGACTCTTGCAGTGTCCCTCTTTGCAAGACTGCAACTAGATTCCCTTTGAGATGATTTCCTATCATGGTCCCGATGGAAATGTACAAGATGAGAGTAGTTAAAAACTTGTGAAAAGCTCTGAAATATTTAAAAACGTTGCAGAAAATATTTTAACGTTGGACACCAGGTGGCGATAATAGACTGCATATGGTAATGAACGGTGGTAGTGCAGTTGGACACCTGGTGGTTGATGCTGGTATTGCAGAAGGAGTTGGAGGTTTGTGTTCAGATACCGTGAATAATTTCTCAGGTGGGTTTGTTCCTGGATGGAAGCTGCGTGCACTGTAGGCGTTGCCCCACCTATTCGGTTACATGAATTTCTCCTGCAAAAGTGCTGCCAAAACGTCAGGTTTGTTTTAGGCTGAGGATCTTACTTTGTTTAGTAGAAGACACAGTTGTAGGGCTATTTATTTAATGACATACTAATGAACCGTCCTGTTCCCGCTGATGAAGGACTAGAGGATGACCAACACAAACTGTGCAGCAACAGATGAGCAGTGAGGCTAGGGGCATGCTTTTTTGACACAATTTAGTGGGATTGGGAGAGGTGGGAGTGGGATTTTAGACCTCCTTTTACAAGGGGAGAGAGTGGAAACTGTCCCAGCTCTGCCCTGCATGCCAGATTGCCAGTGTCCTAATGAACTTTAAAAATGTTTTTACAGAATTCCAGATGTAATATTTCCATTGGATTTTTGTCCCATAATGTTTCCTTGATAAATATCAGACCAAACAGAAATATGGCTTTAATTATTGAATTGAACATTTTTAGCCAGATTTGATTTGGTGGGTTGAATATATGATGCACTGATCAATAGTCTAAGGTAATTGCATTCCAGTTTTTACGGATTTTTTTCCGAAGATCCCCCAAAAAATGTATTAATTGCTTTTTTTCCGTTTTGCTAAGTTGATTTTGCATGTATTGATTTTTTTTTTGTATTATTTTTATAATGTTACAATGCTTGAAGATACTTTAGATGCCCTATATATATATTTGGCTGCTTTGTCAGCTTGTAGATAATCTTATGTAGACAGTCAGCTGCCAGGTTTGTCTTTTTCATTAGTTTAATAGTTTGTTTCAGTACAGTGCTGTTGTGTAGTCAGTGACACTGTGTTCTGTCCATTGATATGATTTGGGGAGAGGGTAAGTCTTAAGAAGAATTAGTGTTTGGGTCTTGTTTACTTGTTATTGTTGTTGATTTTTTTTAAGTATAGGACTATGTGACAGTGATCTGAAAAATGTAGTTGAGGTAAGACTACAAATGTATTGATATGCCCAGAATTGATATCTGTGATTGCATAATCTACCACACTGCTGCCCAGTGTGGAGCAGTAGGTGAATCTGCCACTGGAGTCTGCTCTCATCCTGCCATTTACAATGTACAGACCTTACAGACCATTACACAGCTTAAGGATGTGTTTTCCATTTTTGTTGATTACACTGTCATAGCTTTGTCTCTAAGTGGTTATACTTGTGTGACATGAAAGAATTTGCTTAGATATGTTTGATAATGTTTCTATATTAAGACAATCATGTTCTCTGGCAGTTCTTGCATTTAAATTGCCACAGAGCAAAATATGACCCAAATCCTGAAAATGATTTATTTCTTTTGCAAGATTTTCAACAATGTCCTCTGTGTTAAGGGGAATTTGGGGGAGGTATGTAAATAGCACACAAATAGGATACAAATCAGGTTTAAAATTAGGTTGAGGAAATACAAAGTCAAAAAATCAATAAGTCTGGCCCTAGTCAGAGTAAAAAGCAGAACTTCCATGAGGAAGAGTTGAGCTGAGAGAATTTTCTAAGTATAGTCTGTCAACTTAGAAAGTGCGTTCAGTCTCAAATCGTCAGGCAGGTGCCCAAAAGACACCGCCCCAGTGCACTTTTGATGGAGATTTTATACCCTAATGGGCATAAATGAATGTTCGATACCTGACAACAATTACAAACAATTCCTAGCGATTAACTTGTCCACGAAGAGATAGTCCTTCCGGCAAGAACAGCCCACAGGTGATCTGTGATGTGTGAAAGGGAGGATGGAAGGATGGAAGGATTTATTGGAGAAATAGATGTATGTTGTGGAATGTACATATGTGAGGATGGGTGTTCATGAGTGTTCTTGGAAATGTGTGCGTGAAGGTGGGTGTTGTAGGAACGGAACAGAGAAATGTGTGTGTGTGTGTGAAGATGTGTTATCTGTGTGGCCAGTGAGTATGTGTATAAGGCCTTGTAGGAACGGAACAGAATCTGTCTTTGGCACTACAAATGCATGCATAAACATGATAAAGGGGATGGAATAAGGTAAGCCTGCTGGAAAACAAAACAACAATATTTTGTACATCTGTTATTTTTACTATACAGTATAATCTGCTGATGCAAGTATCTGATATTTTAATGTATAGTCTGTCGATGACAGTGCTATTTATAACCTATATTAATATATAATCTGTCAATGCTGATGCTGGACACCAAGCTACATTTTGTAATTGGGTTTTTTAATTGTAGTATGCAGTATATTGTCGCTGTCCAATTAAAACCATGTATCTCCAAATTAGTGACTTTTCCGTCAATGTAAAGAGCATTTTTATTTGTTCATTCATAATTATTGTAATTGTGTACAGGGAGCAGCTACAGGGTTCAGACTTTTTCGATCTGATTTCAATATGATGGCGCATCCCTACTTTTCAGACGTGTCTTTGGCTGATTGTTGATCACTGGCTCACTGTTGCTCTCACTCCTGCCTCTCCACTGCCTGTGACTGAATGGAGGCTTCAGCTCTGACCCAGTCTTTCCTCTTCAGGCTCTTCAGTGAGATGTACCTCTCACTGTCGCCCCCGGCTGCTGATCAATCGCATTGTTGAACAGCTTCTCTGTGAGGAAGGCTGATGGCAGAAAAATGCAAAATATGATGTAAAAGGAAAATGAACAAAATAATGCACAGTTAAATGACTTAAACGACATTTAGTCGGGAAAACACTGATGTGGTCAGTGCAGTTATGTTCTTACTAAAGCAGTAAGCCGCGGTTACAGCGCGCGGCTCGTTGGTCTAGGGGTATGATTCTCGCTTCGGGTGCGAGAGGTCCCGGGTTCAAATCCCGGACGAGCCCAAATTTTTTTTTGTTCGTATTGTATTAATTTAACCGATTCAACAATAAGAGAATCATTAAAGATGTGCCTATATTTCACCACTTACCCAACTCTTTCATATATTAAAATATTGTTAATTTTGTGCAAAACTGTAAGAGACGTATTGCTGTAGGTGAATGAAGTAGGAAACCCAGTGCCCGGCTGGGGTCAACACGCTATTACGTTTAGAAAATTAAATACAATTAAAATAATATTTTCCGACATTTATTCAGTTTCGTAAAAATGTGTTTTTTAAGTTTATTTTGCATTGTTGTGAGGCCTGGAGCACACTGGGAGTGTCGCAGTGCATTGTGGGTTGGTAGTTCAGACACCGCTCCCGCTTTGCGCTTTGTTAGCTAGCAGTAATGTTAGCGATGTAGCTAGTTACAATAACAAACCCTCTAACCCACAGTTATTTACACATAAGCCTGGGGAAAGTTTCACATTCTTAGCCTGTTTATTCACGTTTCTCACACAATGCCCAATTTTTGCGCGGCCCCGAACTGCACCAGAAAGAGCACTCAGTCTGATTTGGCTTTCTTTCGGTTTCCCAGAGATCCGGAGAGGTACGTTAACACTGTGGGTTCATTCCTAATAGACTAACGTGCTGAAAATGAAAGGACTGCGGGTTATGACTTGGTGTGACAGCGAACAGCAAACCAATGGTTAGCTAGCCCCGGTCTTTGGTCTCAAACCAAACATGTAGCTATCTGAGGTAGGTCAGTGCTACGTTAGCTAGAGTTAGCTAGCTAGCTCTGTGGCTAAAGCGTGGACAGACAGCAGAGAGGGGTTGGGGAGGTTATACAAGTAAACACGACTCTGTTAGACTGGTCATTAGCTAAGTGTTATGACTAATGAAAGTGGTGTTCTTGCTTGACGGACTGAGCGAGGGCTAACTAAGCATTAGCTAGCTTATTAAGTTCAAAATTGGGTGTCGAGTACATGTATTGAGCCTGTCAGTTGGCAGGGCATCAGGTTCTTTGAACAGCTCCCTCCACATTCCTCTTAAAGCTATTGCTGCAAGCCTGCTGCCCCAATCACAAAGATGGAGAGACTAAAGTTTGGCATGAGTACTGTGAGGAAAGCAGTAGAAACTGCTGGATCAAACATTTGAGGGTGAATAGTGAATCTGATCAGATCCTGTTCTAAATCAAGCCTGGAACAGCACACACGCACACACACGCACACACACACAATGAATGACCAAGAGTCCTGTCAGTGCTAAGGTGCTTCCAGGAATCCCAGCTCAGAGTTGAACCAGCAGGGAAGTCATCAAGCACTGTCAAATGGCAGCTTTCCAGGACAGTGCATGATCATCTCTGACCTGTGTGTTTGTGTTACGTTGTGTTTACGTTCGCAGATGTAGGCTATGGGTGGAGAACTGCCGTCGTGCAGATCTGGAGGAGAAAACTCCTGATCAGTTGAACAAACACTACCGACTCTGTGCAAAACACTTTGAGCCAGCCATGATCTGTAAAACTGTGAGTATCAGGACTGGTAGTGTCTGGTAGTGATAGTAGTGCTTTTTTCAAATATATAGCTCAAGTTCATGGTTTTATTTGTCAGATGTAGATATACACAGTACAACTAGCAGTGACATGCATGGATAATGGTCTGCTCACATAAAACAACAGGATTGAATATAGGTGAAATAAATATACTCAGATGAGCAAAGAAGATACAGCTTTGTCAAATAAAATAACCTAAAAAAGTATTAAACATATAATATATATAAGATACATATAGGAATAACATTAGCAATATGTACACCAAATTTACACAAAAACAAACCAAAAATATATATGCTGGACATTTTTATTCTGTTATTATTATTATTATTATTATTATTTCAGAGCCCTTACAGGACTGTGCTGAGGGACACAGCTATTCCTACCATTTTTGATTTAACCAGCCACCTCAGCAATCCACACAGCAGACACCGCAAACGGATCAAAGTTTTGGTAAGATTTCATTATTTTTTTCATTATTATTATTATTTTATATGTACAATTTCATTGCATTACAATTTCATTTCATGCATACATTCATACTTGGCTCATATTTACAGTAGAGCTGTATAATTAAACAAGTCAAGAAAAATGCTAATAGAAAGATTAGTCTTATTTATTACTGCAAGCCACAATCAGGGTTTTGTAAGGACATTATAAAATATTTTGTTTGCATATTTTACACATTTAATTAAATCCAAATGGAATGTGTACAACTCTAATAGTAAACAGTAACAAAAAAACCCTGTTATATACATACTTAAGTTTAATCAAATTAATATTGATGTCAAAGTGTATTTTTAATTGTATTGACTAGTCATCACATCTTGTCACAAATCAGAATAGGAAGATTATCGGTCATTGACCAGTGTTATAATAGCAACAGGTGAGTTAAGGCTGTTCTGTAGTAAACTCTGATTATTTACTTTTTTACTTTCACTTCTGTTCTTAGGTAAAGTGGTATGATAATACTGGCTGTTGTGCTGGTCTTTCTGTCATCTAAAGCAGCTAACCTTATACAACCTTAATGTTATATCCATGCATTGTTTTGGATTAGCCATGCTAACAACAGTCACCCAAACAGGACAGAAGAAATTAGGCTTAGTCTGGCCTTTTGAAGACTGTAAAATGTCCTGTAGTCCACTTTCTGTAGAGTATTAGACATAGTTTTTTTCATGATGATATTTGTAGTGTATTTGTAATATCTTGGGAGAAAAATGTCATGCAAAAAAGGCTTCTGTTCTAAGCACAAGTTTCTTTGATGGTAGGACTGTGTTGTCGCTGTTCTTCGGTAGAAATAGAAATTGGAAAAAGTAGAAAATAGAAAAAAAGAAATAGAAAAAGTCCTGCATCCGTGAAATGTCATTGGGCTTCAGGGATTTATGGTTTTAAAACTGTTCACAGGTAAACACACTTATACTGTAAACAAGATAGTTGGTAATATCCAAGTACGGGTTTGGAGGCAGCAGTGAAAGCATGCTAACTTTTAGCGGTCAGATTGTTCAGATTAATGTTCATGAAAGACCACAGTTTATCCAATTGAGAGTCGCTGACATGCTTGCTAAGTTTGTCTTGATTGTGTTCTCACACCTTTGCTTCTGCTTCTCTAGTTTTATTGTTTTCAGACTCCCAGATATTACAAAAGTGAGCTAGTTTCTATTGCTCTCACTGCACCACTTACTGCAACAATACTCAAATTTGGTGCATCTGTGATGTTTTACACAGTAAACCGTCAAAAAGCCTTATTCAGACGGGATTAGTTTTACTCTGGTGAGGTGGCTTAATGTTATTATTATTGAGTTTCTCAGTGGTTTTAGTCCTGTCCGAATGCAACATGTCAGTCATTTTTACAGACTATGTGCTCCCAAGTCAGTAAATATTCTCATGCTTTTTCCTTCAGTAAAACAAGTTGTAAAAGTAACCTCGTTATAATAATCCTGTGGAAATTCATAGGTGGATAAATATTTCATCATATAGTATTTCACAAAAGTAAATACACCCCTCATAATACACACCTGTTATGTTTTTTTTAATGGGATAACACTTTAGAAATAAAACTTAGAGTATATAACTTAGAGTAGTCAGTGTACAGCTTGTGTAGCAGTATAGATTTACTGAAGTGAGTACACCTTACAGGCAACATGTCCAAATTTTGCCTATAGTGTCAAAATTTAGTGTGAGACCAGACCCTGATGCTACCACCATGCTTGACTATAGGAAAAGAACAGTTATCTTGGTACTTCTCATTGAGCGCCTCAACACATGCTGGACACCATCTGAGCCAAACAAGCTTATCCTGGTCCCGTCAGACCACAGGACTTGGAATTGTACCCAAAGCACCAAATTTAACAGCTTTGCTCCTTATTCAAACCTTCGAACCTTGTAACTCTAAGGAGTCACATGACACCAGGGATGGGCAACAACTCAATTGGGCACAATCAAAGGTTCAGTGCGAGGTGTACTGCCTTGTGTTGCCAGCTATTTGGACATTAATGGCTGTGTGTTGAGTTATAAGACCAATTTCAAAGTTCCATTTCTATAGTGTTGTCCCGTGAAAAGATCTAAATATTGCAGGAAAGTGAGGAGTGTATTTCCCTTTTGTAAGATACTTTGTCCTATAGATACCACGATAGATTGTATGGAGTTGCCCGTAGTACCTCGGGTCATTGAAGCCTGTGGCAAACCTCAGATGTTGTAAGACGTACAACACTCAAATCCAGAAGGTGATCCAAAGGACTCCTCAGAGGCACGGCCCTACTATGTAGTGTAGCCTATAGGCTATGTAAATGATATAAGCGTAAGTAGATGCTAAATTACGAACAGAAAATTCATTATTACTATAAGTGTGTTATAAGATTGTGGGTTATCATCCTGTAATGCTTTATCAGTGGTTGCAGGATGCTTTTTCAGAGGTGACAGCAGTGCGTAAATAGAGTAACCACTTCCTTCTAAGTC
The DNA here is from genome assembly GCF_030463535.1 of Salminus brasiliensis. Lineage (NCBI taxonomy): Eukaryota > Metazoa > Chordata > Actinopteri > Characiformes > Bryconidae > Salminus > Salminus brasiliensis. The sequence continues at coordinate 22,298,242 of NC_132888.1, forward strand.
ATATATGCTGTTATTTTTTATCCCGTGCGAATCGGTCATACATTTTCCAGATGTCCTGTAGTAAAATTACATTATTTCACCTCCAGAGACAAATAATGTTAACCAGCCATTAAAAGGGATAAGATACTGCTATTCTGGACTCTGGATACTTATATTTCAATATCAGGTTCAGTAATAATACTGCTCTTCAAATTTTGTGTTTAACTCCTTCCCTTCATTGTTTATAGACCGATGAGGAGGTCCGGAAAATAAAAGAAAGGAGACGTGAGTATTTATTACCAGACTGAGTAGATGTGTTAAAGTAGAATTTGATTCTTGCTATAAATTTACGTTTTCTTTTTCTCTCCTCCCCAGTGGAGTCTTCAATTGAACACCTGCTCGCCAAAAAGGACAAAAATGACAGTCAGGACGGCACTGAGACAAATGATGATGTACCTCAGTTGACTCCACATCAGAAAGAACTAAGAGAGTTTTTAAGGTCATTGTTTGAAGTGATTGTGTTAATAGGAAAACAAAACTTTCCATTAAGTTTCCAGTCAAAAAACGAGCAGGAGAGTCACCCCATCATCATGAGCACCTTTCAGGCCCTGCTAGAAAACCGCATAAATGCAGGGGACGAATTCCTGAGAGGGAAATTTGAAGCAGCGCCCATTAACGAGGAATACTGGCCAGCCCCACAACAGAGGCAGCTCCTGGACATCTGTGAAACCTGTGTTCGTGAGGAGCTCCTCCAAGAAGTACGAGAAAGCCGTTTTTTTTCATTGGTGACTGGGGAGCTGGTGGAGTTTCCAGAGGGCCAGCACATCCCTGTGTTCTTGCGTTTCGTGGACCAGACCAACTCACTTCGTGAGGAGTTTATAGAGTTCCTCTTGTTTGATGGAGAGGAGCTTTCTGTGGCAGACAAATTGGAGTCTCATATCACACAACAGTGGGGCCTGACCATGGACCACTGTAGAGGCCAAGCCCATGCTGCCTTCGGTGTGCTTGGCAGTAGGATGAAGTCCATAGCCACGCAGATCATGGAGAAATTTCCAATGGCCGTAAATACTCCTTGCTCGACTTGTGCACTTAATGTTCACCTGGCCAACAGCATTCCCTTGACCGGAGTTCAGGTAGTAATGTCAGTTCTAAAAAAGGTAGACATGTTTTTTAAGGCATCCCCACTACTGCAGGCAGAGCTGGACAGTGCCATCTCCATTTACTGTCACAACAACGTGGAGAAAGCAAGTGATCTGAAGGAGAGCTGCCGTGCGACGTGGACCGACCTTCATAATGTGTTCGAGCTGGCTGTGGATTTGTTGGAGCCGCTGTTGCTCTGCATGGACAGTGTACATGACAACGAGGACTTGAAGTGGAACGACCAAATCACAAGCGATGCTTACACAATCTCGGAGGCTTTCGCAGACTTTGAATTTGTCGTCACTTTGGTTGTGCTAAAGAACGCACTCTCTTTCACTAGAGCATTTGGTAAAAACCTGCAGGGTGAAACCCTTGATGTGTTTTTCGCAGCCAGCAGTCTAACGGCTGTCTTGCATTCTTTACACGAGGTCATAGACAATGTTGAGGTCTACCATGAATTCTGGTTCGAGGAAGCGGTGAACCTGGCCACGGCTATGGAAATCCCAGTGAAAGTGCCAAGGCTGTTCCTCAGGAAGCAGCAGGCGGTTGAAACCTTGGAAATACAAGCAGAATCGTTCTTCAAAGAGTACCTTACCCTTCCGGTCATGGAGTACATCACTCAGGAAGTCAAGGACATCTTCTCGGAGAACCATCTCAAAGCTCTCAAGTGCCTGTCACTGGTTCCGGCAGTCATGGGCCAGATGAAGTTTAATACGTCCGAGGAGGCCCATGCAGACGTGTTCAGGAGCGACCTTCCCCAGCCGGACACGCTGCCTGCAGAGCTGCACTGCTGGAGGATCAAGTGGAAACACCGGGGGAAGGAAGTTAGCCTGCCGTGCACTATTCACGAGACGCTGCATCACTCGGACGTCAAGTTCTTCCCGAACGTCAACGCGTTCCTGAAAATCCTGGCCTCTTTGCCTGTATTGAAGCTTGGTGACAGTCAAGGCGAGACTGGTCAGAAACGCTTACAGGCTTACCTTTTGGACACACCGGTCAGCCACAGGTCAAAAAATTTGGCGGTGCTAAATATCAACTACCACATAAAAATGGATTTAGAAGAAATGGTTGAACGTTATATCAAAAGTTATCCAGAGGATGAAATTGATTGAGGAATTCCACCAATATAGAGACTCAACATGTAGCCTGAGAGTCTGAATCGTGTCTAACCGCAGCCTGTGACTCTAAGAAAAACATCTGTAAAGTAGTTATTTTTGTAATTTCTGTACATAACTTATGCAATGTTTTTCTGCATTCATCTTCTTTGACTGATGTTCCGATGTTAAAAGCATTTATACTGCCGTTGGTTTGGATCTGTCAGGCCTGCCTTCATTTCGTTTGACACAGGATAAACTGGAGCGTGTTGTGTGAAATTTGACCAGCAACTTAGGGGGAAAAAAGGCTTTTTAAGTCTCCAATGTGATGATAAACGATGATGATGATTCGCTTAATTTAAAGTGTAAATAAACAGATTCTGCATTTTAATATACATTATGATAACATCATATTCCTTGCATGGTTGTTTAAAGGAAGAGTTGGGTGTAAAGATACTAGGCTAACGATGCTAACAAACACTAGACTTAGACTTTAATCAATTTCATTTCTGTAAATGCATCAGTTGAAAGACAATTTTGGGCATGTATTTACAGACATGATCTTGGTAATTGTTTAAATCCAGTGGTTGTAAGCAGCATTAGACTAGCATCTATAGCACTGGTCAGATATCAAACAATGTGAAATGTCTTGGCTAATCAACAGCATCTGGAGTTAGTGATAAATCTTGTTAATTAGATTCTTCACCAAACTATTCCTTTAACAAAGTGATGATATGATTAGATTTTTATTAAGTTGGGCACATATTTGCTTACCAGACCTGAGGAACACTTGATATCTGTAGGGTTTACCTTGAAGTTTGTGTTTGTGAATATCTTAAAAGTAATAAGGCCTGATCAGTGTGCACTTTGTAACGGGTCTAGATTTTAAGGTGCACGATGCTTTGTTTACAGATGCACTATATGGACAAAAGTATACCTACACATTACATCTACAGGAGCTTTTATTACATCCCATTCTAAATCCATAGGCATTTATAATGGAGTTATAACAGTGTCCACTCTTTTGAGAAGGATTTCTACAAGATTTTGTTTTATGTCTGTTCATCCAGAAGCACATTTGGGGGCCTGGCCGGCGATCTCAATTCTAGTTCATCCGAAATGAGGTTAAAATCAGGGCCAGTGTGTGGGCCAGTCTAGTTCTTCCACACCAACCATGCCTTTATGGACCTTGCTTTGTGCACTGGGGCAAAGTCATCCCCCCTTATCCAAACTGTTTCCACAAAGATGGAACCGTACAGTTGTCCAAAAATATTTCCCTACACTGGAACTAAGGGGCACACTGGGGCACACTGCAGTCAGCGAGATTCGTCACTCCATAGAACACATTTTCACTGCTCCAGAGTCCAGTGATTTGGTGCCTACCACCATTCCCTTGAATGCAGTTACTCAGCCATGGAAACCCAGCTGGTGGAATTTCTTCCCTCCTAGATATTCTACTGTGTATCAGCTGTGAGTGACATTATTGAAAAGTGGAAGCGTTTAGGAACCACAGCAGGGGTCAGCGCTGAGTGCTGAGCTCAGAGCTTAGTGCAGAAAGGTCTTCAATGCTCTGCTGAGTCAATAACTGCAGAGCTCCAAACCTGCTGTTAGAGCTGCAAAAGGGGCACCAGCTCCACATTAATGTCTGTGGATTTAGAATGTCGTAAAAGCTCCTGTACGTGTCCCAATACTTTTTCCATGTGTTGTACCTCAAGATTCACCCTCAAAAAATATCTGTCACTGATAAGTCACACCCCTCACACCTATAACAACTGAATAATACGCTCTTAGCAGCTGTATTACCAGGCTAAAGCACAGCCTCCACACGGCAGGTTAGTTTTGTGTTCTGACTTTCTGAACAACTGCCTGGTGTGAGCACTGAGAGTGATCCCCATTCCTATTCAGTTTCTGTTTTCTGTTTTCACAGATTTATTAGATATGTTCTAGAGAAATCCTGTAACTCAACAGATTTGCTGATATTGTACTTGGTCTGGAACGATCATCTGGTCAACGATCATCATTTAGTTTGCATTGAATTCAAACCGTTATGGCTGAATTTTGTACAAACTATATGTGCTGAAAACCAGGTTTACACTGTTTTTACTTACAGATGTACACTCACTGAGCACGTCATTAGAAAGGCCTGTACTGCAGCTACTCCTTTATGCTGTTATCTAATCAGTCAGTCGTCTCACAGAACTGCAGTGCATGAACTCTTGCAGACCCAGGGCAGCAGCTTTAGGTAATGTTCACATCTAACCCGAAAAATGTCATGTCAGTGACTTTGAGCATCATTTACTCACTCACTCTCTCTCTCTTTTCAGGCGGTTGCTATGATGACCAGCACCACTAGATGGTACGTGTCTCTCTTAAAAAAGGGAAACAAAGGAATAAGGGTGTGACTGATCAGCCTACAAGCCACTGTGGAGATACAGCTAGCTAGCTCTCTCTCTTTCTTTCCCCCTGCCTAAGTAACTAATTAGTGTACAGTTCACATCCTGTACTGACACTAAGACAGAGTGGACAGAGAGGAAAAACCTGAGCCATACTCTCCAATGCAGCTCATTTGCTCACAGTCACTGCTTATTGTCCTTTTGAGAAAGCATTCACCAGACTTTGGCACGTTGACCATTTTTGCCAACACACTCTCTGGAGAATATTGAGTACCAGATCAGAGTCAGACAAGCTGCCTTAAAGACAAACAGTGGACACACCAGATACACCAGATATCCGGAGACAAACCCATTCATTCTTGTTTAAGTCTTTAAGCTGTTCATAATAAATGTATTTAAAAATGTAAATATCACATTATAATTAGAACATTAATATACTAGTATTATCTTAATAATACCAACATTAAAACATATTTATGCAGTAAATGAGTATATAAATAACATACCTATATATGCCTTATTACATTCACATACTCCTTACATGTTCTATATATACAAAGTCTTAAGTTTGGACATCCTGGTAAAATGGCACCTTGATTTAAGTGAAAATAAGGTAATACATCCTCTACAGGAAACAAACCTAACTGATTGTCCTTTTTTTTTCAACACAATTCAGTTTATTCCTAAGCAGTCTTAAGTTAAAGGAGTGTCTCTATAGAGGATGTGAACTTAATGAGGGCCCAAACGTTTGCATAAGTCTACATATTTACTTTAAATAAAAGAAAATAAAACCAGCATAACTGGTTTTCCATAACTCATGAATTTAACATAACATTACTTTCAAATATTATTATTATATTATACATTGTGCTAATTACCAATCACGATTATAAATATTAATATATTTTATTACTATGATTTATTTAATGGGTTCAATAGGTTTACTGTATCAGGTTATTAATGGTCTTAAAATGAGGTGAATACAACCTCAGATGAACAACACACAACAGGTTCCACTGAGTCATTATTTATTTAACAAAAATGAACCAAATGGAAAAAGCCATGTGTGAAAAACTAAGTATACCCCATTAATCAATAGCTGGTGGAACCACCCTTGAAGTAATGATTTCCTGTATGGCTTTATCTGTCACTCACATCTTTTTTACACTCTTATTTACAATGTTGCGTATGTTCATTGAGGTTTTGTGGGTATTTGTTTATGTCCAGCTATCTTAAGGCCCCGCCACAACATTTTAATTGTGTTGAGGTCTGGACTCTGACTGGGTCACTGCAACACTTTGATTCTTTTCTTTTTTAGCCATTCTGTTTTAGATTTGCTGGTTTTCTTAGGATCGTTGTCCTGTTGCATGGCCCAATTTCAGCCAAGCTTTAGCTGTTGGATAGATGGCCTCACATTTGGCGCATAGACTCGTATACAGAAGAGTTCATGGTTGACTCTGCAGTGACAGCTGGTATGAGGTGTTTGTGCTGATATGCTGGGTTTGATGCCAAACGTTTCACTGTACAGTGTGGCCATCTCTACTTTGGTGTTGTCTTTTTAAAGGACATTGTTCTTTTTAGAAAGAAGAGGCGTTCTCCTGGCAATCCCTCCAAACAACCATACTTAAGTTCATTGCTGGTGTCTTTCCTCCTTGGCATTGTATAAACCCACACCTGAATGCTCCATACTGCCAAAAATCTGCTTTATAGAGGTGGTCACACTTGCGGATGATCAATTAATCAATAATCTCTCATTAGCTGCATTGTTTTTTTTTTTCATTATATAACATTAACATTACCAGTAATTGCTATTAATACATAAATTGTTAGTATATTAACATTTTACCAAAATAGCAATTTAACCCCTCATCATTTTACTAATATTTATAATAATGGTAATATCATGTTATTATATTAATCGTTTATTGATATTTTAACCATTTTATTTTAAGGATTATATTAATCATGTTATTATACTAATAGTGTAGATATGTTTTACTAATATATCTATTTTAACCACTTATCGTTTTACTAATATTTATATAAATGTTAATATTAATTACGTTATTATACTAATAGTATATTTATATCTCACTCAATTTTCTGTATTATCATAAGTCTTGAGTCTTGTTTGTGTGTGTGTGTGTGTGTGTGTGTGTGTATGAACAGTCAACCCGCATCTTTCTATTAAAGGGTTAAACTCGGGGCGTTTCCTCCTCCTCCTCCTCCTCCTCCTCCTCCTCTGCTGCAGGTGCTGCTTCCCCGCAGAGCTACATCTGCTTCACACTTGCATCCTCTCAGGCCCTCAGCTCTGCACTGCAAGCCCAGCAGTCCGGCACGAGTTCAGCTGCAGCTTTAAACTGACCAGCGCCTCGAGGAGACGACATCTCAGCTCAGGAGCAGCATCCAGCACACGACACGAGGAGGAACCTACGGATGCCTTGTGTCCGAATCTCTCTCTCTCGCTCTCTTTCTCTATCTGTGTCTCTCGACCATTAGCCCCTCTCTCTTTCTCGGGGTCTCTCCGCCGTTAGCATCCCTCTCTCTCTCGGTGTCTCGCTACCGTTAGCCTCTCTCCCTCGCTCTTTGCGGTCATGGCGTGGCCGTGCATCGCGCGCGCGTGCTGCATGAACCGCCTGTGGAGCGAGCTGGACAAGGCGGACATCGCGGTGCCGCTGGTCTTCTCCTCCAGCTACTCCGAGGTAGCGGACGGTCAGCAGGCCGGTGTAGGTGGAGGAGGAGGTGCAGTGGAGGCTCGGCGGGACGGGGCGGCTCCCAGTGCCTCCAGCGTCATGCACGAGGACTTCAGGGCCTGGAGGGTCCGGCCCGAGAAGAGCTGCAAGCCCAAGCACGAGTACAGACCCTCAGGAGCCCCCTTCACAGACGAGACCCAGTACCAGAAGGACTACAGGCCGTGGCCCATCCCGAAGAGAGGAGACCACCCCTGGATTCCCAAAGGAGCGGCCCCCGGCAAGCGCGAGGAGGAGCCCGAGACGGGCGTGGAGAAGTGCGAGATCGAGGAGAGGGTGCAGGAGAAGGAGAGTAAAGAGAAGAAGAAGAAGAGCAAGAAGGAGAAGGTCCCCGATAGCGTGGAGCCCAAGAGTGTGAAGGGGAAGGAGGAGGGGGAGGCTAAGGCCAGATCAGCGGTGGATGCTCTGAACAGGCAGATTAAACAAGAAGTGACGTCTGGAAGCTCCTACAGGTAAACCATGCTCTGCTCCTCTGCATTGTAATGACCATTGCAGATTGACTACTTGAAGCATGGCTGCTCATTCGTCCTGAGATCTGTGATCTACTGCCCAAAACACCAGGATCTACTGATAAACTGCTTAGATGCTGCAGATACAGATGTTTAGATTTCTTTAAAGAACCACCTGTCCACCTGCTCATTCATCCAATTATCTAAGCAGCCAATTCCACGCCTAAAATCATGTAGATTCAGTCCAGCAGCTTCAGATAATGTTCACATAAACCACCAAAATGGGGAAAGTGATTGTTGGTGCTAGACAGACTGTTTTGATGATAGCGAGAACTGCTAATCTCCTGCAGTTTTCAGCAAAACAATTTCTACAGTTTACTCAGAAAAACAAACTTCAAGTGGGTGGCAATTCTGCAGAACTTGCTTACAGACATACTACATTAACTCTGATAACCACTGTGTAGAACCGTGGTGAACAGAAAAGGATCTCAGAATGCACAACGCGTCAGACCTGTTGTGGCGGATGGGCCACAGCAGCAGAAGATCATGTTGGGTTCCATGTTGGATTTCTGTCAGCCAAGAAAGCTGAGGCTGCAGTCTGCATTGGAAAAACACAGCCTGGTCTGATAAATCTCAATTTCTGCTGAGGCACACAGACAGTAGGGTTAGAATTTGGTGCCAGCAGTATAAACCCACGGATCCAAACAGCCCTGTGTAAACAGTCCAGGCTGGTGGAGGTAGTGCAATAGTGGGGTGAAGGTTTTCTTGGCTCACATTGGGTGTGTTTATATAATCAGTCATTGCTTAAATGCCGCGCCCTCCTGAATAATCCGTAGATTTTTCAGATTATTTCGAATCAGATCAATAATGCCCTCCTGAATAAGCTGTAGAACCGTAGAATCAGAGCAATAATGCTCTCCAGAATAATCTGTAGAACCGTAGAATCAGATCAATAATGCTCTCCAGAATAATCTGTAGAACCGTAGAATCAGATCAATAATGCTCTCCAGAATAATCTGTAGAACCGTAGAATCAGATCAGTAATGCTCTCCTGAATAATCTGTAGAATCTGAGCCATAATGCTCTCCAGAATAATCTGTAGAACCGTAGAATCAGAGCAATAATGCTCTCCTGAATAATCTGTAGAACCGTAGAATCAGATCAATAATGCTCTCCAGAATAATCTGTAGAACCGTAGAATCAGAGCAATAATGCTCTCCTGAATAATCTGTAGAACCGTAGAATCTGAGCAATAATGCTCTCCTGAATAATCTGTAGAACCGTAGAATCAGATCAATAATGCTCTCCAGAATAATCTGTAGAACCGTAGAATCAGATCAATAATGCTCTCCTGAATAATCTGTAGAATCTGAGCCATAATGCTCTCCTGAATAATCAGCAGGAAATCACGTAAATGTAACAGAACCTCAAAAGAAGTTTTTCAACATCCATTCCAGGAAGAATTAATCAAATAAAGTAAGTGTATATAGAACCATAGATTTAACTAAAGAACCCTTAAACAGTAAAGTACTGAAAAAGGTTTTTTGACCTGTAAAAATAGTGGCATCCTTTTTTGAAAAGTTAAATATGTACATATGTACATTTACTGCCTATCTGACCCCTGAAAAAATCATTTAATTACTGATTGAGCATAAATAAACCCGTTTAACTGGATCTAGTGCTGAACACAAAATCACCATATTATATTGTACTCGAATCTGGCATTTTGCCATAACAGCCACCCCCACCTATCATCTGCTAACTCTGAGATCCTCTGTAATACCATGATTCACACAGAAATATGTCATTATGCATTATAATTTCTGATTCACATTGACATTAAGATAATCAGATGAACAGTAAACCTAGACTTCCGGTGGTTAATAGCACAACAGGGCCACATATTTCCAGCCTTCTTCATTTTCAGTGTTCTTTCCACCCAGGGAGGACTTACACAGTTGAACACGGTCACTGAAACTGATTTACATGCTTTCTGTGACTTAGTTGGCTCGGGAGATTCAGGCAAATGGATAATCTGGTTATTACTGTGCTTTCATTTCATTGATTCACCTCCTGTCCCCTCAGTAGAGTTCATGTTTCAATCACAATCTGTCTGTGTTGTCCTTAGCCAGGCGTATCTGTTACAGCGGCAAATGGGGTAGCCTATAAAACCCATTTCCGTTTAGTTGCCTTTTAAGGTTCCTTCTGTCTCATCGTTGCTGTGTAGTGCCATGATAACAGAATTAGGATCATGATACATGAAGAATCTAGACGGTATAACAGTAATACAGTATACCACAGTATTTACAAATGTTGATGGCTATTTCAAAATGAGCAGTCTATTTCAAAATTACAATGTGTGATTCAACGTTCGATTAAAAGCCAGAGCAAGCAAAAGTGGACGAATCGGTTAACTGAATGTGCCTATAACACCCCTCAAGCTCTCAGATATGAGGCTTTATCCTATAAATGTGTGATTTTTGCCACAGTTAGCTGGAGCACGACCTTTGGTGACCTGTGGTGTTTAGCCTGCAAACTAGTGCTAAGCCTAGATAGCAGGCTATGAGTTTAAACTCGACAGAACTGGTCTCTCATTTCTCCTTTCTGTTACTTCCAACACTAGTCGCTTGACTTCGCTCTCTCCAACATGAGTTTTATCGTCAACACTTGTGTCGGTAGCTTAGCAGTTAGCCAACAGCAGCTGTACTTGGCTGTCTGATACTTGGCGTATCTGGAGCCAAGCTAGCTAAACAATGGGTAACTTAGCAAGTGGGCTACAGATTATGGGGAAAACATTTGAAAAACACTCAATATGATATGATGTCATTATTGCCTAAATAATTAATATTAAAAATATTTTTTGTCTTGTAAGCTGCTTTTTGTTCAACATGTGTTCGAATTAGAAATGCAGGACTAATTGTAGGACTAATTAAATCATCCTTATAGTGATATATGTTGTTTTCTACTGACTATGTCCGTTGTGATGCTAATAATCATTAATTAGATATATTATATTTGTCATATTTGCCCTCCCCTACGTGCCGTTATACTATAACTAAAAAACAAGGGTGTGACTGAACACTGGCCCTCCTGATCTGCATTAATCTATCTTCAAGCATCTTTGCAGACATGGCACAGAGGTCTAATCCACTGAACTGATATCAGCTGTCCCTCTGTATCCCATCTTGTTCTAAAATCTGATGAGTCATTCCTGGCTTTGCAGCCCAATTCCTCTCCAATTTTTTATGAAGCTCTTGCTGCAGAAATGGAAATGCCATTCTCATTTTAAGATGATACATTGGTGTTAAGTGTCGTCTAGTTTCATATTTCTGTCATACATTTCACATACACTAATTTTCCAGCTGTCTAGAAACATCTACTCTGTACTTCCACTCACTGACCACTATCCTAAGCTCCACCTACCTTATAGGCCCATTGTTGGTACAGGTGTCGTATGTTTTGCCAGCCACACTCTACTCCATTACTCATTGGTCAGTTTTCACAGAACTGATGTTAATGCAGATTAGGGTTTAGATATAAAATGTGCATTTACAGAGGGGCTACATTGTTCAAAATGAAGGTCTTTCAAGTGGTTCTTTAAGCAGTACCTTAGAAGAAGAGTGTGAAGGACATTGTAAAGGTTCCTCACACTCATACATTTTATACAAACATCCCAGTTAGCATGTCAATGTGGGAAAAATGTCAATGTCAGAAAATTATGGCCATAGGTTTCCATGTTAGCCCCACATACCCACCAGGGTCATTGATGGGACAAGGAGCGGTAAATAGGGACACAATTTGGATTGTACACCGCATATGGGGTCTAGATGGGACCCATGTGAAATTTAAGGTGGGCTGTAACTATTTGTCCCATTTGGGAAGCCCAACTGGGTCCCAGTAAAAACGTATGTACAAAGCCATACCCACCTGGAACCCACCTAGCCCATGTTCCACCCATGTGAGCCCCACATGGACATATTAGCTGGGATGGTTACTTATGGAACTATGGCAACTGAAGTTTCACCTCAAGTCCGGGTAATGATAAATGTCATCATATTGCCCATGTCTGGTTTTCACCTTATATACATAATATTATTATATACATAATGGAGGATGGAGGACTGCTGACTAATGTCAAACCAGTTTTTTTTGCTTTTTTTATATATATTTTTTTACAGGACAGAGTTTAAAGCATACACCGATGTCAAGCCAGTAAAACCTATTAAAGCCAAATCGCAGTACAAACTGCTGGTAGAGGAGAAGGCCAGTCTGGAGACCAGCTACAGCGCCACCTATAAGGGCGAGCAGGTCAAGCCACAGGCCACAGACAATAAACTACTGGAGCGGCGGAGGATACGCAGCCTGTACAGCGAGCCTAGCAGCAAAGAACCCAGCAAGGTATGGAAGTTACAGAGATTGGCCATTTTTCAGTATGTGGGGGTTTTATCCTTGACTACTACTCTCTTGTAGAAATCTCAGAGAATCCCTTAGGGTAGCTGTGGCATTGTTTTAACAGCTCCTGATTTAACCCTTCGAGTAAAAACAGTTTTAGACAGTTTCCCCCTCACCCCAGATTATGAATATTTGGTGTCTGTTTGCTTCTTTAGTTTTGTAATAGAATTGGGCTAAGTAATTGAAGCTTATTTACACCCGGTAGCCTCATGTATACTGCATGCAGAAATCATCCAGCCATGTTGAGTTATTAACAGACACATAACATTTTTATTGTATTTATTTTTAATAGACAAATGTATGTTCATTACTTGTTAGCTTCAGTGCAAAACTAAAGAAGCAAACTGAGATCAGCTACAGCTGCGGGCAGACGTTTACATAAACTCATCATGGACATGAATGTTGTGCCAAAATTGGGCTTTCAGTGTTTTTTCAGTTTTTAAACTTTTTTTTGAAAACAGGTTTTCGGAAATCAACAACATTATACATACAGTTCGAAACTTTTACACACACACACACAATTATTAATTCAGTGGTGCTAAAAGTTCCAAAATGTCTTTTAATTTGCCAAGATCAAGGCCTCTTAACCTCCTGTTAGTGATCATGATGGACTACAGCTGATAGCTTCTCTGCGCCCCCCAAAAAAAGGGTTTATAGTGCAGTGATTGAACTGACCAACACACAGTAGTGGAAAAGTTATTGGGAGGCCATTTAGTAGTCACTTTGTCTCGCTCTGAAAAAAGGAAACCAAACTGTCAATCCCAGCTGAAAGGAAATTGGTTACTATTAGGCATGTGCCGATCTAATACAGTGAATCAGGATCTGTGGCGATCCTGACATATTTTAATAGATCTGGTGTAGACTATTTGAATCCAAATCCAGTTCTAACCCTTACACACACAGGAATAGATTACACTGCAGTGTATTAAAGGGGCTGGGAGCTGATTGGTCAGGGAGGTGAGTCAGACTGGATTATAAGATATTAAACACACTATAAAACAGTAATTTTAGGACTAAACTAAATCTGAAACTAAACTGAATCAATCAGTCTCATGGAAACTGCCACTAAAAATAAAGAGATTTTACTGAATGTATTAATCAGCAGCTCATCTTATCTAAACTGCTTGATTATTTACACAAACACTAAGATCAGACAGGATTGGGATCTGCTGATACTCTGCAATAAAATACCGGATCAGATCAGGGACGAAATAACCTGATTGGAGCGTCTCTAGTTGGGATGAATAGGGTTAACCCAAGAACCACCTATGGGCACAGGCCTTGCCACAAACTGGAAGCTGCTGGAACACCAATGCCACTCCTTAGAGTCAAGCAAGTTTTACATTGTCTAGAACTGAGAAGCTACCATCCAAGGAAGAATACCCTACTACAGAATTGACCTTCAAACTCAATTAAAGTTTGCTTCTGACCACATGGACGAAAATTGTATGGTCACATGAGATGAGTAGTAAAGGTGAGTCATTAAACCCCATAAACACTGTACTAACTGTTAGTCATGGTGGTGGTAGAATCATATTCTGGGGATGTTTTAGAAATGATACATTGCTCACAGTGGATTGAATAATAAAGAATAAGGACCACCCAAGAATTCTTCAGTATAACCTCAAACCATCAGCTAGAGAGTGTGAACTGTGACACAAGTGGGTGTTCCAACAGGGCAGTGACCCCAAAAACACAGCAAACATGACCTCAGACATGTAGTCAAAGGTGCTTAAAGGTCAGGTCTGTATCAGGAGACCAACAAATTTAATTAAACTTGACCAATTCTGCCAAGAAGAGTGATCAAATATCCAACCGATATTCTGCCAGAAGATTGTTGATGGCTACCAAAACCGTCTTGTCAAGGTGGAACTTGCTATCATGAAAGCCCAATGATATTTCTGTCCAAACTGAGTGTATGTAAATGTCCAACAACTGTGCAAAAATATCACTACTGTTCAAAATCCTAACTGTGTTTTTCATAGCTTTTTATTCAGTGGAAAAAGTCATTACCCTTACCACGCATTAAGATGACTACCTAATATTTGATAGTGATATATGAAGCATGCATGTGTCGAGCAAGGTCAGTGATTGTGCACACATGTATGTATGTGTTTATGCAGTCCCTCTTCTCATCCTCATAGGACTGTTCAGACAGTGACAGCAGTTCTGTTCTAAGTCTACTGTAGTCAGGTGTGTTTTTTTTTATATGTCTCTTACGCAACGCATGGAGGACCTGGAGCATCTCACTACAGCACACCATCACCGTGACTGAGATGATTAGACCACTCACTATGGGTCAAATTCAATCCCTCCGCAAATGTGACAACCTAGAGTCCAGACAGAGTTCAGTGCTGCTATAATGTAGTCAGAAGTGAAGTGAAGTGAAAGTCATGGGATGATGATTGAATGAAGTTATTGATGATGGATGAATTCATAAATTAATGGATGGATGGACAGAGTGTGGACAGACTGCGACTTACACAGTGGTTCGTCTTTTACAGTAACACAGTACACTGAAAGTGGGAGCAGTATTGTTCTATTTTCAGTACTTTCAGGACTTACCTTTGTGGTTTGTGTAGAAAAAATTGCTATTTACAAATACATTTACATTTAATGTCTTTAGCAGATGCTCTTATCCAGAGAGACTAAAGACAAAAGTGCTTCAGTGTTTACTCAGTAAATATCCTTAGCTAGTTTGTATCAGCTAGAACCCCAAAAATACCTCTGGGCTTAGATAAGCCAGTATAGAGACCACACAACTCAACATACACTACACAACCTATGTACATATATGAAGTCATTCATTTTGGTCCCTCGGGACTGCCCTCTAGTGTCTGACCAACCTAGCAGCTATGTAACTAACTTATTATTACACACCAAATAAAAGAGAAGTCTATGAAAAGAGATATAAGAGAAGTCCAGATAAAGTTAGGCAAGCGGTTTCTTTTTTCCTGCAAAACCAATACATGCTACACATCTTTATTGTCCATGCCTCCCTTAAATAGGGATAATAAGGTTGTGTAGACTAATTTGGGGTGTTCCTCATTGTTACCCATGTGTGTTGATTTCATTAGCTTGCTGTTTTGTTCAAAATCGCAACTGCTAAATATCTTATTGTTGTGGAATAATAAATAAACACTTACTTTCAGCTCCAAAGCAGAAGATGGTACTCCATTTTGAAAGAATACTGCATATAAGCTTGCAAATACTACAATTTGTGCTGTTTTTGCATAGAAACAATAGAATGACACTTCATAAATGGACCCCAAGCGTGTTTTTGCACTGGCAGTACCCATGCAGTACCGCTCTAGTACTGTGCAACGCGCACATTCATGTGAATGGTTTCTTTGACCAATTTAGGAGCTTATTACTCAGGGCGTGACAAGCGGCACATTTACCGCATCTAGCGTGAAAATGTCACCCAAAAACATTTAGCTACAAACAGTGGCATGCCAAAGCCTGGGTACCCCCATGAACTCCAGAAGATCTTCAAAAGGCAAAGTTAAAGGTATACCATTTATTTTCAACATTTTAATCAGGATTAGTGCATTATTTCCGTTCTGTTTTAGAGTGAAATAGGAAAAGTTGGGGCACCCCAAGAGATTTCCAATCGCAGATAACCTTTACCAAAGTCCCAGACCTTAATTACCTAGGACTGTGGCATGTTCATGATCACTGTGCCAGGAAAGGCCAGGTGATGCAAAGTTCAAAGCTGTATAAATACTCTGACTCCTTAAACCTGGTCTCAGCAATCAGCAGCCATGGTCTCTTCTTAGCAGCTGCTGAGCATCTTTCTGAAACAGAAAATAACTGGTGCCCACAAAGCAGGAAAGACTGTAAGAAGATTGCAATGTGTATTTTAGGAATCCGTTTCCTCAGTTCGTAATATAATTATCCCTTTAAACAGCCTATAGTCCGCTGACGAGCCAAAAGTGTTTTAACTTCTATTACTAAAAAATAACGCCACAAGTTTGTACCGATGTCTCTGTAGTTCCTGAGTAATACACCTGAGTGTGTAATAAGTCATTCTGCGTTAAGGGGTTAAGAAATGGCAGTAAAAACAGGAAAATTGGAGGTCATGTTGAGGTCTGGAGGACCAATGAGATTGCTTGTAAGATTGCTACAAAAGCAAATCATAATCACTGTTTGACTGTAGAAGACCTTCAGGAAGCAGATGCTGGAGTGGTGGTGCACTGTTCTACTGTGCAGCAGCACTTGCACAAATATGACCTTCATTAGAGAGAGGAATTTTCACTATGGGAACCCAAACATGTCTTGATCAATCACTTACATTCAGGGCTAAATTGTGTAAACTGGATTTTTTCAGTGACCCATGTGTTTCCCAGACGCAGCAAGCATTTAGTCTTCTTTTAGAGAGGGTTGAAGCCTTAGCCCTTCAGCCCTCACCTTGTGAATGAATGAATGGATGAATTATGGAGGCATGGGGTGGTGGTGGTGGTGGGGGGGGGGGGGGGGGGGGGTACAGGGAATGAAGGAATTGAAGGAATTGATGGATGAGGGGAGGGAGTGGTATGATGTATGGTTGGGTAGTTATAGAAGTAAATGCAGTAAACCAGGAAGGCTTGCGGTGTGTATTATTCAGTCTAAGTTTAGGACTAGCACTTGTGCGGGAGGATTGAATGCACACAGAGAGGTGCTGATAGATTGACTACTTTCTGAATGCTCAACTTCTTCACTGTGAAGATGAGTCTTTAAACACATTCATTTATTTGCACGTCACAAAGTGGCATTCTCATGAATCTAAAGCAGTATTTTCTAATCCTGCTCCTGGAGACCCATTGTCTCCTGCACTTCTTCAACTGTTCCCTGCCTCAACACACCTGATCCCGTTCAGGAAGGGCCTAACAGATAGCGGATTAGGTGTGCTGAGGCAGGGAAAATGACTGTGGGTCTGTAGGAGCAGGATTAAGAAGCACTGCTCTACAGAAATGGGCCCTATTTTCCTTCCAGTCTGAACTGATGCAAATGGCTTACGCAAGGTTGTTAGTCATTCAGGCGAATTCACAGATCACTATTGATTTATACCTAGAGATAAGAGATGCTCTTTAGTGTTTAAGGCTTTTGTAGTATAAATGGGCAGGCAGGGACAATAACAGGCCTGTCCTGTATCCAGCAGTAATCAGATACAGTTTCTGTCTTTCTGTGTATTGCAGTTGTTTAGATGTTTTTGTACAGATAAATGAAAATCCTACACTAGATAGACCCTCATTAATCTGAGAAACTGATAGTAAATGCTTTCAATTACATGCGTGTAGCTCTGCTGTCAAGCAAAAGCTGTGTATCTCTAAAATGGCAACTTTAGAGTTAACCCTAACCCTTTCAATGGAAATCAGTGTAAAATATTTTTTTCCAGGTCATTTTAGAGCTTTTCTAGCGATCCATTCATCATGAAACTTGAATGAACCAATAGATTAGACCTGCTAGATTCAAATCCTGTCAAAAAGTGAAAAACAACAAAAATGGAGATACATGGTTTTTGGTTACTTTGACAATGTATATTAGCATGTTCCGCTAAGCCACCCTCTCTTGCGTTGAAAATGTCATCTGCATTTGTTAAAATAGGGCCCGAAAGTGTCATTCTGTAACACAGATTACTGCCATATCTATACTAACAAAAGCACAGTAATGCTGACAATAATTCAGAATGGTGGAATTATTTTAATGTGAAATTTTCTCACATTGAAATGCACTAGCAAGCCACTGGGTATTTTGCCTTGTTGCCACATATCAACCTTTTTTCTGCTTCTGTGGTGAATTATTGCTAAATGCAAAGGTTTGAGAGTGAGCATTAAAATCAGTTTCTGCTGATGTGGAAAGTGTAATATTAAATGTAGTACACATTCTTTAGACTTGTATTATTTATTTATTTCAAGTACAGACCTCTGAAGTCGTGTTGTCATTTGGCAGTCTGTCATGTTCAAATAAAGAACTGCTAGTATAAGCAGTTTTCCTCTATTTGCAAAATTAACAACACTGTTAGTCGAACATTTGAACACTGTCATAAACAAGCTCCATCTTGTGTAGGTGAGTCCATGATTGTGAAGACATTCTCATTGGGGCTCATTCGTGTCTCTACGATATTAAATGTACCAATATGTATGGAAAGTAAAGGCAAAATAGTTTTAGTAATGTAATAGTAGTCATTTAAAACATATGGAAACCCCTGTTTTTATATGTATGATTAAATAAGTAAATAAGTGACTAAGTGACAAGTAAGCCTGCATTTTACAAGGGTTTACAACCCTGTTATTTTGCCTTAGACTGAAAGACATTTTTTCTTTTATTAAAGGCTTGTGAGAAAAAAAGGAAACAGTCCATAGTAGCCGCATAGCCTAGCCTAGTATTTAAGACTGTAACAAGAACTGTTTGTAATGTTTCTTAAGTCTTACAGCACAGTTAGGCTGGTAATGTGTGATTAGCTAGGTAGCTTACAATATTTGTGGAGGGATCTGGTAGGATTAGCTTTTAGTCTAGCATCTGGTTAGCACCCGGCTTGATTTCTTGGATTCCTTGTTCTCCCCATCCAGCCATGGCACGCGGCTAGGCCTGCAGTGTGCAACTTAACACCGAGCAGTGCTTCACCTGGTTGGCTAGCATTACCTTTTAGCCTATATTATGTATTTTCTGTTATGCTCCCCATACGAGCTGTTGTGTTTACGCTCCAAAGGCTTCTCCTTGTGAGCTGGTTTTCTGTACAGTATACATTTATTTACATTTTTATAAATATAAGAAGTCAAGACTATTTTGATGGTTTTGCTTTTGAATTAGGACATAACAGTGTTTGAGGTTCATGGTGTGTCACTTCGATTCACTGAACCCTCCTTATTCAGGGAATGCCAAGATAAATAGGTTTCTATTCTGGGGCTTCTTTAGCGCTACTACAGCATTTTTAAATTAATGCAACAACTAAATCTACTGCACTTAAAAACTGTAGCTCACTATAAATACACTTTACTGTGTAATGGAATCGTTCAAACACTACAGTTATAATATGTGTCTTATAACACTTAGCACTGTTACTCATTTAAGGGTTCTAGATTTACAAAATCTAGATATTGTTATGTATTTTTAATGATTAAATTCAATATAGTTATTATTGAAAAAAGTAAAATACCTATTTTACTTCTAATTAATTAGAAGTTACTAAATGGCATCCCATTTGGAAACTTTCCATGGCTCAAGAATGTCACTGGATTCTATAATTTACAACATCAATAATGATCATTAAAGGTTCCTTATTTGGGCATGTAGCCCACTACCAAATGGTGCACATCAGAGGTCAGTTGTTCCCAGGATGGTTTTGCTCTTGATTCTTTTGAACAGAATGTCTGAATTTTGTGTCTGTAGGTGGAGAGACCCAGCACATCCCATTCAAGACCAAAAAAGACGACAAGCCATAGCAAAACAGTGAGTAAGGCTAAAGCGAAGCAAATCACTGCTACCCAACCTGCCAAGAAGAAAACCTCAGTCAGCAACCTGGAATTAAAACCAGAGGGAGGCGTCACCAAGAAGAGTAAAGAAATCATCAACAGACTGGCTGAGGCAAAAGATTAAGTGCACTTTGTGTGTGTGGATTTGGGAAGGGGAGCTAGAGGGTGGGGGCAGGAGGGGTTGGGTTCTGCATTAGGGATTATAGGGATCATCACTCCCTTGTAGTTTATCCCATTTATTAATGCCCAGTTTCTTTAGCTTCTGTCTGTTTGGTCACATTCACAAGGACACGTCATATCTGTGAGTGTGGGTAGAGTAGCAAACTCACCCAAACATGAACGAAAACCGCTGCCCATTGTGGTTTGTACAGTACTGTACATGTAGATTGACTGAAGGCCTACCCACACTGACCCCTATTGGCTGACAAATCAGTCAACATTCCATCAAACATCCAACTCTGGAGACCTTTATCTGCAGAAACACAGTGTGACTTCGGTGTACTGCCATTCAGTGTTTTCTATGGCAATGCATTGTTTTTACTGAAATCAAGAAGTTTCCAGACTTGTCCAGAAAATGTCCTTGTGAATGTGGCCCAAAAGGGAAAATCCATTTCAGTCATTCAGAGTGGTTTGATGGGAAGTCGGTCATCAAGCTTACCAACGTTCTGTACAATGGTGGTGATAGAAACCAAGGATCACAGTATTTACAATGCAAATTTTATGTACCATTCAAAGCCACCAGTGAACCTGCACGTGTCTTCTGAGTGCTATATCTGAAAACGTACACCTTCTATGGGTTCTGTTTTGCCTTACAACTCCCTGCATGTAACTTTCCGCCTTGAATGCATTAAAAGAAAAGCAGGTCTTGGGCCAAACTGTATCTTGAAACTAGCCTAAAAAACAATGTCTCAGACATCAAGCAGTGAACTCATAAACATTTTGTGCAATAACCTTCTGTAAGGAAGCTTTTAGAGTGACTGACCTCTTTAGAGTTCTGGTTCCATTCACCACCACAGAACAGTTTTGCATCAAAACTCACTGAATGACGTTGTTTAATTGAAAAAAAAAAACATGGACTTTCTCTTTAAGCTTTCAAGTGCAGACTCCAGACCTCATTTTGTCTCCTTCGCTTGAATGTCCCACCACCATGCAGTCCACATTGACTCCACTCCCTTGTATTTACCTATCTACTTATGTCTTCACTTCCTTTACACCAGCCTTCTCCACTGCAGGCAAAGGGCAACCACTGAACTTCATTGCATGTAGCTTCTGAGCCAGCAGTGCTCAGCCCTTCCAGAAATAACGTCGTACTAACCTTGGGCTTTCTTATCACATTTTTCCAAACACTTACTAAACGCCATACGGGCATACCTGCAATCGAATCACATAGAACAATTTAATGTCGCTTATACACATCTGGCTCCTAGCAGTGTAGTATTTCCTACTTATAATCGCACTCACTGAGTAATTAAAGAAATGCAGTATTTACATCTGTCACACCACCAACAGACACCAATGAGGAGCCAGGTTTAGTATAGATATTAGCACATGGCTAGCAAACTGTCAGAGCAAGCCATTATAGGAACATAATACATTGCTGGGTCTGATGGATTCTTCACCCTGTTGCAGGTTTTTTCATTCTACATCATCAAACTGCTGCTGAAAATGGGAATAAATCAGGCCCATCAGGTCACGTAAACCAACCACGGCGTCCCTCGCTACTCTTAGAATAGACACAATTCCAACGGTCATTTTTCAATCTGAAAGGATGTGAGGCTCAAGCGGCCTTCTTTGTGTGTGTGTTTGTGTCCCTGTATCGTACGACATTAACCCCTTTAACCATTTACACTCTCACTTCTCAAAAGGGTCAGCATTCGAGCGTGATCCCATATGTGTTATGCTGTATGTAAAGGGAAATAACTAGCTCATGTAATCTTAAAGCTGCCTGCTGTAACTGTAGTTAAGCTAATATGGAAGAATGCTGCTAAACATACTACTACACTTTGGTCTTCGGCGTTTGCTCTTCCGGGGAAACAGGAACGCTGCTGTTTTTCTATCGCCATACGAACGGCTAAGAGACTCTTGACAGGTAAGCACAGTCATCGCAGGCTTCCGCAGGAGTCATCTTTTTGAACGGCCGTTCTGTCATCATCGTCTCGAGAGATCAGGGACGAGATCGGTTCCCCTCTGCAGCCTTTCCCAGCAAACCGCACCTCCTGGATGGATTGTCCTACGAACGTGCCGTGCACACTACTACCCTGGGTGCTATCTTCGAGCTATGCTGTCCATTTGAGAATACAGTGCCTGTGTAGAGAGCAACCTAGAGCCACCAGATGCCAAACCTGTATGCATTTGTATGTGTGACGTGCTCGTGGTGTTCGCTTGCTTTGGATGAAACGATTAAAGCAGTCAAAAGCGGCACTTCTTGTGTGTTCTTGTTAACTTTATTGGGACAAATTAATGGACAGCCGAAATGTACTTGCTTTTTTTTTTTTTTATTGATGTCCAGACAGTCCATACGCAGACAGCCCACCCTGCAAAAATGCAAACAAGAAGCTGCAGGACACTAAACTGAACTGATGCACAACGAATGAGAGCGGTTGACTGTTAATTTCGCCTGCATAGAACACTTTGTCCACTGGGCAAAAAGAGGGACCTGTCACTCTCTCTTACTACGTCTGTCACTCACTCGCTCTGTCTCAATGCTGCCAATCAGAACAGATGATATTTAGCTTTACTCTGCACCACCGCTGGCCCGCTCTGTGCAGTTAGGGTGAAGGCCTCAGAGCAAACGATGCAGTCCAGAGTTTTGGCCAGAAGGATTCTGCATAGCTTCAAGGCTTCTGTTTTGTGCACTATTGTATAGAGGAAGCACTGTTGGCTCCCAAGTTCAAGGCAGTTCGACTTGACAGCGATCCATCCAAATTACCAAAGAACCAATGGTCCATGGACGTTGATGTATAGCCAGAGACATTAAGCTAATCGAGGCTTAAATCACACTCGTTTAGAGGACAAAGCCTCATCTTTGAGAGGACAAAGTCGAGTGAATGGTCTTAGGAGTGTTATGGGCTGTTTTCAGGCACATTTATGTGTAGATTTTGTGTTAATATTACCCAAGGTTCCTGACATCTGTCCATATAGGTTTGAATACACAAGGTCTGTGAATGATCTTAGCAGTGTTTTCCACTGTTTTCAGGCTCGTTTAGTAAACTGCTTGATCCAGGTTTGCTAGCTTTCCCTTTTTTTAACTTAGCATGTTGCTAAATTGGCAGCTACAGTGGTCTTGTTTTTTTTCCCCTACCTGTTTTCAGAGCGTGACGTCACCACTCAGTGAGCTCCCACACCTTTTGGGGCCTGGATTCCAGTCATTTCTGTGAATTGCAGCAATCCATTAGTTTCTCTTCTCTTTAGCTTTCAACAGTCTGTAAAAGGAGAGCTCTCAATTCCTGCTAAATCTGTTTGAACAGTCAGTCGCACAACAGCTCTTTCTCGTTTTCATGTTTTAGCGGCATTCACACTGAACACTATCATTTTGCACACCACTTTGTGGGTGTGGCTACAGTGAATCCGCAACTGGTGTCATCACATGCATCTCCTCTATAGTGCAACTCCAGGCTCAGCACACTGCTAACTGCACTGTGTAACTTTGGAGAAGCTAGCAGGACAACGTTTGCAGGAGCGCTGCATAACTAGAGTCGTATTTGCTGTATGTTGTTAATGCTGTAATATTATTCTACCTGTCTCAGCTTGTCCAGAAATGCATGTGAGCATGTCCTTCAGAAGGGTGCCTCAAAGTGCGACTTACATTTCCCAACTGTAGGGGGAGCCCAGGAGCAAGAATATGCTAATTCTCGCATAATACTGCTTTAAGAATTAAAGAACCTCCATACAGTGTGACTTTTGGACTTGTTGGACTTGGAATACCAGAAAAAACCAAATAACCCTTTGTGTCACACTGTTCGCTTAAGGGATAACAAGAGGTTGGAGAATGGTCATATACAAATGAATCATGACACTTTTAGTACATAAACCCACACAAATGATTTAAATGAGCTTGAGAGAAAGGGAAATGTGATGAAAATGTAGATCACAGGCTCTTCAAAGAGCATGACTATCTAGACTCTGATTTGGGCCTGTTGGTATATAAGACGGAAGAGCAGTGTATTACACAATCTGCATGAAACACTATCTGTAGCTTCCTGCTAAGTACCTCCTCACATGGCCTGATGCTAACGGGACACAGGCCTTTTTCTGGTGTAAATTTTTAATCCAGGCATCAAATATTCATCGAAGTAGGCACGCTTTGACTGTGTTAAAATAACATTTAGAGCGCTTTGGTCCGCAATCCTCTGATTTGTCCTCACTTATACAATTATTATTGCTTTCTGCCTGCACGGATCTTACTAGGAAAGAGTGAGCCTCGAGATTTAAGCGAGAAATGGCAGCGAAACGAGACCCATAGCTGTATTAGATGATTAGACAGAAATGCTCTTTGTGCATTTCCAAAAAAAAAAAAAAAAAAAAAAAAAAAAACCCTAAAAGGTACTTGAAACCCTTCATATTGAGAGAAGGAGGAGCGGAGTGCTCTGTGGAGCTTCACTAGGGCGGGTGAATGAACGCGCTGTTAGAGACAAGAGAGTGCTCGCTCCAGCAGACTCATTCATCCCTACCAAATTCAATGAATAATTAAATCATATCTGGGCACTGTGCTCTGCTGGCAGGGTTTTTTATTTTATTTATATTTTTTTTATACGAATCCATGCACGGAAGGAGATTTTAAAAACTGAAATAATAAATACAAGTGAGTAGCATTTTTATCTGCATTAAACAAGTATATTAAAGTATCAAATCTGAATAAATGTTGAGGAATATTGAGGAAGATCATTTTCTTTTTATTTTAATGGTGTTAATCACGTTAATAATTATAATTAAAACAAATAAAATGTTAGCTAGCACGTCCTTTATTTATTTTATTTTATTTTATTTTTTATTTTTTTGGGGGGGGGGGGCAAATAAATAGAATCCGATTTTTAATTTATTTATTTATTTATTATATCTCAGTGTAGTTTTGAGCATTTTAGCATCAAACACGACGAAGCTCAAACAGAAGCTTTAATAGAGAAACTGGGGCCAAACCTGGTAAGATTATTCATTTTCGTTAGATAAAGGTTAACACGTTAAAACGGGCAGATTAGTCGTGTCCGTTTACGCATTAACGTTGACTGCACTACGAAATGAAGTGAATATTCATAATTTATATAAGTGAATATTTATTCACTGAAAGTCTCCTCCTAAACTCGTATTATTATTATTATTATTATATATCTGGGTAATAACTGAGGTCATTGTGTTGAAAATTGCTACCTCTTGTGGTCAGTTTAAATATTGCAACTCTTCATTTTTGTGTCGTTAATAAGGTACAGGTTCGTCATGTCTGTTTGATTTTTGGATTGAAGTGAACAGAAAACTATTAAACACCTCTAAACTATTAAAAAGCTAATTATATGAAATGGGTAAAAGTGTAGGCACCCTTTGGGCTTATACAGTCTCAGACCTTAACTAATGAACCCATTAGGAGTAGTTAGGCCGTTACAAACTGTCTGCTGAAGACAATTCCAGAGAATAATAAAGTCTTTAAACCTTGTGTTATGACTCAAGAACCATGAGCACCTCTAAAAAGGTGGACGACGGTCTGAAAATGAAGGGAATTGATGCTATAAAGCAGAAAAGGCTGTAATAAAATATCAAAGCACCTGGAGCTTTTCAATTTCCACTGTCCAAAATGTCATTAAGAAGTAGCAGTTAAGAGGAACCGTCGGGTCATGGCCAAATCTGGAAGACCAAGAAAACTCTCAGATCAGAAAGGCAAAGAAAACTACATCCAGATCATGCAGG
Organism: Salminus brasiliensis; assembly: GCF_030463535.1. NCBI lineage: Eukaryota > Metazoa > Chordata > Actinopteri > Characiformes > Bryconidae > Salminus > Salminus brasiliensis. Next base: position 22,323,848 of record NC_132888.1, read on the forward strand.
CATTTTAGAAAGTGCTGTGAACTAATTTAAAATAAAGTTGAAGTGGAAATCGTTGACCAAAATCACAGAAGGTGTGTTTGGAAAAAGAAAAGAAGCAGCATTTGATGAGAAGAATACCTTGCCAACTATTAAGTATGGGGTGGATCTCATGTTTTTGGGCTGTATGGCAGCCAGTGGCACAGGAAACATAGACAATCAGACAATCCAGGAAACAAATGAGGCACGGTCAGTCCATAAGCTAAAGATGACACAAGGACAATTATTCCGAACGTACCTCAAAATTCACCAATAATACACCTCAAGAAACACAATCTGAACATTTTCCAAAATTCCAATTTGGAAGCTGTGAATTCTGCTGAAAGATGGCTTTGCTTTTGTACAGATTGCCACGATTATCTGTTTATTTTTCTTCTGTTTTTATGTTATAATTTTTGTTAAATAGTATGCTGCAGAGGTTGTGTTTACTTCCCTTAACTTTTTCTTTATTTTTTTTGTTTCCATGTATTTTTTAAACCCATGTTTTAGCCTCTCTTACATAAACACATAAATAATGCTTTATTATTAATGCAGAAATATTTGACTTTTAATGGCAAAGTTGGTTTAGATTAATTTATCTAGCTAGAATAAATTGTGTAATTAATAGAATTACATATATATCGTTTTAATGCTGCGTATAATGCTAACGGTATTTAATAGTAGTCAAAACAATTCATTTAATATTTTTTTCATAATTTTTTAATGCTCAGAAGGTCTGCACACTTGGATTAAACGTTTTTTTAAATGTGTATATGTATTTAGAGTTAACTCCTAGTGGGACTTTTATTTTGTTTTTCTGGTGCTCCAGTCAAAAACAAATGATCCCGCGTAGCTGCGAGTCTGCCTGCAGTTTGAGAGAGAGAGAGGTGACAGCTGTGTCTGTGTGTGGAGGTCAGTTTTAGCAGAAACTCCTTCGTGTCCAGTAGTTAAAGTGTGGACGAAACGCCGTGATTTAAAGGAAGTGCAGTTTTTCCTTCGCTACGAGCTTCAGAAACGACAGACTGAGATAGATCTGAGAGAGAGCTGCTGTTAGCCTGTTAGCACTCAACTGCACTGTCTCTAGCTAACACTGCCCGTCTGCGCCCTGCCCTGTCCTGCCCTGTTCTGTCCTGTCTGTGTGTTTATTAACGTGTAAGTAATTAAATCCCTAACGCTTTCTTAGTGGAGACACTAGTCTGGAGTCTTGTCTGCTGTTTTCTGTCTGTCTCTGACTGTCTGAACGGTTTCTGTCCGGCTCTGGCCAGGCTAGCTGACTGACTGACTAGCTAGCTGTGTTGTGAATGTAACCCTGGTCTAATGTTAGCACTACTTCTTAGATCTAGAAGTACAGAGACACTTAAACCCCGAGGATGATCGTGTTGTTTGTAGTAAGTGCTGGCTTGTCTGTAAAATACAAAGTTCCTCTAGTGTGATTCATGTGGAATGAAGCTCAGACACTTAGCTAACAACATTAATGTGATCTAGCTGAATGTCCAGTGAGTTTCTGCTTTGTGCCTTTTTTCACAGAACAAATGGCAAAGAGAAAGAAACTCTCCGACATGGTGGTCGCATGTGAGTGGGCATCTTGCACCTTTAAGGGAGAAAGCATGGAGGAGCTTAGTGATCACATGTCTGAACATTTGAAGGAGCATCTTGGTGATGGAGATACGATGGAGGAGCTTGGTGAGTGCATTTCAACACCACCAGCTAGTGGCGCCATGTCTGGATGAAGCAAAAGAAGCATGGTGCACTAGGGCTGAGCAGTTATTGGTAACTGACTGACATTCAGAGCCTCTTACTGACGAAATCTCGACCATGATGTTTATAGTACTGTGTGCGAGTTCATGTACATGACTTGATGACCCCATCCTGTCCAAGTCATCAAGACAACCATATTAACCATTAGTATTGGACACAGATGAAATTTGGCTTCCACATCAGTACAGTGAATCCACTAGTGACCAAACACACACGGTGACAATGGAGCGATGGGCAGTGAGGGTGAAGCCCGACAGTGGCAGCTTGCTGAGCACAGGTATTGAACCCACAACCCTGTCATCAATAGCCTGGTGCTCTAACTGCTGAGCCACCACTGCCCCCGAGAACGCAGAGCCAACTCGAGTAGCTTATATAATCGTTCATAAATCATAATTGAGGTCCAATATTTGTGATATAGATTTGAGGTCATTTCACCCAGCAATACTTTTCACATACTATCTAAGGGTTCTCAAACTGATTTGGATGGAGATACTTCAGCTTTAACAATAAAATATTCATCAAATTGAATAATTGATCAGTAAAACCCAGTCCAATTCATACTATGCAGTTTTTATGCAGTTATAGAACAATGATTTCTACTCTATACAAGCTTTTTAGAATTGGTCCATGTCTGACTCATTTAGGATTTACTGAATTAAATGTACTCATCATATACTCAGCCTACTGTAGCCGAACCCATCAAGAGAACAGTGTATCATCTAGGGTTGAGTGATTATGGTACACATATTGGCATCAGATGTAATAGAAATTGCTATCCCAATTCTCTCCCATACGTAGTATTAGTGATTTTTATTTCAAATGTTTTGTGCTTCTTCCAGGACTTCCAGTCTTTGTAATGAAACATGCAGTTGGCAGGTGTTCTTTACCACTGTTGATCTCCACGAAATGCTCAGAAAAGTGTATTGTCCATCATATAACAGAATTCTTTACAATACGATAAAATATTGTCATTTGTCAATATCGCCCACCTCTAGTATCATCATATCTCCTGCCCCTAACTCCCACAGTTCCAGGTTCCTTCAGTGTATTCGTTGTGATTATGAAATTGCTCTAATGAAGTTTTATGAAGATTATTAGCTTTGTGACTTTTTTTTTTTCCTCTCCCTCTCCTTCAGATGACTACCCGTGTCTGTGGCAGGGCTGTGAGTTTCTGGCTATGGGCAGTCCAAATGAGCTTGTTGCCCATGCGCACTTCCACATCTTCCACAGCAAACTGAAGTTCATCGGGACTCAGCTTCTGCAGTCGCATCCGGAGCTGCCCAGCTGCACTCAGGAACTCCACAGCAACAACCTAGTCACAGACATCTCTGAAGGATTTGTGTGTCAGTGGGAACACTGTGATGTTAGTATGAGCCTCTTCAGATGCACAGACTTCCTTTTACTTCCTTTTACAACTGTTTACATATTAGGTGCACAACTGTATGTTTAAACAAGAACTTTATCTTAATAGGCAGCAGTGCAGTGGGGTATTTATTTATTTAAACTCCTTGTCAAAGTGTATGTGATGTGTTTATGCCATTTATGCCATAAGTACATTGAGAAATGTACTTGAACAATGGCTGAATAGAGTAATTAGATATGGGTTCTATCAGTCATGACCATAGCACATAAACACACACACACTGGCAATGTCAATCAATGTTTAAGCCCAGATTCGAGCCTTAACCTTTTCTCTTGGTCACATGTTCACTGGAAGTTCTAATGTAGAAGGCACATGATTATATCACTTTTACATTTAGCAGCTACAAGAACAACAGATTTACACAGCTTTTCTACTAATGGTTAATAAAGGCATACCTACTGCGGGCGTGAGGCCAATGTGACGTTATTGCGGACAAAACAGCGTCAAAATATGCGGCCACCTGTGTCTGTGGCGCAAGAGGTATGACCATTGGAAAATGAGACTGGTTCTGCGCTATGGCACTAGGTATGAACCAGCCTTAAACCTGGACTGACACAGATCCGACCAGATTGGAGTTAGAAGTGGCTGATCTCATGGAGCAGTTTGTAGTTTTTTGTTTGAACTGAAGCATTTTAGAGACCGAAAAACCTAAAGTCATAAAAAAATGTAATTAAAATGATGTTTAAATGACAATTCCGCACTGTCATTTTTATTGTTAGAGGTGGGCAATAGGCTGTTGAGTCCTTGTTGAGTCCTAAGTCCTTGAGATAACAACAACATGCTTTTCTATGCTTTTAGTGCTTAAAGGCCTGCATGTTCTATTACAAGGAGTTTAATGAGTCCTGTTTAGTTAGATCCAGTGTTTTTGATTTTTTTTTTTTTTTTGAATGTTGTGATAAATGTGGTATTTAGTGAAACTTTCTTTAAATATGGCGATATAATATTTTACCATATCACCCACTCCTATTAATCATGATAACAAAATGTATCACATTATAGAATCATCATTGGATCATCCTTCGGAAGCTAAGCAGTTATTTTTTCTACCTTTTGTTCCAGAGCTCGTTTAATAATCCAGAGTGGTTCTACCGACATGTTGACATGCATGCACACTGCACAGAGCTGCAGCCACTTCCTGACCAACAGCAGGCCCTCTTCTGCAGCTGGAAAGGTAAAAGGATTCTTTCAAACACTTAGAAGGGTTCATCACTAGCAGTGTCAAAGGCATGTTGTAAGTTTTCTATATTTAGGATAAGCAGAGACATTTAGAAAGTGGTGATTCTGAACCTTTAATCAACATCACAGGAGAACCTATTGATATGAGGTGTTAATTGAATGCAATTGAACTGTAATTATGTGTAATTATGTGAGTACTGTATGGCAATGTGAGACTAACAGCTCTAGGCTTCTCTGAGTTATGCCATGTACACACTACATGACTTAGAGTCATCAGATCGTTTTACTCGTATTCACACAATTTTTTTTTTTTTTTATTTAGAAATCTTTTAGTCATTTAGGTTTGCACACTACACAACTGATCAGTGATATGGGATCACAAATCACGTCCCAACTGCAATGTAATTAGTAATACTAGTGAGTTTTTGAGTATGTAGTATGTAATACATACTATATTGCCAAACGTATTCACTCACCCATCCAGATCATTGAGTTCAGGTGTTCCAATCAATTCCATGGCCACAGGTGTATAGAACCAAGCTCCTAGGCTTGCAGACTGCTTCTACAAACATTTGTGAAAGAATGGGTCACTCTCAGGAGCATTAGTGAATTCCTGCGTGGTAGTGTGATAGGATGCCACCTGTGCAACAAGTCCAGTCATGAAATTTCCTACTACTAAATATTCCGCAGTAAACGTTCAGTGGTATTATAACAAAGTGGAAGCGATTGGGAACGACATCAACTCAGCCATGTAAAATGACAGAGCGGGGTTTGCGGATGCTGAGGCACATTGTGTGCAGAGGTCGCCAACTTTCTGCAGGGTCAATCACTACAGACCTCCAAACTTCATTTGGCCTTCAGATTAGCTCAATAACGGTGCTTAGAGAGCTTCATGGAATGGGTTTCCATGGCCGAGCAGCTGCATCTAAGCCTTACATAACCAAATGCAATGCAAAGAGTCGGCTGCAGTGGTGTAAAGCACGCCACCACTGGAGTCTAGAGCAGTGGAAGACGTGTTCTCTGGAGTGACAAACCATGCTATTCCTTACTCCGTCTTCTCTGAGTCTGGGTCGCCAGGAGAACGGTACTTGTCTGACTGCATATAGTGTATAGTTTGGTGGAGGGGGGATTATGATGTGGGGTAGTTGGGTTCGGCCCCTTAGTTCCAGCGAAGGGAACTCTTTAATTTTTCAGCATACCAAGAGATGGTTGTCAATTTGCGGGAACAGTTTGGAGATGACCCCTTCCTGTTCCAACATGACTGTGCACCAGGGCACAAAGCAAGGTCCATAAAGTCCAACAGTTATTAGACATTAATGGTAGAAAATGGCTGTGTCTGAAATGTGGGAAAAATCTGTCTACTCAGACAGGATTCTGAAGCAGAAAGGCACCCAGTGATGTCTGAATGGAAGTTTAGTCGTCTAACCTTCTGTTTTATTGGGCTGAAAGGCTAATTGTGAAAGGTTAATGACAACACAGCAAATAACTCTGATCTAGCAGTGAACTGTCGATACCTTGGCAGTGTCAGGAGGTATTGTTGCCTTCATAATTTGGTTACAGAGACCAAGCAGCTACACTGCCTTGTCAAGCACAAACTTGTGAGACAGAGTGGGCAGCAAGTTATGTAGTCAGCGATACAAGTGCAGCGGCGACGGCAGCAGGGGAACTTGCAGTGACTGATGTTAGCATAGCAACGCTTCCAATAGAAATGCTCTAAAATACTTGGAATAAACTTTTATTTTGCATCGACTATCAACATTTTTGCCTTTTCCTGTGAAGTCACCATTTTGGAGATGCATGTTTTTATTGGACAGCCACGATATACACTGTAGTATTAGTGTACAGTTTGCAATTGGAATGCAGCCAATCTTACACAAGAAGAAGGAATCTTGCAGTTGGTCTGTCTGCTAGAGAACTGATGCAGTGTCATGCGTGAGAAGTTTTTACTTCTTCCAAAATTGTTTCCAAAAAACGAGTAATTGTTTGTTCCCCCCAAGGGAGCGTTTCTCATAGCTCTGCTTGATGTTTCTTCTCACCCTGCGTCTTGTGCTAGTAGCTAGTCGCGGCACTTCCAACTCACAAGTCACAACATGTTTTACGCTACTGGATTTTGAGTCGCCGACAGGCCCAGATATTCAACCTGTAAGATTTTTGTTGGGGGCTTGCAAGGCATTGGCAATCACTCAGCAGGCCCTCTGATTCTTCTTTCAGCAGTTCACACATAGCATCCGAGCCAGAGCAGAGCAAACACCACCATGCCTCCAACCTGTAAAAAACAACTCAAAAATCAGGGCTAAAATTGTCTAGTATGGACCTAACCCTTATAGAGCTGGCTTGATGTTTGTACACTGTTGTTTAGAAATGTACCAGATTTATCTGTCATTACCAATGTAATTCCCATCATCTCATCATGCATGCAATTTTGTCCTGTAGGTGTCTTAGTCAAGTGTGTGTGTGTTTAATTACTGTGTTATAGGCTGTGATGCGTTCTTTAAGATAAAGTATCGCCTGCGGGAGCACCTGCGCAGCCACACTCAGGAGCGCCTGGTGGCGTGTCCCACCTGCGGCTGCATGTTCTCCAGCAACACTAAATTCTTTGATCACATTCAGAGACAAGCAGAGCCTGAAGGTCAGTGTATTTCTCTTTACCTACGTGATGACTATAGATTTACATGGGTGTATGTTAAGGTTGGACGGATGAGCAGTTTTAAAATGAGACAAATTGGGTCTAAAAAAATCAACAAATATTGATATATTTGTGCCCTAAAACCATGGGTATTCTACTTCATTTTCCATTCCTGCCAGATGGGGGCGACAAAGCCATATAAAGGCATGTTTTGAAAACTGTCTTTTGTTAACTTTGTTATTAACTGTGTTTTATTATTACTCTTGATGTATTAGATTCTCTGATGTGTGGCCATTGTGACAAGGGCTTTGCTAACGAAAGATTGCTGAGAGACCATGTTCGACAGCACGGTGAGTTCTCAGAGCATCATAACATTTTTACTCTCAGCTCAGATGCAGTCGTTATCTATGCACTGTTAAACCGCTGTAGAGAGAACTTCTTATTTTTCTTTATTTCCATTTTGTAATTAAAACTGATCTGTGTGGTGTTTTTACAGTGAATCACATAAAGTGTCCACTCTGTGACATGACTTGCACGTCCCTTTCCACCCTGAAGATCCACATCAAGTTTCGTCACTGTGACGAGCGGCCCTTCCCGTGTGACTTCTGTGAGAGCAGGTAGCACATTTTTCCACACCTTCCGCTTCTGAAATACTCCACCCACTGAGCACTTTATTAGGAACACTATACCAATACTGGGTCTGGCCTCCTTTTGCTATCAAAACAGCTTTAGGATGTTGAAAACATTGTTCTACCACATCCCAAAGGTGTTCTGTTGGATTAATATGTGGTGACAGTGAAAGCCACTGAGGAATACCAAACTCATCGTTATGTTTTTGAAACCTTTGAGTTTGAGACCACTTTTGGTTTGTGACTTGGTGCTTCATCATACTGGAAGTAGCCGTTAGAAGATGACTAAGTTGTGTACGTAAAGCGATGCACATGATGTGAACCGATACTCAGACAAGCTGTGACATTTAATTAATGAGTGATTAGTATTAATTATTCAAAGTGTGCCAAAAAAGAAAAATCCCCACCCCATTACACCACCTTTACCAGTCTGGACTTTTGACACAAGGCAGGTTGGGTCCATGAATTCCTGCTGTTGGCACCACAGTCTGAGTCACTGGTGTTAAGATTCACCAGACTGGGCTATGTTTTTCAACTGTCCAGTTTTGGTGCGCCTGTGTCCAACTGCAGCCTCAGCTGTCTTTTCTTGACTGACAGACATGAGACCTGGCATAGTCTTGTGCTGTTGTAGCCCAGTACTATCAAGGTTGGAAATGTTGTGCGTTCTGAGATGCTTTTCCGCTCACCACAATTGAATGGAGTGGTTATCTGAGGTACTGTAGCCTTCCTGTCATCTTGAACCAGTCTGCCCATTCTCTGTTGACCTCTCTCATCAACAAGGCCTTTCTGTCTGCAGAACTGCCGCTCACTGGATGTGTTCTCTTTATTTGACCATTCTGAGTAACTGTAGAGACTGTTGTGATTAAAAGAGGAGCATTTAAACTCCGTTTTCTGCCGTTTTGGTCCATGCTCGTCTTTACTCTTGAATAAAGCCTGGTTACAAACCAAACGTATGGTGGAAATGCTCTGTTCTACCAGCAAGAGAACTATGTTCATATCTTTGTCGTTTTAAACTAGCTCTAAACGGTGCATTCAGAACCCGAGGAGGATGCTAATTCTAAAGTACACACGCTAAGTGATCTGTCTGCAGAGTTGTAAAGGAGCTGGGAGCTGAATGGTAACCCAGGACCGTAAGATATTACACACTATAAAGTAAAAAAACCTTTTAAACCTCTCATAGTGCGACACCCTTACCCTTCATCTACGAAAGAAACATCAGCTGAAGTGGCGATCTAGAAATACTCAAACCAGCCTGGCATTTAAAATTCCATTTTTCTCTCATTCTGATGGTGGATATCAACATTACCTGGAGCTGCTGACCCAGGTCTGCCTGATTTCATGTCTTGCACTGCTTCCTCACAATTGTCTGTTTAGTTCATTACATTAAAGAGTAGGTTTACTCATTAGGTTCCTAATTAAGTGCTCAGTGAGTGTAAGTGCGATAAGTTGGGCTGCTGTTTTATTTTTGTGTCTTGCTTTCCAGCTTCAAGAACCAGCATGATCTGAGGAAGCACATGGAGACCCACAACGAAGGAGCAGCCTACCATTGCACAGTGGAAGGCTGTGAATACTCCTCTCGAATGGCTCACACTATGAACCAGCACTACAAGAGAGTGCACGAGGTCAGCCATCAGGGGGCGCCACACCCCCACGTTTGATTAGAGACATTGAACATTTTTCCCCTCATGAAACTGGCAGAAGTTCATACTTTACACTCCTCATGCACTTTATTAGAACCACCGATCTTGCACTTTCACTCCCTGCCCTCTTTACCACTCGCTGAGGTCTACCTACCGTAGCGGTCAACTGTCCAAGTGTTCAATTACAGACTGTATCCCATCTGTTATCCGTTTGTCGGCCACCCTCTGCTCCATTCATTATTGGTAAGTGTCTGACCACAGGACCGTCGACCAGATGTTGTTTGTACAGTGGACCATTTTCAGTAAAGCAGTGACACTGTCGTGGTCGATATTGAGATTTTTTTCCGTTAGAGGCTTAAAGATCCCTTCAACCACTCAAAATATGCAGCCAAGGGAGGTTCTGAGGTCGGAAACTTACCATTGTTGAAGGGCTTGAGGATTAACTAACAGACATTCTCTGTTAGCATATGTGCAACTGTCTGGCATTGTGTTCTGGCAACATGGACTGCCAAGGTAGGTGTTTCTAAGCACGTTGGCAGGTGGTTGTAATATGTTTTAATTGTTCCCAACAGGGAAACATGGTGTCGAGATATAAGTGTCATCTGTGTGACAAGAACTTCTCATGGTGCTACACCCTTACCCTCCACCTGCGCAAGAAACATCAGCTCAAATGGCCATCTGGACACTCTCGCTTTAGGTACTGGATTCTTGCTTTCTTCATCAGCCTGTCGATCATATTTTACACACGTCCTTTTTAATGTACATCCTTCTCTTCTGATGACCAGGTATAAGGAGGATGAGGATGGATACCTGAGGCTGAATATGGTTCGCTTTGAGACGGTGGAAGTTACAGAAGAGCTAATAAAGAACATGGCGGAAAAACGCACCCCACGCAAGATCTCAGGATCGAGTGGCCAAGTTAAGAGGCCAGCATTGCAAGTAGAGGCTGTGAACGATGCTCCCATGCAATCTTCCTCATACCTCTCCTCTTCCTCGTCGTCTAGCCCTGAGCTCCTGGCTGAGGCTGAATCTAGAGCTGACAAGGATGGTGCTCCTGTGTACTGTGTCCTCAACACGGTGACTGAGGTGAACGGAGAGCCGGAGGCCACTGCGGACCCAGGGGCTGAATCGGGCGTAGTCCGAGCCCTGGCTGCAGTGGCCAGAGGGCTGGGTATGGATGTGGTGTGAGAGGCTAACCTACACTACATGTGACTTGAAAACACTGCAGAAAAGCATCAGTGTTAGGCCATCTGATTTACGTTGCACATTAGGTTCTAGTGAATGATTGTAGTGCTGTGCTAACAGGACCTCTTGATTTCTTGTCACAGGACTAGTAGTTTCAGGTTTTAATATTTTCTCATTCAAAAGCTTATTTTCAGCATTTTAGGATTAGTCAGATTTCTGTTTTTAAATGAGCTCAGGTGCCCGGCGGTAACTCTGGAGGAATTTCCTCACTGAAATTCTTTCCATCCATCCGTCTCTTACTCTTGATTTTAAGTCACCTCTTATGTCTGATATGCTAGTGTTTTTATTTGGTGTTATTTATATTTGTAAAATTGATTTGGGTGTGCCTGTTTTTAATGACTTTTAATGTTTGAATGACCATACCCTGGTAATCAACAAACAAATAAACAAGTGAACTTTTTCGTAAAATTATTTTAATTCTTTTCACAAAAAAAGTAATAGGCCAGTCTCCTGATGATGGATCAAGCCTAGTGAATCTTGAGAACAGTGAACTGTGAGTCACCACTGACACAGCAAATTAATGAAAGACTAGACTTAATCTGCATCCAGAAAACTGCCCAGATGATTTTCACCCCCTGTACATCTCGATATTGTACACTCGTCTTAACATGAAGTGCTTGGCTTGGCCTTCACTCGGGCCCTCATGCTGTCTGGCTCATGGAGCCTCTGCATCTCTGTGAGAATGAGGGATGGATCTGTCCTGCCGGTCTGACAGAGGGGTAGTCCGTCTGGGGGAGGCCGACCGAGCGGGGAGAGGGGGCAGCAGAGAGGGTGGAGCAGCGTGTATGTAGCCATGAGGAGGCAGAGTCTTGCTGAGTGCGCTGTAGTGCGGAGCATGGGGCAGCCCCAGGCGGGGGAACATTGGGCTGGGGTAAGCTGTGGGCAGGAGGCCCGGATGGACCAGGTGGGGGTCCATGGCTGCGTGGTGAAGCGCCAGCAGACGGCCTCTCTCGCTCTCCTCCCGGAGGAGGGCCATACGCTGTCGCTCCTCCAGCTGGCTCCTCTGCTGCTCCAGGGCCAATGAGTGGAGGAGGGGATCTCGTGGGTAAATGTGCTGCCCCATCATGGCACGCTGCAGAGGATCAGTCCTCAGCAAAAGCTCCTTGGGAAGGGGCTCTTTCTGAGGAAGGTCCACACCCCTGTACATATTCCGCATGGGATCCCAATGCTGCGCAGGATAAGGCAGTCTCTCTGCACCAGGCAGTGGGCTCATCCCAACAAACGGCGCAATTAGACGAGTCCTATCAAGGCTGCTTGGAAACCCTGTGACCATAGGAATAGACGACACGGGCGAAGACTGCATTCCTGGGGTTCCACGTCCATGCAGTGGTTTCTCCAAAGCTTTAGGAGGTGGCTTGACTTCAGGAGAGTCCTGGTCATCCCTCCTCTCCTCCTTTATCTTAATCTGACCACTCTTGGCATGAGGCTCTGCCTCCACTCTACTCCTCTTTGCCTCCGGTTCCCAGTGTGCCCCATCACTGCTGCGCCTCTCTATTTCTACCCTCTGTTGCTTTGGGGACAAAGTATCCTCTGCGGTGGGTTTATCTTCTGTTGGACGCTGGTCATACTTTACAACCATCTCCCTCTTCTCTTGCTGGCCCTCTTTGTGCTTTTGATCCTCTGGCTCTCCGCTTTGATTAGGGGTGTCTTGTGTTTGCGCTCTCTCTCTGCTGTTGTCCTTGTCCTTCGTCTCAGGAGACGAGCTTCTAGAAGACTCTACTGTTTGCTTGTGAGCCAGTGGACTTGTGGTAGCAGGCGAAAGGCGTTTCCCTCGTGTGTCCCTGCAATAAGGAAGTAAAGCAACATAAGCAAAGCAGTAACCGATGTAACCGTTTTCTGACCTACTCTCATTAATCAACTGTTTGAGAAGAAAGATTAAGGGTCTCAAACCTTTCTTGCTCTTCTTTGTTTAGTAGGGAGTCTCTCTTGTCTGTCACTCTTTCCAATCCAGAGGAAGTCTTTTCAGGTTCAGGGGCTCGAGGCCACACCGGAGGGGTAGGGAAAGAGGAGGGCGTCTGGTGCAATCTGTTCCAAGGCTCCTGAGGTACAGCTGAGGATGGCACTGCTTTACAGTCTTTACTTCCATGAGCAGAACTTGGTGCTGTTAATGGTTTGGAATGAAGATTAAGTAGTTAGATAGTATGTGCCTGTGATTCACTTTTTTGTCATTCTCATTAAAGTAGGACACACCTGAGAAATATACAACGTGACCCCCTAAAAAAACAAAACAAAAAAACTCAAACAGTTTTATTCACTCACTTAATGTGGGGTTTCCAAGTCCTCCAAATGCTGTGGAGCTCAGTGTTCCCAGTCCGCCAAAAGCAGGTGGCTTGTTAAGAGAGTCTACACAACAAGAACAGTATGGGTTTAATAGCGTCCTTTTAAAATGTTGGCCAAGCATGAGTCACACTTTAACCACATGGTAATTTACTCTTACCATGATGAAAGGGTGGGGTGTGCAGGTTGGTGTGAGGGTGGGACAAGTGTCCGTAGGGGGATACAGAAGGGTGTGTTGGACCTGACAAAGAAAAGAAATGTCTTCCTTAGGGTCTCAAATGTTCAGCAGTTGCTCAAATGCATTTCCTGTTTTATATTCCCTGAACATTTTTGCAAGTACTGATGCACTCCTCAGATCAGTTCATCCAGAGTAATTGCACAGCCCATGTGGATATGATGATATAGATTTATTGGATCTCCACTGAACACTGAAATACAGTAGACTCGGATAATAAGTGTCCATTAATATTGGTTTGCCCTTGTGTCTCTGGATGTAACAGAATCTCTGATACTTACCAGCACTGGAAAAGATGGTGGAAGGGCGGGGTAAGTCACGCGGTTGCTGGATCATTCCCGTGAAGCCTGCACCAGAGGGTCGACTCAGGAACTCTGGCTTCAGCCCAAAGTCTAACTTGTGAGGCTCAATTTGCATCTGCTTCTGAAATGCGCACAGACAAGAGGGGTTCTAGCGTGAATGACGAGAAGCCAAAGTACAGATTTGGTAAACACAGATGGAACAATCCTCGCACTGCAAATGGGAGGTAAACATAGCCAGAGCCATGCTATAGTGTCAGTGTTCAATCTGTAAACATACCTTGATTTTTTGCTGATGGTGGTACACTTGCCATGCAATGTGAACATGCATTGCACACCACTTCCCTGGCTTCTGCAACAGCATAAAAAATTGGAAATCTTTAGACTTCTGACTTGAAAAGGTCACAGAATCAATGTTTTATTATTAGCAATAGGTGTAGGTCTTACCTTCGGGGTATGACACACTGAATCCAGCATCTGAAACAAAGAAAATATAATTTAGTCCACATCCTGCTTACTTAAAAGTAGTTTTATTTAAGCAGTCTGTAATTCTCTTGGCATATGTTTGGGTCAGAAGTCTAGAGTTATTTGTTTGAGAAGTTTTTAAGGTTTTTAAACAAAATGTTTGGACACAAAGGTTAAGGTACATTTTTAGACTGATTTCGAGGCTTACTCTGGAGTCCTTTTGCATGAGTGGACGGGGCATCGCTCCAGGTCTGGGCACTATATCGAGTGGGTTAGAGGCCTGTTGAAATAGTAGTGTGGTAAATACAAATTATTGCTCTACAGGTACATTGAACTGATATAATATTAATCAAGTTCCTAAGCACAATTCAGTTGAATGTATTCAAATAAAGCAATAAAGTACACTAAAGGTTTTGGGTTTAACAGAATACTGTAGACTGGACAATTTTTGGCTCACCCTATACAATTCCTCGCAAGACAATTTATGTCCCGTCAGCACTTTCTATTCACTAATGTGAAATTACTGTCCAATATATTTCTGCCCAATGGGGCTTTTCAATTTTTAATAACTAAATATCTTATGTTACTCAGAGGTGACATAAAACAGGTAGCTGTCTTAAGCGATTTGTGTAATACCTTAGGCTGGAAGGCTCCCTGCAGAGAGCTGAATATGCCTGTTGGAGGCACCATGGGAGACATCCCAGGCATTACTGATGGGTAGGAGTGGAGTAACTGAAAAACATGTGTGGCAGTATATCATTAGTCTGTGAAACCGAGTACAGTAACTGCTGGGTCAGAATGCTAATTTTCATAAAAATAAGCTGTAAAGTCTCTGAACAAAAGAGCTGTTCATAACGAGTGCAGTGATTAATGAGAACAAAGAAAGGCTCTGGTCCAGTTAAACTTCAAGTAAGTCATACAAAAAAGCAGAGGAAATAAAATTCATGGGGTGAAAGAATTTGGCAAATTTCATACTTTAGGCAAACATACTTTGCATATGCAGTATAATTAGCGTGACTTACATTGTGCCTGTGGACGGAATCAACCTTTGGTGGGAATTTGTCGAACTAAAAAGAAAGCAAGAACGCATTAGTTTAAACCATGGTACAGATGCAGCTAATTATGTCACAACACATTAGAAATTTCATGCTGCCCCACAGCAGACACCAATATTATTCTCACTGTTGAAACAGCTAGAGTCATATCACTATAATGACATACTAATGACTAACAACAACACAACTAAATGCAAATGAGACTTTACATTAAAAGAACAGGTCAAATGAATAAAATGGATTAGAATAAAAGCAGGCTGTGTTGGCTGCCCTGCAAGTACTCATCCTCACATGTCTGGCAGGGGTACGCACCAGAGGTGCCGCGGGGCCTGGCAGGATGGCAGGGTGGGGAAAGGGGGTGAAGGTGTGCTGGTGCGTGTGTTGGTGTGTGTGCTGGTGCTGATGCTGATGCTGGTGCTGGTGCTGGTGCTGATGGAACTCTGTGCGCAAGTAAGCTGGCCCAGCCAGTGAAGGTCCTCTCTCCACACCTTGAGAGGCCAGAAAGCGAGAGTTCAGCTCCTGACGCAGCAGGTCCTGCTCTGTAAGGTAATCAGTGCACAGTTAGCTCATGTAAAAGCTTCATGAATACTAAAATATTGATTGTGTAGTTGTGAAAGATGTGTGATATGCGCATCTTACCTGTGTAGGGACCTGCAGGTGAAGCACCGGGCACAGTTAGAGCACTTCCCGTTAACAGGGGAGGAGGAGGGATGGCTGCGGTTGGGGAGAACATGGTGCAACGCTGCTGAACTCAGGGCGCACAGAAGCTGTTATGATACCCAAGAACAACTTTCCCTCCAATTGTCCTGATAGATATGTCCCTCTAGAGTCCCTTGAAGGTCCAACTATTTTCTTAGTCCTTCTTTTGCTGATGGAACAGCTGACCTTGCTCTAGTCTTCCTCCCGTGGCACCTCCAAATCCACTTTTGTCTGGTCTCGTGTTTGTACTGGCCGCGACATCACGGATACCTGCAAATGGCACAAAATGGATCTTATCAGTACAAACATTTCATGGCCTTTGATGCAATTTTACTGCATATCAGAATTCAACCACCTTCATATTGTTTACTGCTGTGAGCTCCCTGCAGTGGATTAACGTCAGTACAAAAATACATCCAGTGTACTCAAACTGCATTACTGGGAATAATCCAATTTAGGACTAGGGCACTAATAATCCACTAATTTCATTTGATAACATGTCGTTCCTAGAAAGGATATTAGTGTAATGCTATCAGTTAATGTTGTTAAACAGGGCAGAGCATGTTGCAGCAATGCAGCTAGGACAAAGGCAAGGGGGTGCGGGGAAAGGCAGGCAGGGCATGTCATTTGAAAAAGCTAATAAAGCAGGGGTTAAGGAAAATAAAAGAGAGCCTTTCTCTTTTATTGCAGCACCTTTTCCATGGCATTACGCTGCCGTCCTCTTTAATTCGGCCTCACTCAAAGTAAACCTAGCATTTAATGGCTAATGTTGGTGTCACTTTGACATTTACTGGACCTTCCCAGGGGTGCGCCAATGGTAAATGCAAATGGGGTGGAGGACTGAAATCCCAAGAGGATTGCCGATGTATACAACCTGCAATTACCTCCTTTTGAATGCCACTCATGCACATGAAGATAAGCAGTAAATCTCCTTTGTGTGAAGCTGTCAATTCAGGCCTTTTCCCCCCTGGAGCCTGTTGTATCTGGAGTGAAAGGTCTTTTGAGAGGTCCATAATGGATGGTTAGGCTCTCTCAGAGTAAAGCTTCTTTTGGGAACACCAGGGGGTCCTTGGAGGAGGGAGCCGCAGGAACAGCTTATTCCTCTCTGCAGAGCACCAGTTCTCCCCTGGTGAACAGTTTGTATTGAGCAGGGTGATGCAACCACAGGGGGTGAGCATGGTAACGCCAGGAAGAACAGCAGGCAAGAGTGCTGCTGCCTGAAGGAAAGCGCTTTTGTGCTACAAAGCGTGTGACCTACCATAAAGACGGTGTGGCACAGCAGCACTAGAAGTTGCAAAGGTGCACAATAACAGCCATCTCATGCAAGACGAAATGAGTAAGCAGCAATTCAGCAAAACTGCTTTTTGTTTTTAAATGTATATGGTATTATTGGTGCTCATCAGAAGCACAATAGTTTAAAAACATCTGCAGAAAGATCTTCAAGGGTAGCCCTTCATTGATTCTGAACTATTAAGAGCTTTGCAGAAATCCAGTTCTCCGAGATGATGGATTATTCTCCCATACAGAACCTAATCTGTGTATCTGTGTAAAGAAGCATACCTACAAAAACCTTTTTAGTTTGCTTCTCATGCTGAAGTTCCTGATTAGCACTTTAAACGCTTATTTCCAGTTAGATTCATGACACATTAATGTTCTTTTGATGCAGGTTAGGTATTAGGGCTAAGCTTCTCAAGCTGTCAGCCCACCAGCAAATGCGTCTTCCTATTTCAGTTGGCACCTCTCTTGTCCAAGCAGTTTTTGTCATTCATCAACCCCATTACTGAGCTAAACCTTCCAGGCATGCTGAGTCTAATGGCCTAATCCCTCCATTCACACAAAGGCAAGATTAGCTGGAGGTTAAATACTCTTGTTCTTTAAATTTTTGTCCTGGTCAGAGTGCCAGGGAAAGCTCTTAATCTCGTGAAGGAGCAGTCGGAAGGGGTTTGTGTGTACACAAAAGAGGCACAGGAGGAGGAATCAGGTAGGGTTTGGAGGTAAGCTCCCCTGCGAGGCAAGTCAGAAAGCGTTTACTGTGGCAGCCATTCCGGAGCAGACAGGGGACAGCTCATAAATCATCCGTAACATCGCGGGCCGTGTACGGCACCGGCCGAGTGCAGTTGGCGAATGACTCAAACAGAGAAACAGTTGTTCTTGTGCGCTGACAGATTCCCACGTTGCTTTTAGCTTAGCTGTGAATGAAGCCTAGTCAGCTAAAGGCACATCTGTTCCACAGCACCGTTCACATATCCAGCAACATTTGTCCAACATCTGAGGACTACACAGTGCTACTACTCCCCTGTGCTACGGACACTGAAACTTTTCCCCTGCCAAACAGTTTTCACAAGCCATTCAACATTCGATCAGAACCTCCGAAAGTTCAGACGACAGAATAACTCCTATGCGTAATAACCAGAAAATAAACCAGAAAAGCACAGATGATGATAGTTAACATACCTTACCTATTAAGGACCTCACTGGCCCCTTTAGCAGTGATCAACTGCTCTGAGTTCTCCACAGCCATCCAATGTAAGCTCTACAGCTTTAAATGTTTAAGCGAGGAAACTTCACCGTCCAGCGAAACTGTATTGAGTGTTCCTCTGGTTTCTATGGCTCTCAAATAAGGCACTAGGGAACGAACTCTGCATAGTCCACTTCTGTCTGAAAGAGAGATCACGGTCTGTGGTGTACGGTAACTCACAGACTAAGCGAAGACTTCCTTTACGTCTGACACCCCCCCCCCCCTCTCTCTCTCTCTGTGGAAGGGGAAAACACACTCTCTCCCCCGCTTAACACTAAGCCTACTGGATTGTGAATGCACCACAGAAAGCTAGCAGCAGCAAATCACTACATAAAGGGTATTATGTTACCACACACTCCATAAAAGGGGCTGTTTTTTTATTGGAAAAAGGTAACCAATCATTCAAAACAACCCCTCTTTACTGGTGTTAATAATAGATAACTAATGTGTAATAATTAGGCGTATTAAATCAGAATCTGACAAAATTAAAATCCACCAATTTTTGTTTCAAATAAGCAACTGAATCTGCTTCATCTGATTTAATGTAATTTTAAAAGACGATTTGGCAAAATAATACTGTAGTAAATAATAACTGTGACTTGCTGATATAATGTAATGGAAAACTGGCAAGTTTTGTGTGTTTGGAAAAAAGAAAAAAAAACTACAAATCGTCTAAAAACAAAAATTGTAGTAAAGGAATGAGATTAAGCATAAAAAACTATGTTTAGTGCCTCCCTAGTAATTAAAGCCAACCCTTATGTGTATATTGTGTATATGCTAGACAACCTGGATTTAAAATGACATTCAATAAAACACACCATGTTATTTGAGTAAGACACCCCTGGTACTGAAGATAATCCCCTCACAATGCGCGATGTAAGACAGCAACCATGAAAAGAGCACATGAATTGCGGCGTGCAAATCGACTGTGCCAGGAAATAGGTGAGTGTGCTGGCATTGAGCTCTTTCATTATTTAGTGGTCAGGTTTCTCTCAGTTAGGGATTAGTGGCGGTGATGTAGGGCAGGCATGCACACAATAGCTGTCAATGCCTATGGGATGTGTTGGACCGCCTGCTTCCTAGAAACCAAAGCCGCAGCTCAGCGGTATAACAATCTGCAGTGCTGAGGACCCTGGAGACTCCCTCCGCTCCTTAGCTATAATGGATCGCTTTAAAGAATGACCTTACAAATGAGGAAGGAGCCCGGGCTGGGCCGGGCCTCGTCCGGAGTGCCAGCACGGCGGGCTGCTGGAAACAGTTGCTGTTCTAATGTGTGTGTGCGTGTGTGTGTTTAGCCGGGGCGAGATCTTAACGCTCGTAAGTTAGGTAGTCAAAGTATTTATTTGAGCCGTGCTGAAAGCTCCAAACGGGCAGCTGTCTCACTGATCTCTCAACAGAGTTGACCCTGGCTGCACACTATCCAACCCCCTTCCACTCATGCCTAGGCCCAGCTCAGGTTACCACAAGAACAATGTGAACCCTGTGCAGGTTCCCCCTCGGTCTCCCAGGATCTGCCAGCACTAACATTCATACCTATGTCTGCATTGGACAGGGAATTAATATATCATGCTGTGGCCTTGGATGGGTTCTTTCCTATGTTTCATCTGCAAGCCAGTTGCAATTAAGGCGGTTTGAACATACTTGGACTTGGTGCCCAGAAAGAACCAAAGAAATCACGCTGCATTCCTGCCCTCCCAGCCGCAGGCCTTTGTAGGAAATCTCTAACATACTGAAAACATAAGAGATTCCCCAGATGCTACACGCTCTGATGGAACACGCTTTTGCACTACTAGCATCTCCTGTTTATAGTACGCCATAGCATCTTTATATGTTTCTGAGGTGACAACATGTGAAGATGAGCCATTTATAGGGTTGTGTTACACATTACAATTTCCATATTCGCAGCAATTCCAATATGAGCAGGCTGTTCATAGCTTCTAAATGATTCTTCGCATTACACTGCATATTGATTTTCATATTCAGAGCTTGGAATATTTTTTTACAGAGGCAAATATGCCTCCAACTCCTTCCTTCTGTGTTGTGCAAGACTTCCAGAGTGCAAGACTTGGAGGTGTGTGTTCCAAAAGCATTAAGTTATGCCTTTAAAGGGCTATTCAAAAGTCCTTCCAGCAAACTGCAGGCAGCCCATTTCATTAAAATAAAAATAGAATAAACAAACAGTGGGGTTTGGATGGCAATAGCACTTATGCACTGGAAGCACTGCTACCCTTTACACCTGGGCTCTGTGTCTCAGTGTCCCAGTAGGGTTTCTGTTCCAAAAGCAGTAAAAGAAACCCATCCAGAAATCTCATGCGCCGCCAGGAACGTGAACATTGTGAAACGTCCTTTTAATAGACATTGATCACAGAAGTTACAAAGGTGCAAAAACCCTTCCGCCGTGGACAGTTGCCACACTCTGTGACCAATACCGAGGCCTAGGCAAAAGACAGCTCCACAAATAGCCCCTCTAGTTATTCCAGGCAGTGACAAGGTAAGACTTCAGCGCTGAGGGAAGCTGTCAGCGTTTGACAGCTGGGTGTCAGCCAGGCGGATGAGCTGCGGCGAGCTCCTCCGGGACCTTACTTTAAATGGCACCTCAGCAGAACCACCGCACCAACAGCGCACATGCGTTAGTAAGTCAACGCCTTATTAACGTTACCTGGGCCACCCTCAAGCTGGACACGTACTTGCAGCTTTAAAAGGCTTACATGCATTGTCTGTAACTGAGCCTATTTTACATTTATCTGCTATGTTGTCATGGAGGCTGCACCATGTGACATTACCTTGCATAGCCGGAGGACGTTGAAAATGAGGTCATACGAAAGGTTAGACACTAATTATCATGTCATGCATGAGTGTCTTTGATTTATGGTTATCTATACATTCATCGCAACATCAAAATGCTAATCTGCACTCAGCAAGGAGGTGCCAAGACATGAAGTCTTTTTTATGATGTGTTCCAAGATCTACCTGAAAGAATGTGGAACCCAATGAACCACCTAATCGCCCATAATTGCGGCAAGTGTCCTTTAATTCAATTGCATTAAGACGGCTTATGGCTTAACCAGGATTCCAATGACACTGATGCACCAAAGAATGCAACTGGATACATCTATGAAGAGGGAAAAAAAAGCTTTCCAGCCCATCACTGAAGTCAGCCTGAGTGCTGCCCTCCACCTTTAGAATGTGCAATGCAGCATTCAGTGACGACTAATGCCTTGAGCCTCTTGAATGTCATCTCCAAACGCAGAAGGATCCTATATCCACCAGCCACTGGTTTGGGGCCCCCGGAAGAGCCCCAACTCAGCAGGCTGACGCTCACCCCCGACACCTAAATCCCAGCAGGCCTCGCCACTGTTGCTTGGGGTCGCTGACCAGGCCTTGATTCCTGCTGACATATGTTAGACAGCCAAAGCACTGCTGCTAAAAAACCCAAATACCATTAACTACCACTGGTGACTGTATAACCATGACCTCAAGTTCTTAAAAGCTTCTGATTCCAGACCTTAATGGGCAAAGACATAACAAGGCAGATGGGAAAGACCAAATTGTACCTAACCAGTGGTCATACTTTACCACTTATGGCACTCCATTTAATGCGCTGTACTAGCTTGGCAGCATTTATCAAAATGTCATGATTAATGCAGTCTATGTAAGTAACCTTCAATAAGGTTGAAGTGATTTATGGTAATGGTGCTGTTCTCCAATCCTATTATCTTAGGGATTACTGGCACACACTTTGCTCAGTTGCGCATGTCTTTAAGTTATCTTAGGACTAACCGGGAAACAAGCTATTGTGTTTTTCTGCCCTGCACTCAGTCTAAGGGACTGTTCACCATACCATCTGCTCTAAGTTAATAAGGAACGCAATGCTGCTGTGTTCCAACAGCAGTCAGGCCCACGACAACAATACAGACATGTCCTTATTAAACCAGAGTAAGATCTGGTGCCAGGGGTTTTTTGCTTTATCAAAACACCACATTTCACATATATGAAATTCTGTTGAACAAACAACCAATACTGATGATAAGTGTGGCGAGGAAGACTAAAATCCCAGACACCTCAACAGTGGCACATTAACATCTGCAGTAAATCTACCCTGAAAGAAACATATCAGGGTAGATGACTGAGCTTAAACCAACCAGCTGGTCTATTATTGCAGCAAAGCTGAGTCTATTGTCTATAACAATATCCCATGCTACTGCTTTTCATTTCTATGATATGTAATCTAAAGTGGTACATCAGGATATAATGCCCATAGTTTTTTTTTTTGTTTTCTGGTAAGGATGCACAATGATATTAGAGTCATATAAGAATCAGCAGATATGTGCTTTAAATATGTGCTTTTGGGTTTAGGTTTAGATTTTAGACATTTTGAACGTTACAAGGGCAGAATGTCTAATGCACACAGTCATTTTACTGCATTTGTAACCTTAACCTACATTTTATAAATGTTTATGTACTGATAATGGGGTGATATGTACATGAAAAAATACAGAATATCAGTATCAACCTGGATTTCCCATATTGGTGCATACCTATTACCCAGGATCTAACAGTTACCTGCAGTGTGCGTCATTTGCTGAGCGCTTCAGATTGCTTTGAAAGAAGTTTAAAGTACATTAAATTAAATTATTACAGTCTCCTGTCTGGAATTGTGGTTAACGTTCACAGTACTGTAACCGTTCCCTTTGGTGCAAAAATAGAAAAAATTACAGATGCGTTTTGACATTCTCAGTGTCAGAAATCATGCCATTAACTTAAACTCAATTAAGGCAAACAGCACCGTGACATATCAAGTAAAACACTGTGATACTGAATTTTATCAGCACTAGTTGACTAGTTTGCCCAGACCTCACCATAATGAGTTCATGGACGTTCGTGTTATGAGTTCTGAGGAATGCCATGTGCTACTTGGAAGTCTGTGTGCTGATAGGGACTGCAGAGGTGATGACACTGTTATCAGGTAATTGGGTTTACGTGATCCTGTAGGCTAATAGCTTCACATGTTTTCTCTCTCTCTCTCTCTCTCTCTCTCTCTCTCTCTCTCTCAGAAGCACAGAGGACACTTTGTCACTCTGTCTCCAATATGATACGGTCGAGGCATCCACTGAGAGCAGCTGCCCACTTACTAATGAACAAATGAATGAAGCGAGGCAGTAAAATGACACACGTATCATCCTAATCAGAATCAGAGTGGAGGGAATGTGTGTGAAATGGAGCGACACTGTAAAGCACACCATCATTGGGGAAATAAGTAATAAAATATATAGCCTGCCCCATATTTCTGGCCTGGGTTTCATTTCTCTCCCTTGTTTTATCTCGGTAATCAAACCATGCAGTAAGTGCTTCATAAAAACGACTGCCTGCTTTGATTTAATGAGTCTGCCCTCTTTCACCAGAGCCCTGCGAGAAGGTAGCTAGCTCTAGCTAAGAAGTACTCCCTGATGCAGCTCACGTAGCTAGATACATCAACAAAAGATGTTGAGATATTGCTCTGAACATCTGAACATTACTACTCTTTGTATCCACAAGAGAGCACTGTTAAGATGGGCTGAAATATGAAGTGCATTTGCGACACTAGCTACCTATGCAGTCTGGTGTTAGCTAGCTATCTAGTTCATTCAGTTCATTATTGTATAGCAGGAAAAAATACCATAAAAAGATTCAGAGAAAAATCAGAGCTTTCACAAACAACACTTAGCAACAAATCAGCAGGGAAATTTAGCTAACTTTAGCTTCCACTCAACTCCATTAGCTATAGCGAGCTAAAATCCAATAACAGCCAGAGTCAGGGCAGCTGAACCTGTGGGCGTGTGTTGGCCGATAACTGTCAAATTTTCTTCGCAAGCTACGAACCTCACCTCTATTACCTTAAAAAGTTGACTTTCAGCTGAAACTCGAAAGCAATTCAACTGAGAAAGGTTTTAGCTAGATAGCTACTTATAACTCAACTGAAAGCATCTGAAGAAAGCAGTGAACTCACCCAGTTCATCGACAGAGTGTAGCGCTACAAAGACGGAGCAGCACGACCGATCCCGCTGGGTCACGGAAAGGGAATAATCCACACACAGAGCAAAATCCACCAAAAAAAAAAAGCTCGGGCGGTTCTTTCAAGCTAAAATTGCTCCACACGAAACCGAGGAACTTTTAAAAAAGACACAGACCCCACTTCCAAAGTCAAGCAGCTTCCATTGCGCTGTGAGCGTTTCTCCAACTTTACACTAGCGCTACCTTACTGAGGGGAAAAAAACCCTAGCCTATTTGCAGCGAAGTCTACCGACCGGAGACACCGTATCCATTAAAATCCCTCGAGTGAAGCAGGCAGGAGTGCCGGGGTGCTCTTTAGTGAGTGAACTCGAGGTTAAATCCGACTTTTCTGAAGAGTTGACTAACGATAAAACTGTCACTCTGCCCAACGGTCGACGAGAGAATCTCGCTCGCACGCGGACGTTCTGCATTCCACCCCTCAGTCTCCACCCTCTCTTTCTTGCGCGCGCTGTTTTTCCTTTCCCGCCTGTAATCCGCCAAGTCCCGCCTCTCTCGCGCTAGGATTGGCCGCTTTCGTCCCTCACTCCGCTGTAGGATTGGTTAAAAAGATCGACTTGCCGTTTCCAACGTCCTGCTGCACTGGAATTGGTTAAATCCACCGAATTCCACCTCCCCCTCCCCCCAGGATTGGCTACTTCCAAGCAGTCCGTCTTAACCACTAGCCAGTCCTGTCGCAGGCGGAGGCGGGGTTTGTCGGAAAAGGCGTGGGAAAGGAAAAAATACAACACGCTTGCAGAAGGCAGGCAGTTTGCTCCACCGAGCACAACAATCACCTGCTCCGAGTAAGTCTTCGCCCCCTTCTCTCTCCGCCGACTAGAACTGTCCTGCTGATTACAGGGGGAGAGCGAGCAGAATGCTGATGAGATGCTTCTGGCTCACACTGAAATGAGGAGTTAAGTCTCAGCCAAGCTAAGTGAGTCGGCGTCAAGTCCAGTTAATGGCGGTGGGCTGGAGTGGCCCTCGTATCAGGTCAGACTGCCAAGCAGCTGGCGAACTTAAGGGGAACTGTGGAAGTCAAGGCAATATCTGGAAAACAAAAAAAATCATAGGGCCTGTTTACACCTGGCATTAACATGCGTCCCCCTAAAAATGCACCCCCAGTGTGACCAGATGAGATCTGATTTTACTTTGCCGCATGGTTCTCACACTCCTGTTCATCTACCGGTATATAAGCACACACACACACACACACACTTTTTTTCAGGTTGTCTCTGACCACTTCCCAACATGGTTTAAGCAATCCGTTCGTAATCCGATCACAGTGCGTCCTGGGGGTGTTTACACCTGGCTTTTCATGCGTACAAGTGAACTCTGAATGTGATCCGATCACCAAAAACGCTGCTAATGCCAGGTGTTTTACGTAGAACAGCTCAGGTACCGGACACAAAGGCAAAGTAAGTCCCTCAGACCTGCGGGAAGATTTAGCTGACATAGGACTGATGGGGCTTTGTTCTTCTGGGCAGTGGTGCTTATACAAACATGATCCTCAGAGAGTCATCAAAAGGAGGTCTTCCCTACAACCTGTTATTCTTTGGGGTTGTGTGGCAGCCAGTGGCATGGGAAACATTGTATGGGAAGATTAGAACATTGGTTTCACTAAATATCAGCAAAGGAGACAGTCCATTCTCAACAATGACCTTCTTTTCAAGGGGCGGAAAGCTAAAGATGACATCTTTTTGTTTTAGGATGATTATGGATTGATTGGATGATTGGATTGAATCTATTCTTCTGGTCTTCCCTCAACCAGTAAAATGTTCCCAGTTCCACTGGCTGCAACATAAGCATGATCAACCCCCAGTGCTGAACAGTTGGAGAGGTTTTCTTTTCATGAAGTTCTGCACCATTATTTCCTCAAGGTCATATTGATGCAGGGCTTGATGCACAGTAGAACAGTGCACCGCTACTAGGGATTCTGCCAGTTGCCAGCAATGGCAGAGACGCCATTATCCCTAAAACAGTAGTTTTTCTCCTCACCGTGGAAAGATCTTTTGGCTGTCTGGTCCTCTACAGTTCTATCCAGTGACAGGCCAACCTGCCCACAGCTCGCCCCACTAGACTGAAAACCTGGCCACCTGACACCAACTGCACAGAGAGCTGAAAACCCCAACAAAGCAGACCACAATCACACAGAATCTTCCTGAAACTGTTTTTCCGTGGGGAAATAGCCCTGTGGTCAATAACATCTAACCAAAAAAAAAAAAAGGCCCGTAGGTGAAGATTAAGGCAAGCTGTGTGCACACTGGCTTGCCTGCGGCTTGCCGTCCCCCAACGCTGCTCCGCTCCGAAACGCTCCCCAAAGGGCAGGGCTCGATGGAAGAGACACGGCGAAGGACTTCAAAGCCTGCAGGCTAGCCAGGCCAGCAGGGAGGTCTGTGCCTCTCCCTTTCCAGCCCGCCGGCCCCGCCAGCCCTGTGGGGGTGTCTAATTGCATCTCACAGAGCCCGAACAGAACAAGGCCTTGTTGGAGGCGCGGCGAGCCGTCCCGCTGGGACGGGGCTGTTATTTGCGACTCCTCAGCGGGACGCAGAGCCTCGGCAAGTCAGCAGGCCGAGGAGAAATGGGCTCCACTTCCTTCGGCTGATGACACACACTGTGAGACTGATCAAGAAGGGGGGGAGAAAAGAGTATATAGAACAGCAGGCGGCTGCCTTTTCCCTTCTCTTCCTCCCACCCCCACGAAAATGGTCCAGATCTATTTGCCTGACGCTTGACTGATGCTTCAGCTGGCATCCTGTTCAGCTTTTGGAAAGGAAAAGATCAGAATTACAAATCCGAAACCCGCAAAACAAACCACGTTTACCACAGAGTCTTGGTTCTATTCATAAATAGCAACTGTTCACAATATGACCCTACCTGCAATTAGCGGTGGGCAATATGATACTATTTTATTGTGTTGAGATCAATTTCGTTATCATGCTACACAGTATGCTTTTGTGAGCATATCGTGGATATCTTCAGTGCACATTTCATTATGGAGAGTGTTAGTAGTCCTGTTTAACTGGATGGAGTGCAGCACATTTCAAGTAAAAATGACTGTACTCAGTACGGGAGAGTATTTGGATAGCAGCTTTTTAAGAATCTGCCTCTACTGGTGCATTTTGTGATAAATATCGTGTATTGTAAAAATGTCTTTAAATGAACATATTGCCCAGCCCTACCTGCCCTACCTCTTTATTGGTTGTATAGCAAACATACAGTTTACTTGTAAAGCATGTGGACAGGACACATAGTCGTATTAATGGCGAATGTGTTTGCAAGTAATATTAGCTAGTAGGCCTGTCACAGGTATTGCATAATCGTCTAGATTTCACAAAGATATGACATCACAACAAGCACAATGTGAACTGGCTGCTTGGGATCAAACAAAACAAAAAAAGAAATATACAAAAGCAGTAAATCCAGGGACTTTACAGGAGAAGGCAAACATGCTCTTAACTTTGAATGGAAGTCAGTGTAAAATGTAAAAGTTTATTCCAGGTCATTTAGAGCATTTCTATTGGTCTGTTCAGACACTGACACAGTGTACAGAGCAACTACAGGGTAAGGCCCCGTTTTTACACCTGGTACCTTCATGTGACTAGTATCTAGATTTTAGCCTCATGCGTTTACACTGGGTAGTCAAATGAGTCTCCAGGTCTGGTTGCTGTCTGGGATGGAATGTGCAAATTCGCTGTTTTGGTTGTACTGGGAGGAGTTCTGGTTGTGGAATGTGCGCATGTATGTTGTATGTTTGTAGCATATATTGTAGCATTTTGATAATATTTTACCATTCTACCTCTGCACATGATTCTGTGTAACTGTACACATTTGTGAGTGTGTGAACACACAGCAGTGTTAGCGTGTTTCTAGTTTCAGCCATGTAACTCTTCCTCATCAGATTCAACACCCTTACGCTGGCCTACAAAGCGGCACCAAGATCTGTACCAAGAGCCCTTCGAGCTTCAAGTACTGCTTGGCTCGACCCGCCAGCCTTTAAGATCCACTGAAGACAAGCAGCCAGCCTTTTTTCTGTCCTGGCACCGGTGTGGTGGAACGAACTCCCCCCGAGTCGCGCGCTGAGAGTAGTGTATGTTGAGTATTTGGGTCTCCATACTGACTTTTGTATTTAGTAGTATCTAAGCTTAGAGGTATCTTTAGGATCATAGCCTATATGGACTAGCTAAGGGTATTTTTGAGCAAACAGTAAAGCACTGGGGTTAAAAGGGAAAAAAAACCCTGCAATTCACTCATTAATGGCAATTATTTCTATAAAAATGGACCAGCTAAGATGTCCTGTGCATCTACAAACACATTACTCGACAATAGTCTGCACTCTATGTTCTGCTGGGTGCTTTAGTGTATAAACTGCAGCACACTGAACGGAATTCCTGCTCCTCTTCCGTCGTGCACTGTGTGATTTGTATGATAAGTGGATAATGCTCAACATCCAAATACTTTGATTCGGTGCTGGAGAGTGCTTGTGAAAGAACACTTGAAAATGAATGTTAAAGTCACTGAATATTCAAAAGCAGATTGTTTTTAATCAGTCATTGAGGTTGGTTGGGGGATTGTATGCAAAAGACATGCAAATGCGCAATAAACTAAAGACCACTCGACCTTGCATCGAACAAATGCAGCTTGTGTAGTTGGCGACTGCAACAATAGTGCTTTTTGTTTGCGCGTTACATCTTAACTCTGGCCCGGTCAGGAGCAATTTAAAGTTATGGGCTCAGGAGTGCATGAAACTCGCTCCGGTGTTCGGTTCACTTTTCATTCTTCACGACTGGATGGTGTGCAGAGCAGAGGCACTGCAGAAATGGTCCCCCAAACAGCATTTGCTTGACAATGAAGCATATTTGCAGCACTTTATCAAGCCAGATCTTCCATCATTAGACCATTAATTTGTTCATACCCATTCGCTGTTAAGCGGGGCTTATCGACAAACCGCCTCCAACAGCCTCGTCTCCTCGTCGCTTGCTTTTAAAGCTCCTAGAAAATGATTACACTTCTCAAAACTGTGAGTTTCTAATAAACGTGTAATTATTCTCAAAGGCTACAAACCTGAGGCAGACATAATCATGGAAAATGAGCTGCGGAGAGAGCGAGCTGGTCTCTTGATGAGGCGAGTGCCCATTTGCATGAATCCTTTCTAAATCATGTTTTTATGATAATGAACCAGAACGGTCTCATAACAATGTCGCATGGCAGTTCAGTACGCCTTCAAACTCACTGACGAAATGAAGCCATGGAAGACCACAACATACTCATATCTATGAAAGAGGGGGGGAAGGAAATCAAAACGAGGCAAATCTTGTAGACCTGCCTCAAAGGCAAAGTCATTAGTGTAGCTCGGCCTGATTGTTTTCACCGATTTTCTGTCTGGAGGAGGACTAAATTGATGTCTTAGCCCTTCAGCTCCAGCCTGGCTATTAATTTCAGCGAGCAGGTCCGGCCTGATGGCCCAAAGAGAAGGAGAGCTGATTAAACGAGATAACTGTTAATGGGGATAGATTCCTCCGTAGTGGCCCTCTGGAGCAGCGCATGTCCTCCATAACCATCGGCCTGTAATGGCCTGTGACTCTTATTGACTATTATTAATGGGCAATCGGCCTTGGAAAGAAGTATATCGCCTCTGTGGATTGTGAGGTGTGGGCTAAACTCGGGTCAAGACTTGCCTCTCCAGCCTCCTACAAGTTAAAAAACTCCAGGCTCAATCCATCATTAAGACTGAACGTAGGCTAAGACCTCGGTCAGCTAAGGTTATATCATGCATCGCGGATGGCCCTGATTGTCAGTGCCAGACTAAAGGAATCAAAGGGAATCAGGGCTTCTTTGGGACCATAGCGAAACGTCAGTCCTCCTGGGTTTCAAAGCCCATCCACCCACTGAAAAGGCTTCCCAAATGCCCTTTTGCTTGGGATGATACAATGTTGCGTCTGCTCAGTGCGGGATAAATTAAGCATGTGAAAGTTTTAGTGAAATCCCCATTTTCCAGCTAATCAAATCTCGCCTAATCAAATTAGGAGCCATAATTCCCGAGGATGCGCGGCACAAAAGTGCATTATTCCTGCCTTGGGAGCTGAAAGAGGGAAATCAGCGTGATGCCATTCCCCTCTGCTTCAGTGGCCCTGAATTGAATCGCTCTTCCGACTGACCCAGGACTAAGAGGCAGGGTCGGGGTAAACTTTGGCAGTGTTTAGGTTCCCAGCTCATTAAAGAGCTGCCTCAGTGGCCTCCTCCCGAGACCGCTCAGCCGTTCATTAACGAGCCACTTGTGTAATTTTCCTTGGACATCTGTGACGAGCAGGCTCTTTTCCAATGCCACACACACAAAAAAGCACCTCTCACAATGGGGCATAATTTTTTCCCCCCTTCCCCTGCCTGCCAGGCTGATGAACGACATGAACAAGATTATTTGTGACAAAGCTGAAAAAGCAGAATCTACTCATTAACTCGTGCAGTCCTGGGAGCATGTGGTTAAACCATTGCCAAGCCAACTGGGCTATTGGCAGGCTTCGCTTTAACACTTCCTTTGATTGACAGCTGAAATATATTTTTGACCGCTTGGAAGCAGAGCTCCTCACTCGGGGCTGAGCGGGGCAATTGTATATTCGGTGTGGAATCTCCTAACCTAATGGCAGCCGGTGTGTTGCGGAAGGCCCGTGTGACGATCCTGGCACCACAGCACGAATGCGGTATGAATGTAAGAAGCGCACTGCCCTGATGTTCCGCTGGCTGCTTTGCACATTGCCATTTCTTCTTGGCTCCAATACATGTGACAGCTAATGAATATGGCCCTTTAGATGTCTTGAATTGTTCCTTTCCATTCATTGCCCCCAGTGTTAACAGCCTTTTATACGGGATTCTTAACACCTATTGCATAGTCTCTCAAGGTCACTCCGCTGGCTCGGAGAGATGGAGAAGGGAAAGAAGGGAGAGAAAAAAAAAAAAAACCTGAGAGCCTCAATCCCTATTCATTTGTCACATTTGCATGCATGCCTCTATACTCCATCAGACAAAGAGCATGGTAGCTTAGTCATTGCCCCCTACCAATTACAAATGAGTCCATTAAGCTGTCTCCATCGGGCCCAGCCTCTTCATGGTAATGGCTTGTGAGATTTCCATCATAATCATGCGGCTCCCATTGCTGCCATGAGTGCGGATGGAGGAGAAGAGAGCCAGCAGAGAGGTGCTTTTCTTTTGGCGCTTTTAGAGTTGGGTTTTTCAGAGAGATATCATGAGAGACTCCGGGCTTCGAAAAAAAGAAGCGTAACTCATCAATCATATATCTATACATCATTTTTCCCCCTCCTCCTTGTTGTCTTGGTTGGACCTTTGGTACACCTTTACCACGCCACTAAATCTGTTCACGCGTTGGCTCCAGTCGGAGCTTGGCCATCAGTCAGTGGAATGACCTAAATGAGAAGATCCAACAACTGTTGTGGTCCGCAGAGCAGGCTGCGGTGAGGTTCTTTTTGTTTAACCCCTCACCTCTGCCGCATCTGAAGTCTTTGAACCTGGCACGCTACCCAAAGCATCTGGCAGACGGGGATGCCCCATCTCTCCCTTCCCCACTGCAGGAGTTAAAGCGCCACTGCTTGATCTCTCTATATTTCACATCCCGGCACGCTCCCCGAGTAGTAGCCCTATATGCTGAGAATGATTGCAGCGATCACCTTGAGGACATCTAGACCAGCGCTAATGCAGTGCCCTAGCCCGCGGAGAGCGCGAAGAAAGATGATGGGACTTGGGAGGTATTAATCACCAGGACAGTGAGAGGCTCAGCCTCGAGCCACCGAGGGCTCTGGATAAGCTCATGAAATTGCACTGCCCTCCGCAGGGTCCTCATGTCTCACCGCTTTATGGCAGCCGAGTCCCGGAGGAGGCCGCTAGCCTCTAAACCCGCGCCGTCAGAAATGATCTACGACCGTCATTAACAGAAAATATCACTTCGCTCGACCCATGATCTTGCTCCGCTAAGGGTCATATTATCTGCGAAGAACAAATTACGCTCCCTCCAAGTACATTCAAATAGCCCTCGAAAAAAAAAGAGAAAAAAAAGAAAAGAAAGGAAGAGGAAAAAAACAGTAGTGCGGAGACGGCGATATGTCATCTCTGACAATGGCCTCTGGTGCAATGCCGATGAAAACACACGGGAGAAATCACGAACTGACAGGGTGGTAAGGTTCTCTTGTACCCTCTGTCAGCCGGCAGCAAACACACTCTGTGAACTGAAGCCTGCAGACTCACACACACACAAACAGAAGCTCACATCAACACCACAAGGAAATAATTGGTTTGAACAGAAGGGGCTAATTGATGACATCTCTCAGCGTATATATCTCTGCAGGGTCATCTTACTAATGATGTTTATCAAGCCTTCAGATGTTGAAGAATGAAGACGTACACCCAGATAAAAACTCTACCTTCTAGGGTACATCTACTGTCACTGGGGTGGCATCCTCAAGGGTACGTGATCAGTTAGTCTTTAGTTAGAGAGCATATACTGTGTATGTGCTCTATATACCAATGCAGTTATATTTGTCTATGTTGCATTGACTCTGAACACCTGCCTTAATGCTTTTATTTAATTACACTAATTACATTAAAAATAGTTCATTTATAAAAATGCACAAGTTTGCCATGTTCCCCTGGGAAAGTACTTTACCTTTAGAGTTCCTTTAATAGGAAAACCATTGCTTTTTCAAACTTGTTCAAAGCGAAGGCCTCAGATTTCTTCACAGTGGTCATGATAGCAACCACAGTCACTTTATTTACTGTCTCAAACCACCAGCAGACTCAACCCCTTGAATAGCCTAAGGCCAGCCGGCAGGCCGAAAGTGTCAGTACAAACTTCTATTACCAAAGAATAGCCCCACCAGTACAGTCCCTTTAGTTACTGTGCAATAAGCCTTTCTGCGTTAAGGAGATTCAGGGGTTGAGGGGTGATCTTCTGAGGTTTTATATATAATACATAAACTCAGAAGACACTTAATTTTGCTGATCATAAAAAAAATACTGCTAAAACATGAATTTTATTTGCCGTACGACACTTTTCATGTCCCTCCTCAATAAATGGTCTTATTTAACTGCATTTCAGTCCAGGAGCTTTTACATTTTGCGGAACTTTGTTCTGTAAGGCAGCTCTAAGAGGCATTAATCTCTTTAGTTCAATGCTGCTAAGGGCCCCTCACCAGCCAGGACCCCCCAAGCAGGCCCGTTGCTAAGCTCAGGTGTCGCTACCCGATATGCGCCCCCTGCCCGATTTGTGCTGAGCGACAGTGCTTTGCCCGTGGTGGTGGTGTTGCAGCCCTCGCCCTCCTCACCCCTACTTGCTGGTTAGTAGGCTAACACTAGCGCTAAGTTAGCATGTTTAGCCAGAAGATATGCAACTTTGGTTAGCAAGCAGCATCAACCAGCGCTAAGACAGCCTGAGCTTTTCGGCCCTAGCTAACTAACAGTTAGTGAAGCAGCTGAAGACAGGTTGACTGGTGCTGTCAGCGTCAGGGCAGCCTTTCAAAGGTCTGTGAGGAAAAGCGAGAAGCCACACAGTCTGACAGTAACGTTAGGGTTGGATCGGGTGTTCTGTTCAAGTTTCCAGCCTGTTCCAGTTCAGGGACAGTGTTTATCAAGCCTGTCAGGGTATGAGTAAGAGTAAGACTAATCAGTGATCATGACCAGGTCCCCAGGACTATGTAATCAACATGGTTAGAAAGCCAAGAGCTGTCATACTGAGACATTTGGAGCGATCATCTTTTAAAAAAATAAGATCCATGGCAACGAACTGTCGTGGTTCACTTAATTACCCCATTTTCACATCGTACATCCCGTGTCCGTATTTTTTTAGGTTTTATCCTTTGGAAAGGGTGGAAACTTATGATGCAGTTGAACTTCCCAGACATTATACACTGAGGTAAACAGCAAAAATCACTAGTGGGATTATTCTGCTTCTGGTATTTTATTGGTCTTGACAAAGACATCTTCTTACTTTTATTAAAAACTGAAGCCAAATAAAACAACAATATACAAAAACACTTAGAGTGCATATCGCCTTTAGCTCATAATGCTGTTAGCGGCTTCTCTGAAAAGCCCATTTAAAGAGTCCTGTTTTCCTCTTTGGTCAAGGCCTATTAAAGGGTGTAGGAGGGCTACAGCCTTGCACCGGGGCTTCATTTCACAGCTTACACCAATCAGTCATAACATTAAAAGCACTGACAGGTGAAGGGAAAAACACTGAGTATCTGGTTCCAACAGCATCTGTCAAGGGACGCGGGATACTAGGCAGCAAGTGAACAGTCAGTTCTTGAAGTCGATGTCTTGGTGCCAGACACCACGGGACATCTTTAGAGGTATTCTGGAGTCCATGCCTCAACAGGTCAGAGCACCTACACAACATTTAATGTTGTGGCTGATCAGTGTATATTCATGAACAAACTCTCAAAGTGGGCTCCATGTGTGTGTAGCCAAGGGGTCTGCGGTTTTTCTTTTTTGAGCCACTTTAAGCTTGACATAAGCCACGAGAAACATGATATGAGAGACACTGCAACATCACTACACTCATCACTCAATGCATCAACTAAAGGTCTCAAGGTTCCGGCAATTGAGGTCACAAGGCTAAGCAAACTATGCCTGCTTACCCCCTAAATATACCAGCAAAACAAACCGTTTTTTTAAACAATAAGGAGAACAGTCTCCAGGAGAACTGAATAGTGATTTGGACACTGTTAGCAGCTCAGCGGAGTGATTAAAACTAAAAGCTGTACATCAGTGGAGAGGACCTCATGCTCCCATCAAATAAATATGATGGTACTAATTTGCCTAATGTTCCTAACACTCAAACAGTATTCATACTAAACCCGTGGGGGTCTGTTTCTGGTTTTTTTTTTGGTTGTTTTTTTTTTTTTCAAGAATTCCCCCTCACACAAGATTTTACATCATAGGAAAGAAGCCATGTCACCATGGCAGAGCACCATTCTAAAGTGCATGGTTCTATAGAGAACTACGGGCTACTGGAGATTCTTTGAAGAAACCACCTTCAGAATTCATTTCTTGAGTATTTTAGGTTGATTCATTTGATGTATAGATTGTACGCTTGTGACTTTGGTTGAGATTAAAAATGCTTAGATGCAGTTTTACAAGCCAGTTTACAACCCTGTTATTTTGCCTCAGAATGAAAGTACCAATGTTTATCTTTAAGAGGATATAGGTGTACGTCTTTGAGAGTGTATAGATGTTGGTCTTTAAGAGGATATAGGTGTACGTCTTTGAGAGTGTATAGATGTTGGTCTTTAAGAGGATATAGGTGTACGTCTTTGAGAGTGTATAGATGTTGGTCTTTAAGAGGATATAGGTGTACGTCTTTGAGAGTGTATAGATGTTGGTCTTTAAGAGGATATAGGTGTACGTCTTTAAGAGGATATAGGTGTACGTCTTTGAGAGTGTATAGATGTTGGTCTTTAAGAGTATATAGGTGTTGGTCTTTAAGAGAATATAGATGTTGGTCTTTAAGAGTATATAGATGTTGGTCTTTAAGAGTATATAGATGTTGGTCTTTAAGAGGATATAGGTGTACGTCTTTGAGAGTGTATAGATGTTGGTCTTTAAGAGTATATAGATGTTGGTCTTTAAGAGTGTATAGATGTTGATTTTTAAGAGTATATAGATGTGGATTTTTAAGAGTATATAGGTGTTGGTCTTTAAGAGTGTATAGATGTTGGTCTTTAAGAGTCTATAGGTGTTGATTTTTAAGAGTGTATAGGTGTTGGTCTTTAAGAGTATATAGATGTTGGTCTTTAAGAGTGTATAGATGTTGATTTTTAAGAGTATATAGATGTGGATTATTGAGAGTATATAGGTGTTGGTCTTTAAGAGTCTATAGGTGTTGGTCTTTAAGAGTCTATAGGTGTTGATTTTTAAGAGTATATAGGTGTTGGTCTTTAAGAGTGTATAGATGTTGGTCTTTAAGAGTCTATAGGTGTTGATTTTTAAGAGTGTATAGGTTTTGGTCTTTCAGAGTATATAGATGTTGGTCTTTAAGAGTGTATAGATGTTGATTTTTAAGAGTATATAGATGTTGGTCTTTAAGAGTCTATAGGTGTTGATTTAAAAAAGTATATAGGTGTTGGTCTTTAAGAGTCTATAGGTGTTGATTTTTAAGAGTATATAGATGTTGGTCTTTAAGAGTATATAGATGTTGGTCTTTAAGAGTGTATAGATGTTGATTTTTAAGAGTATATAGATGTGGGTTTTTAAGAGTATATAGATGTTGGTCTTTAAGAGTATATAGATGTTGGTCTTTAAGAGAATATAGATGTTGGTCTTTAAGAGTATATAGGTGTTGGTCTTTAAGAGTCTATAGGTGTTGATTTTTAAGAGTATATAGGTGTTGGTCTTTAAGAGTCTATAGGTGTTGATTTTTAAGAGTGTATAGATGTTGGTCTTTAAGAGTATATAGATGTTAGTCTTTAAGAGTATATAGATGTTAGTCTTTAAGAGTGTATAGATGTTGGTCTTTAAGAGTATATAGATGTTGGTCTTTAAGAGTGTATAGATGTTGGTCTTTAAGAGTATATAGATGTTGGTCTTTAAGAGTGTATAGATGTTGGTCTTTAAGAGTATATAGATGTTGGTCTTTAAGAGTATATAGATGTTGGTCTTTAAGAGTGTATAGATGGTAGTTTTTAAGAGTATATAGATGTTGGTCTTTAAGAGTGTATAGATGTTGGTCTTTAAGAGTATATAGATGTTGGTCTTTAAGAGTGTAGAGATGTTGGTCTTTAAGAGTATATAGATGTTGGTCTTTAAGAGTGTATAGATGTTAGTTTTTAAGAGTTTATAGATGTTGGTCTTTAAGAGTGTATAGATGTTGATTTTTAAGAGTGTATAGATGTTGATTTTTAAGAGTGTATAGGTGTTGATCTTTAAGAGTGTACCGATGCTGGTCTTTAAAAGTTTACCAATTTTTGTATTTAAGACCAAAGAAATGCTGCTAGTCCCATATTTTATAGCAAAAGTAAAAGTGCTGGGTTATACCTAAAGAAAAACATGCTTTGAAAAGCAGGCCCTGCCTTTGCTGTTGATGTAGGGCGAGCATGGTTAATAGCCTATCTGACAAATGACGAACTCTGAGCAACCTCAGTGCCTGTGGGCGGACTCCCCCCTGTTTCGTTCAATTGAATGTGCAATTAAAAGCGCAGCCCTTTGCTTAACGCCTCTGGACGATGAATCCAAAAGCGATCTATAACCATAAAAAACCTGCCAATGGACGCTCTCCATTATCATGCGCCATTTACCGTAATAACAGGCTGGAATTTCCATACACAAGACACCACAACACAACCCCCCTTCATAAACTGCTTCTGCATTTCGCCCGTGGATTTGATTTTTTAAGGGGTTGGGGGGGTGCAGCTGAGGGGAGGGTGGATGGAAGAGCTTGCGAGCTCTCCCGCCCAATATCAATTTCAAGGTCCATTTGCTGCCTCATCCCCGCATCCCCGCCGCGGCGAACAGACGGCGGCGCCCTGACTGCGCGCATATGGCACAGGGCTGCGAGTCCGCCCGAGCTGGTAATGACGGCGGCGGCGGCGGATCGTGCGCGTGCCAGAACCAGGGCCTCCGCCGGAGTGCCGTAATTGACAGGCGCGCGCGCCCCCGCCGAGCTCCAGCGCCGCTCGGCCCCCGCTCTCCGGTGCGCGCTCTCTCATTCGCGCGCACCGACTTGGCCGCCCGGCTCAGCAGGGGCAGGGCCATCCAATTTACAGCTCTGTCCAGCGCCGCCCCCGGGAGCCGTCTCCAGCCCGGCCGGCCGAGCCTAATGATGAGCCTCTCCAGCAGCTCATGCATTATGGAGGGGTGGGAGGGATGGTGTGTGTGTGTGTGTGTGTGTGTGTGTGTGTGTGTGTGTGTATGTAGTGGGGGGGAGGTGGGGTGGGAGTGAGAGACAGGCGGGAAATCGCTGCCAACGCCCCCTTCCCGCTTTTCATGGCCGGAAAGGAGGAAAGGATGGGACCGGGAGCAGCTATCCATAACATGCACAGAAACAGCCTGTGTGTTCGGTTATTTTCACAGGATATCGACCGCCCCCACCACCCCCATGTGCTCTGTGCTGACGTTTTGCTTTACATTTGACTGACGTTATTTATTTAATGGATCTTTAGACTCGCTCTGTGTGGGGTTATGTACCAAAAGTACAAAATGTACACCAGCATCTTCCAGCATGCCTGTGGGAAAAGTTAGGGCCATGGGCAAGGTGTGTATTATGGGTGCAGGGCCCCTTTAAGGTGCCCGAGAATGTCCAACTGTATTTTTCTTGGTCTCAGCAACCTGAGATTCCATAATAATCACCTAACAACACCATAGCAACCACCTGAAGTACCATAGCCACCACCTTGCAACACTATAGCAACCACTAAGCAACGACATAGCAACCACCACATAGGAACCACTTAGCTACACCATAGCAGCCACTTGGGTTACTACAGCAACTGTCTTACAATCACATAGAAACCTCCTGGGATTCTATAGAAACTACCTTGTAACACTATAGCACCCATCTAGCAACCACTAAGCAACAACACAGCAATCACCTAGCAGCACCATAGCAACCACCTAGCAAGCACTTAAGGTGCCCCAAGAATGCCAAATTGTGAAGATCAATAAGGAGAGTTCAGTGTTTCCTCCTTCACAAGACAATCCGGCATAACCACAACAGAGCTGTGAAACAGGCCAATTCCAAAACCCCCAAACTGTTACATCACAGTCCTTAGGGACTTAACAGCTACGTCTACAGAATATGAAGGCAAGGCTAAAAAGGGCTAAATGCTAACACAGGACTGACAGGAGAGGGAATGATGTGAGGGGGAACGAAAGTGAGGACAAAATCTCAATCTAGGCAATCTAGGGTCGCTCATGTTTGATCTCCAGCGATGCCACAGCCATCCGTAATGGGAGTTCAAGAGAGCAAGTGGATGATGTCCCTCCCTCTCACCCCATTAGTCAGTGTTATGCTAGTCCACACTGATGTCGCCCGTGAGCTGATTTAGCAGAGTTTGCGAGAGGCCTCGGCTGTCCAATCATGCGTCGGCGGCAGTTTGAAAAGACACGTTGGCTCGTCGCGTGACTCAGAAGAAAACATGTGCTAGGCTTTACACCCACAGCTTGGTAGCATCACATGAATGGGGCCCGACTGCCAGTTGGAATTTGAAACGACAAGCCTTTACATTACAAAATCAGCTTTTCATGATATGGGTTCCTGCATAATCAAGCAGTAATGAACTGCATTTACATCTCATTTGCATTCTGTACTGACTTGAGACTGAGCTTCTACATCTGCTTAAAAGCCAGGGACAAAAAGGTGGCAAAGATGTGACAGGATTATTCCTCTTCATGCAAACAACACTGTAGACCCTGAAAATCCATCCAGTTCAAGCCTGGAGAAACAAATGCACTCAAATGTGGCATCGATCGAAAGTTTAGAATCTGCTCCGCTGCTCGTTTCAGTCTCAGCGCAAATGAGAAATAACCGTGCCGCGCTTTTGTCATCGTCGAACGCTATCTGCAACTTTTAAGGGCAGGAAAGCAAAACATTGTGCGCTGGCCTTGTTTCCTTTTGGTTGGAGTCTATGAGGACATTAAACTCTCTCAGCCAAAATACTTTCCCGTCAATCTGTGAAGGCAGACGCTTCACAATCAGGAATGCATTAGAAATTCTGTCAATATGTGTGTTGGCGTAGGCCTTGATTGCTACCCTGGAGCTTCTCGCCGAAGAGGGTCTCTGCCTGGTGAGATTGCGCCTCTCCGCTCGGCTCCTGCATGCTTATGAGAGAGCGGGCCGCTGCTGGCCCACCGCTGAGGATGCCTTGGCACGCAGTTGCGCTGAAACAAATTGTGTGCTGTGATAGCTCTGCGTGAGGCTTGGCTTCGCCAGCGTCCTTGGGATGCTTACCATCTGTCAGTTCTATAGCCGCGCTCGGATACATTACATCAGGAGAAAGACACACTCAGCGCTCGGCATTGCACGTCACTGCTGAAGAAAAACAGCGCTGGCGTTTACAGCTAGCAGGGGATTTCACACAGAACGCAACTCTTTGTAAGAGCACTGAAGAGTATAAAGAGTATAGGAGATGTAATATGTACTGATTAGGGTTCCGCAGCAACACTGGAACCTGATTTATATTCTCCTCCTTCTGTTTTCTCTTTATTCGTATTTTCCTAATAACTCGTCCCGCAGTTTTCGAGCTATCAGCACTGTTCCAGCTCCATACTGTTGGTTTCT
The DNA here is from genome assembly GCF_030463535.1 of Salminus brasiliensis. NCBI lineage: Eukaryota > Metazoa > Chordata > Actinopteri > Characiformes > Bryconidae > Salminus > Salminus brasiliensis. Next base: position 22,364,211 of record NC_132888.1, read on the forward strand.
CCACACTGTGATATTCAAGCTGGTATAGAAACAAATATTTTATGAAAATTCTCCATAGGAATGAATGTGGTGCAAATGTTGGCAACACATGAGCAACTACCTGAGACACCCTAGCATCCACTTGGGATACGACAGCAACTGCCTAACAACATCTTAGCAATCACTAAGCAACAGCTAAGCAAGCACCTGAAATACCATAGCAGCCACCTTGCAACACTATATCACCCATCTAGCAATCACCCGGAGATACCATAACAATCACCTCGCGGCAATTTAACAGTACCATAGCGACACTACAGCACCCATTTAGCAACCACTAAGCAATGACATAGCAACCACCTGAGCAACACTATATCACCCATCTAGCAATCACCCGGAGATACCATAACAATCACCTCGCAACAATTTAGCAGTACCATAGCGACACTACAGCACCCATTTAGCAACCACTAAGCAATGACATAGCAACCACCTGAGCAACACTATATCACCCATCTAGCAATCACCCGGAGATACCATAACAATCACCTCGCAACAATTTAGCAGTACCATAGCGACACTACAGCACCCATTTAGCAACCACTAAGCAATGACATAGCAACCACCTGAGATACCATAACAATCACCTTGCAACACTATAGCACCCATCTAGGAACCACTAAGCATCGACAAAGCAACCACCTGAGATACCATAATAATCACCTCGAAAACAACTTTGCAACATCATAGTAACCACCTTGCAATATAGCACCCATCTAGGAACCACTAAGGAACGGCAAAGCAACTACCTGAGATACCCTAACAATCACCTAGCAACATCATAGCAACCACCTAGCAACCTGGAATACTATGAGAACCACCTTGCACCATATAGCACCCATCTAGCAACCACTAAGTAATGACACAGCAACCTCGTGAGATACCATATCACCTTCCTTGCAACACTACAGCTCCCATCTAGAAACTACTAAGCAATGACATAGCAACCACCTGAGGTACCATCACAATCATCTAGCAACACTGTAGTAACCAACAAGCAACCACTTAGCCACCCATCTGGGATACTATAGCAACTGGCTAGCAATGCCACAGCAACTACCTGGCAACCGCTAAAGAATTCAATAGCAACAACCTTGCAAAATCAGTTTCCCCCTAGTGACCACTTAGCAACAGCCTAGCTGGGCTAGAACGAAGCAGGATAAACAAAAGTAAAGAAGAGCAGAAATGCAGTTTCCTAGTTTTTCTTGCTTATGTTGCTTCATTCTAGCCCACAAAGTAAGTCCAGTAAGATTGCGAATGCAAAGCTGCGTTACCACAGCGACGACATGTTTGTGCAAATTGGTCTGTTTTGACAAGCTTCAATTAGAGAATAAAGACACATGTATTTAACCTCTGGCACAACATCCAACACATAATTAACCCCGTCTCCCGAACTGGTGTAATCAATTCTGAACGGGAAGGAAGACGCTTAGAAAAAGGACTGGGCTGAAGCCTGCGCTTGTTCCCGCCACTCTGGGAATTAAACATCAACTCTGACGGCCAGCCGGTCCAGCAGGCACTTGCTTGCAAACCCCCTTTGATGATTCTGCCTCTCAAAGCGCAATTAACCCTGATCTCCCTCTACTCAGCCCCCAGGGGCTGACGGTCCCGCAGTGGCCGGGGGCAAGAAGCACCAAGGGGTCGTCCGTCAGCTCTGTGGCAGATGGCACGGGCTGCTTATACCCAGTGGAGCGAAAAAGGAAGGGTTTAGAAACTCATGCTGTTCGCAAGCAATGAGGTCAGCTGAAAGCGTCAGATAAAGGATATGACAACGAGCAGTGTGTGCTCTTATATAGGGAGATACTGAGGCCCATTTAATTTCTTCATACACACACGCACACAGACATTTTATCAGAATACTTGCATTTGCATTTGGTGCTAATGATCCTAGTGGAACTTATTTTGGGCCTCGTTTAGGTGCTATACAGAACCATCTGCACATGGTTATTGACCAATCTGAAGAACTCTTTAATCAGGCAAAGTGCCATTTAAGCATTCATATGGTTGTCATCGTTTCATGCAGAACCACTGGCTTTAGTAAAGAACTGTGTACAGCGTATTAACGCCAGCAAGGGGTCGACATGATTTTGGGGTGTAGGGTCACAATGCTCAATACCATACCACTTATTAGCAACACTCACTGTCTGAAGACCAGGGCCCAGGTTTAGATAAACACTAAGCTCATAGTTCATATGAATGTAATTCATCAGAAAATATCTCAAATATTCTCATAAAAATTAATTATTACTTAATTATTATTATTTAATTTTTTTTCTTAAGACCCATGTTGTTGCTTTCTTATTTAGGGCAACTGCAACATAGTCTTTTATGCTGTATTTCACAGCCTATCATAAACAATGGCAAATGTCATTTCAATTTTCAGGCTGTCGTAAGGTTTAGAATATATTTAAGAACACATTTTTTGGAGAGAATATCAATTGTTCTCAGGATCTTCCCTAAATGAAAAGTTAAGCTTTTAAAGAATATCATTTTTTTCTCTCTTAAGACTCTTAAGAATCTTGAACCTTGATCTTTACTGGCTTAAACCCAGAAAAAATGTTCCCTTTATGCAGCTTAACTACCATAACCAGGTGCCAGTGTTTGTAAAACTTGGTATATTCAAGGGCCCAATTTTAAACCTAAAAATTACGGCTCGGCTTGACCTGCCATCCTACACGGAGGACTGGCATCCTGGCTTTTTTCTGTCTTCAAATGCAGACTGAAGACTTCTATGTTTAATAGTATCAAAGCTTAGAGGGATGTTTTGGGTTCTAGCCTGTACAAACTAGCTAAGGGTATTTTCTGAGTGTAAGTCGCTCTGGAGAAACCTAACACTGAACCTTAGGGTTCATATTTATAGCCGGGCAATAACAAAAGCATGTTGTGATCTTACGCTAATGATTTCTCACACTGGTGAAGATGTTATGTGGAAAGTGTGGATTCTAACCTTTCAATCATCTACACCTCAATACTAGAGTAGTTCGTCACAATACTAGAGGTTTGAATTCGATAGCCTATTTATTGGATATTGGATAGAACAAAAAAGCAGTTACTTTTACAGCTTTTACAGCTTATTAATGTCAGGTTTTATCACTGATCTTTTAAAACACACTGCAGCACTGAAGAAATAGCTTCAGTATTTTGAATTCATATTAATAGCTAGCATTTTCCCCTCAGGTCCACTTTGTAGTAGGGCTGGGCGAGATATGGTAAAAATACTAAATCACAATATTTAAAGACACATTACACAATAATTATCGCAATATATGTAAATCACAGACTAAAAATATCAGTAGCAACAGATTCTTAAAAAAAAAACTACAGTGATTTATACTCAACATCTGCTGCACTTCATCTAATTAAACCGATTTAATTACACTATCTGTAATGACACCTGCAGCTGATCAGTGTTTATTAAGCACTAACAGTATCCTCCATATGCTTAGCAAAGCATATTGTTATCATAATAACAAAATGAATCACGATACAATAAAATATCTTCTTATTGCCCAGCTTTACTTTGTAGCCTTTGCCATTTAACATGACCATTTTACAACCTGTCATGTGGCTCTGTTCTAACTGGCTGTCCTTTTTTGTGCCATGGTCAAGAAGCCAAGCCCAACTCCTTATACCTTATTCCTGTAGTCTGTAGATTGTAGTCTGAGTGGGCGGGGCTAAACTGCCATTGTGTGAGTTCTAAATGGACTGTTTTTGTTTTGCAGCTCACTTTGCGGCTTTTTTTTATGGCTTATATGGAAAAATGTCTGTCAAGAGAAGGCCGTGGCCTAATGGTCAGCGAAGCGAGCCGGGCTCTGGAAGCTTGCCGTTTGATCCCCTGCTCCGGCAGGACATGGGGGAGGATGGACTGAAGGCACAGCACTTTCTCTTCTCTCAGCATTCGTGGCTGAGCTGTCCTTGGGCAAGGCACCTAGCTAATCTCCAACTGCTCCCCAGGGGCAGAGGTGGCTGCCCATTGCACCAGGTGTGTGCACTCACAGCCTGTTGTCACCAGTATGTGTCTGTGTTCGCAGTCACAGATTGGTTAAATATGGAGGCCGGATTCTACAAAGGGAAATAGGGGAGTGTGTGTGTGTGTGTGTGTGGGGGGGGGGGGGGGGGGGGGTGTTGGTTATTTCTTGAACAATTTGTAAAGAATTTGATAGAAATGATGCAAAACTGTGAGAATCAGCAAGAAAAAAGGCCTGATCAGGCAGTTCTTGCTTTATTTTATTACACTTGTGAGGTCGTTTGGGTTTCACGAGCATAGAACGGCAAATACACGCACACACACCCCCACATCCTGAAGGCCTGAAGGATGGCCCATAACAAGCTATTATCTCCCTCTTCTCATGCTTTTAGTAACACCCCGCGATGGAATTTCGCAAATGGCTTGTGACAGGTGAGATTCGCCACGCTGTTTACCACACTGAACATGTCAGTCTCTAACACAGTCTTTTGGCTTCCCTGATAGCGATGATATCCACCGATGACAGCTTACTTGACATTTACGCACTCCAGTTCCCATCGGCTAATGGCTACGCCTCATCTCCCCGGGGCTCGGCGAGCAGGCCAGCAGATAACAAACCTGTCAGGACGGCTTGGGCGCGAAGATAAATCCTGCGCCGCGTGAGAAATTAGGCGGTCGATGGGAGAATATGGAGCCTGACACGAGCGGCACACCAGCTCGGTGACAGATGATTTTTTTTACGACAGCGCGCACTAAATGGAAGTCGCCACGGCGGCTGATTAGGCCTTACCGGGGCGGTTTCGAGCGAGCGCCTTTTTTCATTTCACGTCTCTCCAAGGAGCCGACATCAAAGGAGATCACGGAGGGTTTGCTCTGGTTAGCCTGTCAGCCGAGGTTGAAGGAACGTGGTTGAAGGAAGGAACGTGGTGGGAGGAACGTGGTGGGAGGAAGCAGGCGGGGGGTGCTGGAAAGTGGCTGCGATAACACAGATGCTCGAGCTGCACGGAGATGAGAGACGACAAATTAGGCCCACACAAGCTAAGGCACAGGCTGTTAATACATTCAGTCAGATTACAGACAGGCCGCCGGCCAGCTGGTTGTCAGCGGCATTTCTTTTTGTTTTTTTCTTTTTTTTTTTTTTTACAACCAGAACATGATTGTTCTCCACTTCCATACGTCTCAATGTCACATGTGATTACAGGGCTGGGAGGAGGATTACTTCCAGAATCTAATCGCACAGATTACGCATTACCCAATTAAAACTGTAATCAGTAATCGGAAGGATTAGGCCTCGTGATGTATTCTCGGCTGACAAACACAAATTCCATCTGAATTGCGCCCCTATTAAAACGCCATACGCTGAAGTGTGGAGCGAACTACTGGCTATAAAGCCCTTACACACTCAGGTACGCTTTTCCTCAGCCTTTCCTTATGTGTTAGCTTGTGTAAGAGAAAGGGCGAGGAGAAGGTGTGTGTGTGTGTGTGTGTGTGGGGGGGGGGGGGGGGGGGGGTCTTTACTCCACATAATAATCCTACAAGTACTTCAGGTAATTCTCAATAGCAGCGGTAATCTCATTAATGTCTATCTGCTGCAGTCATTTTGTTTTTAAACAAGTAAAGATTTTGCTGTACTGTGAACTCATCACCAGGGACACTCCGATCCAGTCCCAGTGCTGACCAAGACCAATACAGATCAATAATCTAGCTGAAGTTAGCTAGATGTTACATGGCCTAGATGAAGTTAGCTAGATGTTACATGGCCTAGATGAAGTTAGCTAGATGTTACATGGCCTAGATGAAGTTAGGTAGATGCTACATGGCCTAGATGAAGTTAGGTAGATGTTACATGGTCTAGATGAAGTTAGCTAGATGTTACGTGGTCTAGTTGAAGTTAGCTAGATGTTACATGGCCTAGATGAAGTTAGCTAGATGTTACATGGTCTAGATGAAGTTAGCTAGATGTTACGTGGTTTAGATGAAGTTAGCTAGATGTTACGTGGCCTAGATGAAGTTAGCTAGATGTTACGTGGCCTAGATGAAGTTAGATGTTACATGGTCAAGATGAAGTTAACTAGATGTTACATGGCCTAGATGAAGTTAGATAGATGTTACATGGTCAATTATGAAGTTAGCTAGATGTTACGTGGCCTAGATGAAGTTAGCTTGATGTTAAGTGGTCTAGTTGAAGTTAGATGTTACGTGGTCTAGATGAAGTTAGCTAGATGTTGCGTGGCCTAGATGAAGTTAGCTAGATGTTACGTGGCCTAGATGAAGTTAGCTAGATGTTACGTGGTCTAGTTGAAGTTAGCTAGATGTTACATGGCCTAGATTAAGTTAGCTAGATGTTACGTGGCCTAGATGAAGTTAGCTAGATGTTACGTGGTTTAGATAAAGTTAGCTAGATGTTACGTGGCCTAGATGAAGTTAGCTAGATGTTACATGGCCTAGATGAAGTTAGATGTTACATGGTCAAGATTAAGTTAGCTAGATGTTACGTGGCCTAGATGAAGTTAGCTAGATGTTACGTGGTTTAGATGAAGTTAGCTAGATGTTACGTGGCCTAGATGAAGTTAGCTAGATGTTACATGGCCTAGATGAAGTTAGATGTTACATGGTCAAGATGAAGTTAGCTAGATGTTACGTGGCCTAGATGAAGTTAGCTTGATGTTACATGGTCAAGATGAAGTTAGCTAGATGTTACATGGCCTAGATGAACTTAGCTTGATGTTACGTGGTCTAGTTGAAGTTAGCTGTTATGTGGTCTAGATGAAGTTAGCTAGATGTTACATGGCCTAGATGAAGTTAGATGTTACATGATCTAGCTGAAGTTAGATTTTATCTACTTTAGCTAAAGTTAGCTAGATGTTAACTACTCTAGCTGAGTTTAGCTAGATGTTACCTAGTCTAGCTGAAGTTCACTAGATGTTAACTACTCTGGCTGAAGTTCACTAGATGGTACCTTCTTTAGCTGAAGATAGCTAGATGTTACCTAGTTCAACTGAACTTAAAAACTAAACCAACTGCCTACTGTGGCCAAAAAGCAACAAAACTGAGGAAATAGGAAGTAGCTGTTTACATCATTATCATTTGGCCTGTTGGAGCCAATGAACTGTCGACCTTGACCTCAAAAGTAACACTTAAATATAACAGAAAACGTATATAATGAGAATATCCCAAGGAATTCAATATAACCAACATGGTCTTACAAAGACTTTAAGCCTATAAGGAAGCTTAGTACAAAGGAGCTACTTCTGAATCCAGTTCCTAGCTCCCAAATCATCCGTATGGACTATAGGGAACCAGATCTGGGGTCAACACTTCTTTCCCTCTCAATTGAGGCCCAGATGGCGCTCATTAAATACGGCGTATCCATCCATTTACTGGCTGAGTGACCATTCAAAGCAGACAAGCCCATTAGAGGATAAAAATCAGCATCCAAAAAAGACGGTCCTGTAAATGATAACCTGTGTGATGAGCTCGAGACAAATCAATGGCAATCATAATTACAGTACATTCTCATAATATTGATCAGCTAGGCCTGTAGCTATGGCTTTTTCAGTCTTAGCAACTGGCTCGTATATCCCTGGGCAGCATCCTAACAAACCTGAAAAGCAAAGCGACATCCAGTGTTCATTTTTAATCCTCTGTGTATTAGTAATAATCAATGTTCATTTGTCTAAATACCCGGCTCTCCTCTAGTGCTTCTTGTTTTGGCTCTGTGGAACACCTTGGCTGACAGCTCCTCGTCTCCTGGTGTCCATTTACTCATAGATCTCGTTTGCTGGGACATAAGTCTGTAATTGGATGAGGCTTTGTGATCAGATGTTCTCCAGGAGAAGCTGATTCCACTCTTTCTGACCTCCCTAATCTGCTAAACTGAACTCAGGTCAAGCTGGGTTAATGGGCTCCTCTCCCCACCCACCGCTCTTGGGTCAGCAAACAGCCGGCATATGGTTCGCATACAGCTGCAGACGTGCGCACACGAGCCGCACCTCGCAGCGACACAGACTACACGCTGCAGTATGTGATACAAACATGACCTATTGATAAACCAATTAGGCCTTGTGGATTTAACCACGGGTGAATGCGGGAGACATTTTCAAGAGGTTCTGCTGATGCCAACGGATATCAGGTAACTCTGCTGCTGATAAAAATCGTTACTCTGACTGTAACCGGTCCAATTTACTGGAAGGTTGATTTTCTTTTCCTCCTTTGGGACATGGCTAATAAAACATGATCTTTCAGCACAAAGTCTCTGTCAACATCATCACCGCAGTTCCCTGTTCAGGCTCACATAATGAGTTTTCGGTTCTTTTTGAAGTGCCCATTTGGCCATGGCCTCATTCCAGCACAAGCACATCAGTGTGTTTCTGTTTCATCAGATGCTGTAACACTACAGACAACACTTATTAGGGGCTTCACTAATACAATAGGGCTGGACCATCTGGAAAAAATATGAGATATTGATATATCTTAAAAGGCCCATATCCTTAATTTTCTCATATTATTATTATTTTTTTTTGTTGTTGTTGTTGCCAAATGCCTTTTTATGACAGTTGTGTGGGTTGATATACCACAGACAAGCCAATAACTGTTACACAACCATTTTCCAGGCTTTTTTTTTTTTTATACCAGAATGAAAAACGTCTGATCCTAAGTACGCAACTGTTGCCACTATGTTGTTCTCATCAGAGGTCGCAGGTTCAGTCCCCGGAGATGCCACAGTCATCTGTGTTTGGTAGTCTGAGAGAGCATAACTGGCCTCCTTCTGGGTGGGTAGGACCGCATTTAGCGTGAAACTGGCGAAACATGGGACGAAACAGAATTGGCAGCCCCCCCTCCAAACGTGCTGAGATTTGGAACTTGGACTACATGACTTGGAAGAAGAAGCAGGTACTATAGGCCTTTACCCTCCCAGTTCCCAGTGGGTGTTTGTGACTAAACTTTTAATATGGACTTTTACTGTTTCTTTGTAAGTGCGCTCTGTTCTGATTGGCTACCCTGTATTCTGCCTCATTCAAACACTCCTTATAACATAGAGAAATATATACCACAATATTTGTTAGGTTTCGATAAAGTCACGTAACCATTGAATTTACAGCAGGCTGATTTCCCGGCTTACTTTCCAGAGGCGGACCGTATGGACGCGGGATACAGGGAGCTTTTGGAAACTTAAGGCCGCAGTTTGCAGCCATTTTTGCCATTGCTGTGTTCAATTTAAGGTGGCATAGAATGCATTTGTTTTATTCAGTAAATAATTGATTAAATATTTTAAGTTGTTTGATGTATAAACAGTAAGTAAGTGACTTTGTTTGGGGCGAAAAACCGCTTAGATGCAGTTTTACACGCCACTTTACAACCCTTACAGCACCGTCACGGCTCACAGCTGCATAGCCTAGCCTAGCCTAACCCAGCATAACTTTTAAAACTGTAATAAGAATTTATCTTATATATATATTACATTTTCAAGTCTAACCGGATAGCAGTGCTGTTCTCTTGCTGCAGTTTGCGGTTAGCTAGCTGAAGAAATAGTAGAAGGGGTTAACTTATAGCCTAGCACCTGGCTATGCACCTGGCTATGCACCCACTCACTTCACCAGCTCTCATCATACGTGGCCCTAGCCGCTTTCCTCCCAGATGATGTGGATATCCACACTTCACACAATCCTCCAATCCGCCCCTTCTCGGAGCTGAGCTTCATCTGCTAATCTGCTAGCGTTAGCTTTTAGCCCTTTTAGCTTGCTCTCATGTTCTTCCAAAGTTGAGCCACATTTAGCCTTGAAAGGATTTTGCTGGTGGGCTAGACTCATGTAACATGATGTGGTGTGCCCGGGTTTGTGGCAGCATTATTAACGTTTCGATTTTTATTCTTTTTTTAATACGACATATGTCTTTGAAATCCCTGAAATGTGACATGTGTAAAAAGATTAGCCTGCATTACTTTCACTACCATTATTATGTGTTCATTAGACCACATAAACGCAGCGATTTCTCAGAACAGTCATCTGGAGCTGTCGAAAACGGTCGAGGCCGGCCGGGTTAATCACAGCACACAGTAACAAATGTGATATTTATTGGAGGGTTCGTTCGCATAATGCGGCTTCCTGTGGTATCAGCATTCGCAAAGGCCAATGCTGCGATAACGATTAACAAAAAGATGCATTGTGCTGCCATAACATATGAAGCAAAGAGTTCATTTGATTTGGCTTTCAAGTGATCCAAGTGCATTTTGCTGCAGGTGCTGACGGCTTGGCAATCAATACACTTTTGCCGGCTACGTGCTATCCATCTCATAGAAAACACTTGCCTCTACCTGAATTGTTAATCTATTTGACAGACAGCTACATTATAATGGTATGAAGCAAAGATGATTACTTTCCTGCCCCATCCAACATGATGCTAATGACTTCCTGACACACAGAGATTTATGCCACCGACTCTGCTGCTGTGACGTTCCTAAAGGAATAGCCTGCCCCCCCCCCCCCCCCCTCCTCTCAAAACCTCTTTAGGTGTTTTTTTTTTTTTTTTTTTGTGAATGCTTATGAAGTGAGACGCGCTGCATAGTGCATAGACGTCTACAGGGCATGTAATTGCATCTAGCTTCGGGTTCAAATTGGTCTTGTCCAACCGCAAGCGGAAAAATGACCTTGGGATATTGTTTGAATTTGGCTGTACCAGCTTCAGTTGCCTCTGTTAATGCACCTGAGAGGGAGGATGTGGTGGAGATATGTATCACTGCCCACAACAAATGAGCATGAAGCAGTAAAATAGTCCCAGCTGAAATGTAAGACTATGTGTGTTCTCTTCTTTATCAGCTCTTCCCATAAGATAGAGACGAGAAGAGCAGCAGTGCTGGAGAATTTTGCGGTGATGCATTAGTGGTGTACTGAGGTTTTTTTAAAAAAATGATTTATCTGCCCCATGAAGTTTATGGAAGGTTCCTCTACTTCAGAGCTGTGCATTTTACAAAAACACCATTTTAAGAACAGATAAAGATGCATTATTGTGGAATTACTTTGGACGTTTCAATGTTTTCAGAACTGAACAAGATCTACATCTGTTCTACACACTATTAAAGTCTTTCACAGTCATGCTTTGCACCATAGCGCACTTTAGAGTAATGGTAAGGGATAATATGACCATGTTTTGGTGTGTAGTTTGCAATAAAGTATGCCAATACACACTTTTCTGAGCATAATCTGTATACAAAGAAGACTGAACCGCATGGTTCTTTACGAAGAGATCATAATTACTACTAATGAATGGTTTAGTTAGCTTAGAGCATATACTATAAGAGCATAGTATAAAAAATATCATTGTATTATCAGTATCTGGCTGTATTTTTAAACCTCCTTTGTCAAAGGAAACATACTATCATTCACCAGTTGACACGAGATGTCCATTGGCCTGAATTCAATTGGAAAACTTTTCTCTCAGAACTGAACCACACCAGTTTTTAGGCCCACCTTTCCTTCACTCTGAGTAGGCTTTAGCCTACATCCTTACACAGCCTTCTGCGGCCGAGGACGTTCCTTTTGTTTTCTGCGCCAAGCCAAACGTCTACGACAGGCCTTTGAAAGTAAACGTAATTAAAAATGAAGCTAATCCCCTTCTAAGCAGCCCTTCCCACTCGGTGTCTCCCTTCGTGCCCATCCGCGGAGGAAATTTGTAGGCGATTAATTACATTCCCCCACGCCTGAGCCCGGCAGCCATTAGCCTGAGAGCAGCCCGCCAGCCCCCCGGCAGTAGGAGCAGCAGAAGCAGCAGCAGCAGCAGCCTCGGCCTCAGCCGCAGAGGAGAGCGGCCGCCATAAAGCCCCTGCTTCCCTCTCCGCCCTCCACAGCTATCATCTCCCCTTTTTATCGCCATTCATTTTCCCGCTGGCAATACGATGCCGCCATTATGCCTGACTGATGTGGGGAGTCAGAGCAATTTCCTGAGACACTTAAACGCCAGGTCGCATGGGGCTTGTAACATGAGAGTGAGAGAGAGAGAGGGAGAGAGAGAGAGAGAGAGAGAGAATTCGTGCGAGAGCGGCCTTTCAGAGGTCGCTATTCTTGCATGAATGCTAACCCAGATGTGAAGTCAATGGCTGAGGCTGAGGAGAAAAACTCCTTCTCGCCCCTGAATGTCGTCACTGAGAGCTTCATACATTAGCTTAGCACCAAATCCCCCCAATCAGACACATTCATAACCGCCATAACCGCCTCGTAAAAGCACACACACACACATACACATACACACATACACACAGCCTGGGCTGAACTGAACTCAACATGCAGATGAAGTCGACTCAGGCAGCCAGATGCTCCGTCTATGTGCTGGAAGCCATTACCGCCACATTCCCCCCTCCTCTGCTTCCCTCTCTTTCTCCTTTTTTCCGACTCCCGCTATGTTATGAGCTTTTATACGCCCCTTTTTGCGCAGATAATGATGACTTTGTTATCCCTGCGGTCCTGTGAGGCCCTTTCTTCCCCCTCCTCCTCCTCCTCCTCCTCCTCCTCCTCCACCACCACCACCTCCCCAACTAGAAATGTCAGGCCAGACAGGCAATTACAGGAGTCAGATTACTCCTGCTTCTCTATCGGTCGGATCTCCGAGGCCTCGGCACGGCGAGGAGCCAAAGGTAATATCCCCCTGGGTCAGAGCCAAGGCCGCAAACCAGCTATTAAAGGCCTGACCAGTTTCGTCCGGCTGGACGTTTGAGTGACAAGCGGTCGATAGGCTTCGCTCTCCCGGGCTCGACTCAGCTGTCAGCGGCACTGGTGTTTGAAAATGCTGCAGTCGACAGCTAATATCTTCCGAGTATTACAGCTAACACATGGAAACAGCAACGATTGACAACAACCAGGCCTAAGTTATAAGGCCTAACAACTAGCGCTGCACAGCCAACACGCGCTCTCTGTGTGTGTGTTTTCTGCTCAACAGGTAGCTAGGTGTTCAGCACTCAAACTGAGGCTGCAGATATGGACTCAGGTTTACTTAGTGGGCAGGCAGCCAGAGAGCACCCCACATTCACATTTCTGTTCTTGGTTAAAATCATATTTGACTGGAAAACAGCACACTTGACCATCTGCTGTCAGCCACTGTAGTGCTGTAGTGCAAAAACAGGCCCAAGAGCGCCATCTGCTGCACACATGAAGACATGCAGAGACACTGTCCAGTTCTGGAAGAGACCCCAGTCCAGCTGATGAAGGGCTTCATAATAAGCTGCTGAATCGAATCAGGGGTCATTGAGGCAGGAAGTCATTGTAATAGATAGGCAGAATCTCAAATCCTGCCCTTCTCCCTAGAGTGCACCACGTGAGTCAGTGAGAAACTAAGCTAGCCCTTGTACAAGTAAACGGTGAACATGGCTGCATCTTCTTCTCTCTCATTGTTTAGGGTTTGATGACCTTCCTAGTGCACTATTTAAGAAGGTGGAAGCCATGTAAGATTCAGCCTTACTAGGGTTTTCCTACAGCTGCATTTGGAAACCACTGGGAATTGGAATTGAGGCCCACTCCCAATCAGATGTTTAGGTGCATGGTTCCAAAGTTTGAAACCAGTGTTTTCAATTCAATGAAGCCCATTTGATTGCTGATAATTGCATAATATTATTGTAATAAGCCTGCTTGGCCTCACAAGTCTCAAATAATTTAAAAAAAAAAAAAGGAAGTATCCAGAATGACGACCTGTGGCCATGTGAGTGTATAATGACTGAGAAAGCCATAGAACATCACAAAACTAGAAAGTAATATCCAGTTGGGCCTAGTCAGGGTACCGACAGTTTGGTTATGGCAATAGCAAGTGCGCTGGTGTCTGATGGATCTCAATTTTCTGCTCACCCAACCTACCTTGTATCAACAGTCCAGACTGGTGGAGGTGGTGCAATGGTGTGTGGGGAATGTTCGGCACACTTTGGGCCTAATAATACTGATCAGTCATCACTGATTAACAATTTACAGTCCTCCTCTAGCTGCTACTTCCATCATGATTATGCACCATGTCACAAAGCTGGACTCTCCTGGTTTCTCAAACATGACAATAGGCTCTATTTTAGCGATCTTTAGACGTGATGTTAACTGCGCAGCTTGATTTTGGCCGTGTCAGTGTGTCGCTTAATGAATCATGGGTGTTTTTTTGGATTAATGTGCAATAAACCAATCAGTGTGTTACTTGCCATTCCCTTTAAGAGCCAGGTGCGGTGTGACTTTGGCGGATTGCTATCTCACTGGTGCAAAGCGGGGGTGTACGAGCGATGGGCTGCACACGCCTGTGTTGACAATTCACTGCCAAGATGAATGTCTGATTGCTGATGTCTGCCTAGGTTGTTTTCAGTCAGTGGAGGACCTGTGTTTTCCGTTGCCAAGGCAGCTATACACCAGAGATGTACCTGAACACACCTAATTTCGGGACCCCCACGCCCATCTGCGTAGATATATTTGCAAGCACCGTTCATATTTAAACAACGCAGGCGGAAGGCATGAAAATAGGGTGTAAGAATAGGGTGTAAGATAGCAATGAGCATCGCGACCCGGCTTCCCACTCACTGGATCCAATAGAGTCCAATGGAACACCTTTGGGATGTGGTGGAACAGGAGATTTGCAGGAATTGTCTAGTCACTATAGCGAAGTTCTGCCAATAGAATAGGACTCTCGGGAGCAGATAAACATGAACCTATTGGCACCATACCTAATGCCGGGCGTGGGCTATAGAGGGGTATAAAACCCCCTCAGCGTTGAGCTGCAGAGCAGTGGAGCGGTGTTCTCTGGAATGATGAATGGTGCTCCCTCCAATATTTTTGGGAACACTCTTAAGGATGAATGCAATCAAATCCTCACCGCAATGCTCCTCCAAAACCTAGTAGAAAGCCTTCTTCGCTGGGAAGTGGAGACAGTTACTCCCAACAAAACACTTAATTAAAAAAAAAAAAAAAAAAAGTCTTAATTTCCAAAGAAACAAAGAACGAGCAGGTGTCCCAATACTTTTGTCCATACAGTGCATGTTCTGTGCATTAGCGCTGCAAGGCAATCTCTGTACGCTTTGGGTCTTTCTCAGTCGCAGTTATTTGATGATGCTGTTCTGGAGTTTGTAATATCAGTACATCAGAGGGAGATCACTATTATTCCTCTACTATAATGGTATTTATATATCCCCGGGTGATCTGCAAGTCACTGAGAGCCAAGGCTGGCAGGCCTGCGCTGATAACACTCAAAGGGCCATAAGAAGCGTATCAGTTAAGGAAACGATGACAAGAAGAGATTCAGTGACTCCTCATAATGGAGAGCAATAATAGAGCTCTGGACACGGTCACATTTCTTCAGTTATGCTCCCGCTGCAGCTCTTAACGCATCTCCATCAGATGATGAGTTACTGCATGCCAGCCAGCAAGAAAGAAAGAAAGAACCGGGGCCATCACTTCCCAACATCATTATTCTTTAAGCGAGGCGATGCCTGAGCTTCTTGGTTGTGGGGAAGCAGCAGCAGGATCTTTTAGAGCCACTAAACAAGTGTCTGCCGTCTACCTTCATCTCCGTAGCAGCAGAGCAAAGGAATATGGTTAGATAGATACATGCATAAACAGCAAAGGGTCCTGCTAAGGTGTTGGACCACCACAAGCCACCTGTCCAGCTTCAACATCTGGATCTAAACTACATTTTATAGACAGTGTGATGTATGCTTCCAGAATTTGCTGGTATTTTACTGATTAAATCTTGGACCAGCGAGATGTTCCCTGTGCCACTGGCTGCAACACAAACATTAAGCAATTGCTCAACAGTTGGAAAGGTGCTCTTTTCATGAAATTCTGTGCCCACTGCTCAACACTTTTGCTCAATGTGTCAAAGCGCCATTTTAACTTCCACCAGTCTACAGGGCTGGTTCCCAAAATGCATCAAGTGAGTTGTTTAGATGGTGTTCTCCATGAAGGTCATATTAGTGCAGGTGTTGCAGCACAGTAGAACACTACACCACCACTCCAGAGTCTGCTAGATTTTCATAAAGGTCTTTGTCAGTCAAACTGGGGTCTTGATGGGCCTTTCTGGTAGCAATCCTACCAGCAGTACTCTCTATAACTTTTCCTGGTTTTCCTTAACCTTAACACAAACACCATTCTTGCTAACTGCCACGATCAGAAAGTGGTGGTGCCATCCTTCTTCTGGTTTGCGGACATCAAGTGCTAGGCAGCTGCTTGAAGAAGCCACTGGCTGCTGATTGTTGGGATGAGAGAATTCAAAAAGCTTCAAAATTTGTATCACCTGGTCGTTCCTAACTAGGACTGAACATGCTATAGCCCTAACAAGCTAACTGAGGTCTGAAACCTTGGTTATATGTATTTAAAATGACCACTCTGGTGCTACAGATGCAGAACCAACCTACTGAAACAATTAAACAATTACATTTAAATAATAATAACAATAATAATAAAAAAAGTCTTGTAAAGCAAAGTCACAATCAACGAAAGCAACCACGGTCAGGTTGACGCACTTTATTCCTAAAACATTGGCTGCACCATCCATTTGGGCACAATATTGTATGTACACATTTATAGATATATATATATACACACACAATTCTCTAAATCTGATAGAAAATATATAATCCGACAATGTACTTCTTGTCCTCTTATTTGAACACATTAAATTGCTGTACAGGAATTCCGCAACCACAGCCTATCTGCAAGTCCCCACCACACAAAGGTAAGAACAGCGTCGGGCGTAATTCATCTGTACATTATAGCAATAAAAACGTCTTTCCACTTGGAGAAAATATTTCTCTAAAAGCAAAGCTACAGCAAAAAAAATCACTTGGGTCAGTCCTTGTCTTGCAATTAAGACAATCGAGATACGAGATAAACCATTTTTCATGTCAGCAGGAAGGCAGCGTACACCTTCGGGCATCTATAATATATAAAAGATTAAGAAATTCCACATTTAAAAACATACAATAAATAAGATACATATGCAGGCATTTCATTTCATCTTACCCTGACCCAAAACTCAGAAAAGGTCAATTCAGAAAGTTTTGTTGGACTAGTCCCTTTTGCTCCAGTTGGTTGATAATGGACACTTAGCAATGACGGGGTCATCCCAGCATTACAGAGTGTCTAGACTGGTTGGTGGTGCATGTGTGTGTTTGTGTGTGCTACGGCCAGATGCAACGCTCTGGCCAGCAGCGGCAGTGCAGCGTGGCGCGTGCGGTGATCTGCTGCGGCCCGGCACTCTTACAGCATGTTCATGATGAAGTTGTACATCTGATTGAGCACCACAAAGTGCACGGGCAGACAGGAGCGGCGGTCCTGCGTGGCAGGGTCACAGGTTAGCCAGGAGAGGGCGTTGTACTGCTCCAGTACATACCTGTATAATAAGCAGAGGAGACACAAATCACAATTGCAGCACATCATATTGGACACTGTGGGTACATATTCAGGAATCCTAAAAGCTACTGCTTTCCCTACCGACCCCATCCGCTCATCTGTGACAAAGAAGCCAATTTAGTGACGCCACCGAAATACTAAAGGAGCCACCTTCCAGCGGAGGACACACAAAAGTAAGCTACACAAGAAGTCTTTTCAAGATCTGGGAGTACGCAGAGTAAGCTACCGCATTAACAGTCATCAAAACATCTACCAGAAGGAGAGTCGGATTCTACTGCTGACTGGATCTTTAAAACATTCACATTCAACCCAATTAAGGGACTGAACTGCTGTATATATGCTGGCTCTGTGCAGCAACTGCGATTGGCTCTGGAGTGTTAGGGGTCTGCTGAAAGCTGACATTGCGATGAGCTCAGTTCTTCAAGAGTCAACAGGATTTATGAAAGGGATCAGCTGTCTCATTTCCTTAATTACTGCTCCTTTCCTCTCCTTGATTCCTCCACGTTTTCCAAGGTAGGAGAGGAGCAGTAGTGGATGTTTCTGGATGCACCACTTGTGGCTTTTTTTTATTATTATTTCTTAATATTCTTAGAACTTGTGAGGGATAAAGCTCAAATCTACATGTTGTTTTAAATACATTTCAAACGATGCCAGTTTCTAAACATGGGTGCAAAAACACAAACGTCATCAGGAGGGATTTCATTGTACTGTGTATAACAATTAAAATCCTTTAAACAAACAAACAAAAAAAAGTAGGTGGTGTGAAAGCTTACGGACCAAAAAAAACAAAACAAAGCAAAACAAAAAA
The DNA here is from genome assembly GCF_030463535.1 of Salminus brasiliensis. Taxonomy (NCBI): domain Eukaryota; kingdom Metazoa; phylum Chordata; class Actinopteri; order Characiformes; family Bryconidae; genus Salminus; species Salminus brasiliensis. The sequence continues at coordinate 22,382,383 of NC_132888.1, forward strand.
AAAAACAAAACAGTAATACCCCACAAAAAAATGCATGTAATACCCAGACTATGTATGAAAAGACCTGAAGGCACAAATGGAAACTGTCCTTGATATATTGAATACAAATAAGTCACATTCAATAATGAAAATAGCAATATTAATTCCTTAATTACTCAAAAAGATGATCATCCTCCTCCTAGAACTAAAATAAAGAATACCTTCAAACAGTCCTACCTGATACAATGTATATCTAATTTTCTAATAGTAAGAAGAAGCAGAATCTGGTTGACTGGGATAAACTGCTGCACCCTTTCACTTCAACCCCGGAAAAAATCCTGGGATACCTCCAGTTTTTGCATCAGTAATTGCTCTTAATATGCGACATGTTGAACAAGGAACTCCACTAAGTTTAACTTAACCCATCTGTACTAACACTCACAAAGCGAGCTGGTCGCAATGCAAAATTTGCTGGATAAAAAAAAAAAAATAAAAAAAAATAATAATAAATACATAAATGTGAGTTTTACACTATGAGCGGGTTTAGGCAACTAAAAAGATAACCAGGGCCATTAAAATGTGAAGGATAATGGGAATATTGTGGTACCTGAGCACATCAGAGGTGTGGTTGGAGTCCAAAGGGTGGGAGTGTTTGCTGTGCAGCAGCTCATCTGACTGCACCGAGGAGACGTGCAGGTGTAGAGAGGCCTGAGGGAGACAGACAGGAGATCACATGTTAAAACATACCCATCGGTGTGACGGTATAAAATACACAGCCCAACCACCTCGACAAACCTAGCTAGAGTGTGTTTGTGGAAAACCTGCTCTTTGTATTTTGGTAGACTAAACAATATTAAGCTTGGGCTGGATTTTCTTGAATGAATAAGCAATGTGTTAGATGGGAGAAATTTGATTAGCAAGCAATTTGATCCAGCTCTTATTCAGGACACAATGTGATATTACTCTTCAGTTTGAGTTGTAATGTAGGTCATAGCATACAATGCCCATAAAAGAGTGACACCCCTGTTTAAATATATTGCACAAAATATAAATCAAAACAATGTTAGCGATGTACATTTTCCTGCTGAGATTTTTTTAATGACACTTTGCCAGCCATAAAAGAAACGAAACCTGTTTTTAGCATTTTACTTTACTCTGAAAACATGTCACATCTGGTTAATACGACATTCTTTAGCCTGGAGAAGCAGTATTTAACATAGGCCCATTGACTAATCAGTAACTTTGGAATCTCTAAAAAGCTACATGTTATTGGCCAATTACAAATCATAATTATGTTCAGTAGGGGAGTACTAAAACTGATTAGTGCCAGCCTGTAATCAGAGTAGACTGAAGAGTATATACAGGGGTGATATTCTTAGGAACTCCTGTAAAGACTCATTCATGCAGTTATTTGTTGCAGTTATTCAGCAAATTGTGAGGAAGCAGTGCAATACATAATCAATCAAATACAAGCCAGCAGGTAACGTCAGGTAACCATCAGAATGGGGAGAAAAAAAAATATGATCACTGTAATTTAAATGATCACGATTGTTGGTGCAAGATGGGTTGGTTTGAGTATTTCTAGAACTGTCCGTCTCCTGGTATTCTGAGTTCTTGATAAGCGAGGTCAAGAGAGAATGATAGAGCGAGCTGAGAGATGATAGAGAGAGCTGATAGAACGGTTACAGTTATACTGTATAGCTGTGGTGAGCATAAAGCATCTCAGAATGCACAACATGTCCAACCTTGGTGTAGGTGCAGTTTTCTTGGCACACTTCGTATCTGTTAATATGAATTAAATCCACGCTTAAATGCCACAGCCCATTTTATTATTGTTGCTGACCGCTTGCACCCCTTTCTGACCACAATTTCCCCCAATTTCTTATGGCTACTTCCAGTATGACAGGGGAAAATAAATAAAATTAGCAAAGACTGCATGACAGTCGTGTCAACGTGGACCAGAATCTCAAAGGAATGTTTCCAACGTCTAGTGAAATGCATGCCACAAATAATGTCTGTTAAAAGAGTCGGTTTTACAGGCCAAAAGAGATCTAGCCAGTATTAATATAACCTCTCTAATAAAGTGCTCTATGATTATCTAAGAATCTGTGCTCACCTTCAGAAACAGGGGACACTGATTCTGGGCCTGAGGGCAGGAGGACCAGAACCAGTCGGGCAGTGGGCCTGCTTTGGCTGTGGACACAAAGTAGCCCAGCGCCATGGGCTGCTGCAGGATGTTGGGTGTTTCGTCGTGAGACTCCATGCGGTCGGTGCTCTGGCCCTAGGGGACACACACAGGAGTGTCATTTGTGGAATGGTTCTTCAGTGTCGTTCATTTTCATATCTTCTACTTTATCATTCAACGCACTTCTAACCCGTGTCCATTGAAACTACTTATACATGTCTGTACAAGACACTGTCACAACACCTAACGACTCTAGTTTCATAATTAGTTTTTTGTTTAAACTGTACTTTAATGCCGTCTCCTCCGTGGTGGTAGTGGGAACCAGGCGAGTGCCCCGGGGAGTTGGTGGGCGAGTTGGGTAGTATGTTAATGAGATCTGGATCCACATCATTCTCAGACACTAGGAGGTCCAAAATGCTATCCATTCCTCCCATGGCATCTGATGCATCTGAGAAGGAAATTATCGTGGTCAGTTAATGGTGAAAAAAGCCATTAGGAAGTATTTATCTGCCACACAGAAGCTGATGAACAAGAGGCATGTGTGTTTAGGAGCCTGACCGTGGCCGGGGTTGAAGGGCATGTCGATGACCTGGACTACAGCAGAGGTGGGAAACACCAGGATGTGGGTGCATGAGGTGTCCTGAGGGGTGTTGAGCTGAGACGTCTGCATGTTTAGAGTAGTGCTGCGGCCAAACACAGAGCCAGTGGACACAGAGTCTACACACACCCACGCACAGGGAGAGGGAGCGAGAGAAAGCAAGAGAGGGGTGTTATTGGGAATTTGTCACAGACTGTTTAAACAGGAAAATCACCAAGCTGAGCTGGACTACAGGAGCAGACTCAATGACCCTTATACATCCAAGACTTTTCCTTTGCGTTCAATTTAAATTCCTTTGACAGAGCCTACCTGGCATAATGACAAAAGATGCCTGGGGCTCTATGGCAACCAGACAGGCACTTAAGATGCTGGGGCTATCCGCTGCGGAGATGCCGCACATTCTGCACATCTCCTTCAGGCGGCGGCTCAGGGACTGCAGGTTCTGCCTACTTAGCAGGATGCTCCAATCTGATTGTGAAGAACCAGAGCAAAAAATTAAGCCTGACAGTTTAGCCACATGATGTAGAACTAAGATGTGTGCAATATATAAAGACACCACACCTTGCAACTCCCCGTGACCTATTCTGCCAAGGCGACCGATCACGACTCTCCAGGGCAGTGAAGTCATTTGCACCAGCCCCAGACACCATTCCCACAGCTTCTGAAGACCCAGACGCCGGGCCGACCCCTTTCTCCTCCGAGCGCTGAGGGATTAAAACAAAGCTCTGGCGGTTACACACACACACACACAGACACACAGGACTAAACAGTCATTTTCATTTAGGGCACGCAAAGTCTCCAGGCACTGACCGGTTGGGCATGTCTATGCTGATGATGCAGGTCTCCAGCAGCTCTCCGCACTGGTCTGTGCAGGTAGCCAGCAGCCAACGCTGGTCGTGTGACATGCAGTAGGCCACAAAGAGAACATGGTATTTTTGGGACGCTTCGCCAAAAGTCTCGCCCAGCTCTGTCTGCTTGTCCTTAATCGGGGCCAGGATGAATGGCGGAGTGTAGAGACGCAGACACTCAGGTCTCTGAACAACAAGCAAGACCAAAGGTCAAGAGTGTAAAATCACATTAAATGGACCATGAAGTACTGATGTATAAAAGGTAGGGATCTAACCATCAAATCTGGATTGCATGTATCAGTTTAGTCAATATGACACTATTATATAAGTTAAAATACAATTCTCAGATTTTTTAATGGAAAATGCTATAAAAGCCTTGAATATTCATAAAAGGAGGGGGTACCAAACAAACTTCCTAAAGAACTGTAATCAAACTGAGGTGAAGTCAGATTTACACCCCTATCAAATGTCCAATACAACCCCACCAAAATTAGCGGCTAAGCTTCTGCTTTGCTGCTTAGTGCAAAGGAATCTGCACGTACCTCTGAGCTCCGTAGTGCAGTGTCTATGGCGAGACCTGGCCCAAAACCAGTTAGTGTTTTGATGTTTGTGGAGGTGGGAATAGGCCGCCTGCACTGCGTGTACACTGAGAAAGCCAAAGACTTCAGATGCTGGCTGTACATGTGCCGTTCCTCGCTACATACTGGCTGCAGCAGGTACTGGCAGGGGATTATCTGCAAGAGCAAAATGCAGATACATAAACGCTCATTAATACACAACGCATATCCTTTAAAACTGCTCAAAACAAAACCAGACTGATACATTCAGCTTACCTGAACAGATACAGCATTCCTGATATGTGGAGGAAGAAACTGCAGCATCTCTGCATAGCAGCGGAGGAGGCCCAGCGTCCACATGTTTGTGTCTGAGCCTTTGCTCCTCTCCTCATAACTAAAGGTATCAACTATGTAAACCACGATGGCAGGTGGGTAGGTGACCGCATGAGAGTCTCCGTCTGTCGGCACTCCAACCTTCTCCCTCTCCATAGTGCTGTCAAATGATAACACTCAGTCAGATACTAGGACATTTGTATACAAAAAAAATAATAACTCATTTTAGAGCATAACATTGGAAATGCTACATTTTGTGCTGCACGTTTTGTTCTAATAACAAACCATTATTTTTGCAACGGAATGGTGATGGCTTCAATGTGCATTTAACCTTTCAAAAAAATATAAATCATCTACTTCCAAGAAATCCCATCAGACATTCATATCTCTTGGTGCAATTTGAGAAAACTACCTTTCGAGAGGCTCCGGAGGGACCTGAGGTTGGCTGGTGGTCGACACGTTGTCCCCCATGGGGCCTGGGCCCTGGACAGCAGTCTGCTGAGTGCCCTGCATACCTGGCACCCCAAATGGAGGAACAGAGCCAGGTTTGGCAGAAGACAACCCACCGATGGCCTGAGAGTTAGAGGGGGGAGTGGTGGTGGAAGCTGGGTTGCTGTTGCTAGCATTGGGCGTGGAGGTGCTGGTGGCAGTGGAGGTGCTGCTGGAGTTGGCCGACTGTGAGGGGGATGTGGAGCAGGAGGGAGGGTTTCGCTGAGAGAGCAGTGAGCTGTCTAAAGGCTGGGCTGCCAGGTACGGAGCTAAAGGCAAAAGAAAACATTATAGATAGACTGAACACAACCACTTTGAGCTCAAATGTATCTAAAAACACATGAAAAAGTGGACCATGCAATCATACCCAAGTCGTGTCGGCACAGTTGAGCGTAGAGTTTGAGCTTGGTGAAGGAGTCACTGCTGCTGTTGTTGCACATTTTAAGGAACCAGTCACTGAGAGGCTGCTCTGTCAGGGGCTTTGAGTCACCGTTGCTCACAGTCACTATGCCATCAGCGTGGGCCTTGCAGATGGGCCTGTGCTGTCCAAGTCGACACGACTGCAAAACATCACAGAATATACACCTTAATTACTACAGGGACTAAAATTACATTCATTTCTGCAACTTCAAACAGTTCAGTCCCCCCCCCTCAAGGTTTTCCTCAATTTAGTCCAATTCCAAATCCAACCCACTATCTAGGCCCCTAATCACACAATGCTACCAGTTCTGGGAAAGTAAAAGACATCAAATGCTTCCTCTAAATCGCATGAATCACATAAGTCAACTGCTTCATTTTCAAACTGCCAGTAACATGTAGTCATTGGAAAGCTCAACATGCTTGTAGGACAATGGGAGATTAATTTGCATAAAGTCATGCCACACTGCATCCCCAGACCTCGACACCCCAGACCCATCAGGCACCACATGGCCGTGTCTGAGGCACAAACGCGTGTCAACGCGCTGAAGCAGCGCAAACGCAGAATCGGCCTGTGCGTACCTCATACACTGCAGTCAAGTCCCTGAAGAAGGTCTTAGCACCACTGAGCAAAGTGTCACTGTCAGGACAGACCACCACATAGCCAATATCCCTCTGGGAGCCAAATGGGTCCAGTAGCAGCTTCTCCCAGTAAGGCAGGCCAAAAGGCGACAGCACCACAAAGTCGTACTCGTGACCCACGAGGAAGGTAGGGATGGGCAGAGGCTCAGGAGATTCATCCGTGCCTGACAAGAGAAGTGAAGAATGAAATTAATCAGACCTGCACGCTTGAAGGAGCTTGTCCTAATAAGCAAGTCATCCCAACAGGATGTCATACCATAGGTTCCCCTGCCGGCCATCTTGTGGAACTGCTGCCAAGTGAGAGGGCCCTGGACACCCCAGGAGCGAACAGACCTCTTCTTCTGGATGGCATCCTGCAGCACAGGCTGCAGAGACAGCAGCATCCTCAGCACATCCTGAGAGAACAGTGAACTGATGTCCACAGCTGAGAGAGGAGAGGGAAAACAGGATTAAACACACTTCTGCCTTGCAATTTAAATGTATTACTCAGGCAAAATTATTATTATTATTATTATTAACTATTTAAACAAACAGCCCAGTGGCCGTTATACATAATGTCAAGATCATGACAAATTACATTATAACACACTTCTCGAAATATACTGCAGGAGTTGTCTGCACAGCTCAAAAGCTAGGTTTTGACCTAAAAGGTGGGATATTTGATCATCTAAACCAGTTTTAGAAAACCTCCCCAATATCAAAAACTCGAACTATATTTCTCTCTCAAACTGCCAGTAACATGCAGTCATTGGAAAGCTGAACATGCTTGGAGAAGAATAGGAGATGGGAGACCTTTGACTATTTTCCATTGTATTACATTGCCCAGAATCATTGCCCAACCACCAATAAACCAAATCAGTTTCAGAAAACCCTATTTCTGGTGAACAATATTTTCCATGCTAGCCTCAGACATATTCCGTCTTGGCTCCATGAGTAGTACGAATGGATAGCCTAAACAACCACCAGTGTATAAACTGTGTAACAGGCTGCTGATGAGACATCAGCCCATTATAATAAAGTGTTTTATTAATATGTATAATTGTACCTGAAAAATGTTGGATGTTCTAATGAAACATCCAGCAATAAAAGCAATTAAACTGAAAGTGAAAGTGTGCCTCTGGCTGGGTGTACAAACTGAGTGTGTGATAAATGGTGCACTAATTGTCTCACCACTGCGTTTGGCCCAGGGGTGTAAAGATGAGCTTTTAACCAGGGTCTCATCCACCTTCCCTCCGGACATGTTGTCCATGAACTGGCGCCCGTGCTCCAGAGCCAGGTAGCAGTCGCTGTAACAGTCCCTCTCCTCCAGGCGCAGAGGTGGCCGGAGGTCTAAACTGATGGGCTTCAGCCCACCCAGGGGGGAGAAGGGATTGGTGCACTGCTCCTGAAGCAGTAGAATGAGCTCATCCGAGAGGCACTCTCTCAGAGTGCCCGCTCTGTGCAGGGAGGAGGCCCGCAGAGCCTCAAAGTGCTTCTCTGTGTCTCTGCCGGCGTCTGAGCCCCTGCCCACGATGTCCAGCTCGTCCTCCAGAAAGAGGCCGGCCCCGTTGCCGTAGCGCCGGTTGATGACCGCGCTGAAGCCGCAGGAACAGGGGTCCATGCTGGAGTACTGGGAGTCCATGCTGGGGTCGCTGATGTAAACTCCCACGTCTGCACCCTTGATGTTCATGTTGCACACGCAGATGCAGCAGCTGTCGAAGTTGCAGTCCTTGAACAGGTTCATGACCGAGTCGGAGAGGATGAGGGTCACATAGAGGCTGTGCGCTTCTGGGATGGAGGGCACGGTGGCCGGCTCCACGGAGTTCAACGGCCTGCAGGTGGAGGGGGTGGAGGCGGGAGAGTAGAGGTCCGAATTCTCATACTTCATGGATCCCTGGACGCTAGCTGGGCCTCGCGGTGTACGGGGTGTGCGTGGGGTCCGTGGAGTGGGGGCAGAAAAGCGAGGGGTGGCGGGTGAGGGCAGGATGCCTGTGCCGCTGTTGCTGGGCGGCGCACTGTTTGACAGAAAGGGGGTGTTGGTCTGAGGAGTGTATGACTGGTTGTAGTCTTGCTCCACAGCACTACCCACACTGGGAATGTTACTGCCAAAAGAGAGACAAGCCAAATAAATAAATAAATCAATAAATAAATAAATAAAAATAAAAAACAACAACGTTCTGCTATGGTCAGACTGCAGGGTGTGCGTCTGAGACATTTGGTCTCTGTGCGGTTGCCAAAAGAGCTTACTAATAGGGAATGGCTATTTCAGGCAGACAGCTGATTAGTCTGTGCAGAGACGAGTTGAGCACAGATTGTTCCTGTAATAAACCACTTCTGAGAATTATAACCAGGTTACTCCTCTAAAACAGGGCTTCTTTAACAGCTATGAGCTGAAACAGCACTGCATGTACCGCACAGCTTTTCCTGTCCAACCCAATGAATCTACCGGCCAAAATGAAAAATCTCCAAGCCTGAAACTTGTAACTGTATTATAGTTCTTATTATAATTCTAACAGCCTTCTCTATCTGAACATATACAAGACTGCTGTTTAAGTACAAATTTAAAAGCACACTTCAGAAGCCGCTTTGAAAAATGCCAATGTCTACCCCACAGTCTCCCTCTCCTCACAGTACAACCAGGCCAATACTGTCGCTGCAATATACCTGTCCTTGTTTAGGAACGACGACATGGCAGGCACTGGCTGGAGCATCTCCAGTTTGCCCACAGTCCAGCTGGGCCTGTACACGCATTCCCCCGGCAGCTTGATGGGCAGCAGGCACTGGCTAGGCAGCATCTTTAGAGGAGCAAACAGAGAGCAGCCCACAAACGCCTGGCAGGATTCCGGCTTAAAGACAAAAGAGAAGTCCTGGAAACACAAGAGTGCAGAACATCAACATGAACATCCTTCTCAACCGTTCAAAAGCACAACAATCTCGGTCACTCATGGGCATCATAAGCGTTCACTGAGCCTCACCTTGACCTCTGAGGGCTTGGGGCTGCAGAAGCCCTCTTCCACCTCCATTTTGAAGATGCCACCAAGAACCGACCCGTCCGTCACAGTGAATCCTGGCCCAGCTTCCATAGAGCCGCACTCCTTCCCACCCATGTTCATTGGGGAGAAGCCCATGATGTGCTGCTCCAGAGATGGAGGTGTAGGGAAGGAGGACTGGAGGTCTGCAGAGCCTGGATACACACAAACACACCCAATACTCTTTGTTAAAACTTCGACTAGACACATTTGTCCAAAACCACAGTAATAGATTTCAACAGCAAATGAGACCAGTAAACTTTGAGACAGTGGGCTGCGGTTCTTACTTATACAGGACAGGCTGTCAGTTGCGGCTGATTTGGGCTCCTTGCCACCAAATTTCTCCTCTGTTCCATGCCCAGCTCTCTTAGCTCCAGGCTGTGGGGAGAATCAGAAAGTGATGTTCACCTGTGTGGCCCTGTTATCTGGCTTTAGGAATAGCAGGCCTACATTAACTACTGATAACACATTCAGCACATGCCATTATAAGCTTGGTCATGCAGGGTAAACATTAATCCTGGGTGGAGCAGATTGCTTATACTAATATTCTAATGTATTGTTTTGAAGAGTGTCCCTTTAGGGACTCAAGAAGAGCTTGCACGATTACTGAAGGTACATCTGCGCTACAGGTAAACCTTTTTTGCTTTATGTAACAATATTCTTGTACCAATAATTGCTTTGACTAAATATCACAGATTTTACACAAATTAGCATCATCTTTTGAATCTGTGTCATGTTGTAGTAGATGTGATCCTCTTTCCTGTAGACAGAAAGTGGATAAGCATGTCCAGATGAAGTTTTGCAGTATTTTAGTTTTCAACCAAACCCACAAAGAGATCCACTGGATAGGTAACAGTGTTACATACAGCGTGTGCAGAAAACAGATCAGCACCTAGTTTTTGTTTAGAAGTAAGCAGTACTTCCACTTGCTGAAAATTTACAGCAAATTTCCACTTGCTGAAGTTCACATGTTAGTGTTGTAGTGTGAAAATTCAGGCGGGGCCATCAGCATGCTTGTTTAAAAAAAAAATTTTAATGAGTGAAAAAGAGGAGCTAGTTCAGAAAGAAGGTGCCAACACTCCTTTGGCAATATTATCTGGTTTCTAAACAATGCAAAGAGTAGCACTGGGTTGGGTGAGGTGGGGGTTTTGGTCACATTTCACTTTAGTTTCGCAGAACGAGTGAGAAGCATGGGCAGTACAAAAAAATAAAAATAAGCTGCTGTCTAGCAGGAGACAAACAAACAGCTATTTAACACCAGGTACATATAGAGTCTCTCTGCTAATAGATATATTCCATAACTAATCCATCATCACAATTCAGGATTTAGGAGGGAAATCAAGTTTGAGACACTTGTGTGAATGTAGCCTACAGAACGAAAAATGTCTAGTAAAGAAACAGCTGTTTATTAGCGCTGATGGCAGTGTGTCCACGCACCGTAAGCTCATCTTCATCAGAGTTAAAGAGATTGTCCAGGTCGTTAATGGAAACAATCAGGTCAGTCACGTGCATGAGGCTGGTGGAAGGAATTGGCTGATTGCTGGCTGAACCGTTGGCATCTGTCGAGACAATATATACAAACAGCATTAAAATAAATGCAAAATCTTGCAAGAAAAAAATATAAAAGATATTACATAAACATGGCATTCTTTTAGTACCAATTTTCTCACCATCAGTTGAGGAAACGCTACCATCATCTCTCTAAAAGACAAACATACAATAGCCATGGTTAATAAACTAGTATTACACTACATTTCCAATCAAATGACTACTCATTTATAGTTGATAAATATCCATACATGTTTACAAAACAAACAAATCAAACAAATCATTAGAATCTAAATGCTTCTGCAGGAAAATGGAAATCAGATAGGACAATCAATTTTGTATTGTTTGATGGTTATGGTAATACGGTCACTTGACCGAGAGGCTGTAGGCTATGGCCACAAATGTGGATCATTTTGATTTTAAGGTGAGCTAAAATGATTTGATGGTGGGGTTTGAGGAAGGCACCTGGCAAAAGACTTTCAAAAGAACAGTTGCAAGTGCCAAACATCAGAGTACAAAACAGGACTCCAGAGTATATCTCACATTTCTGACACAGACTGAATGCTTTTGGAACAACACACAACAGTGGTTTTACAAATGAATCAAACTACCCACTTTACAAAACAATAATATATATGTAGCAGTTTGAAATAAATGAAATCACTTGTCGTTCATGAATAGGCATATTAACTTGCGTTCTACGCTGTACAGCATTTCCTTTATTTGATTAAAGCTATTGCTATTTTAGTACCAATTGGAATTCTTCCAAATGTGCACTGACGTGCCCCCCAAAATGTCAATCTAGGTCAGATTTGACATGAATCATCAGAATGATCAAATATATTTCTGTATCTGTAATCAGACTAAATTAATATCTTGCTGAGACTGGTGACAATGCTCCAACACTCTCAAATTGACATTTTTGATTTTGAAGGCATCACATTTACCAAATTTCCAAACACATATACCAATTTAATTTTAATTTAAGATTAAGATATGATTGTCAAACAAATATGTGGCAATCTAATCTTTGACTATTTATTTATTTGTTTTTACAACACTACGATAGTTAAGGCCTAATCGACCTGCTGATATCTCCTCCAATATATACTTAGTAAAATTCTAGTCGATGCAAATAGGCTTAAGCTGGTAATCCCACTATGACTTTTAATAAAAGTATTCTTAAGGTTAAGAATAATTCACCTCCCAAAAGATAAAACAGATAGGAACACTCAATAAATCATGTAATGAATTTGCATAAATGTTCAATTAGCAAAGGCAAAAAGGTTTTATGCCCTTCATTTTGTTCCTGATTCATACTTAATGTCAACAGAACACAAGCTCTGACTGTCTAAGTAGCCCTACCCAGAAATGCACTGCAAGAGGCCCAGCTTACGATGTATGTGTGAAAGAGGACACTGAAGATTTGCATTATTAAAAGAAAAGTAGGAACTACCAAGAAATTCTAAGCCTCTAAATGACTGACCTTGTTTCTCTTGCCAGGCTCGGCTCCAGGCTTCTTCTCTTTATCACTGAAGGTGAATTCCTCATCTCCCTCTACAAAGGCATAAGGGTCTGCGTCTGGTTCATGGTCAAGGTCACACACAGCTGCTGAGAGATGCTGGTTTTTCTTCTGAATGTACATCTTTACCCGCTCCCCTGACACTTTCAGTGGCCTAACTGAGGAGGACATCATTCTGGAAACAAGAGAAATGCACAATTTAGAAAACTACAACTCAAAAGGTTCATCAGCTCCCAGTACAGCACAACAGTCCTTGAAAAGATACATCATTTAAGAAGGAAACTATAAAATGCAAAATTGTAATTTAACTTTATTATTTCAGTGACAATCATGTCAGTATTTTATAGATCACTGAGACCTAAAGAGATTCAATGATTGTTAAAAGGCATTTGGGTTCGGATCACAAACAAACCATACTTAAGTATATGCCATTCTGTTGATGTGACCTACTCAGTGACTGAAATTATGCCATCCAGGCCTCCGGATCCACCGATGTCCATCCTCAGTTTGTCCAAAGGAAGTGAAGGTGGTTGCAGGTTAGCATTTTTCCTACCAGGTAGCCTAAAGTAACTCCAGGGGTTATGAGTGGCGTCCTCATTGGGGTTGATGGCAGAGCCCACATACACTGTAGGCTCCAGGGAGCCTGAAAAGGATGACTCTGGGCAGTCCAAGGGCCCAGGGCCTTGGGAGGATTCATCCAGGCTTTTCTGAGGCAACAAGCAGGGCTCCGTGGAGGGAGGGTAAAACTGTTGGTTAAGGGGCGTGGAAGAGTGTTTCCGGTCCCCTGTTGTCTCCTCCTCTCGTTCACAGGGATGCGGGCTAAGCGGCGGAGGCTGGGGTGATCCTGCAATGTCTCCGGATGATGCGTGCAGCGATTGGGCTTTGACCATGGTGACATCCGCATGGTGCAAACTGGGGTAGTGGTTGTCCTCTTGGCCATGCAAGCTGAGCCTCTGGCTGCCAGTCTCTGACTCCAGGCTGAGATCCTCTGGGTTCCGATGATGGAAGGGAGTTTGAGGTCTCTTCTGCTGCTTTTCCACCTTCTCCAACTTGTCCACCACCTTGTACCTGGAGGGGGGCTGAGGAGGTTGGCCAGTAGAGGGGGGGAGCCCGGAGGTGCTACCTGTACGCTGCTTCAGGTTCTTGTGCCTGGGGAGGAGAGGTGGTGTGGAGTCAGCAATGGAAGCAAAGGAATACACAATAGTATTTGTGAGGTCAGGTATATCACACCAACTCATCCCAAAAGGAAATGGACAGAGTTTCAACACTCCAGAGCCCAATGCTGGACTTGTGAACATAGGGAATATAGGCCTTAAACTCCAGGGGGGTTCAATTCAATTGACAATGTTTATCAATAGAAATTACAGAATGCAACTGTACACAGTCATCTGTGCCATACCTTGAGCAATTGCACTGGCTCCTTTGATGATGTTCAACGAAATTCCAAACACCATCTTTGTCCATCTCCTCCTCGCAAGCACCATTGGTCACAGCTGAAAACTTTCTTCTACAAAAACCAGAAAGACATGCAGCTCAGTTAACAAACAATATAACTTTTTTTGTGAAGAAAAAGGGTAGGATTATGCAATTATGGAATTATGGGAATTCATACTTGTTCTGAGCTCGGTTAATGTTGCATTCCTGCCACACGGTCTCCATCAACTGACTGGCCAGCTTGCGGGGAACCTTGCCCCCATGATGACTGGTGCTGTCCACGCTGAAGGCATCAGACACTGCTGAAACTTTCATCCACCTCGGAACAGGCTGACAGACTACAGTAAAGAAAAGAAAAGAATGAAATTAAACCACTATAGAAACAATTACCTATAAACTAGAACAGCCCTGGTTCTGCAACGCTGTGCAAAGTCTATAGAATACCTAAGCAGTATGCAGGTAGTACCTTTCTGTGCTTCCTCTGGCGAGGTTGGAGGAGTGAGTGTAACCGATGAGATGGCAGGCTCTCTGTGCGTCGTGTGATTGTGATGGCCTCCAGAGCCAACTCCAGTACAGCTAGAGGAGCTCACTGCAACCGGGGCCGGGATGTCTGACTGGGCCACCAGCACCAAGCAGGCAGGGTACACCATCCTCACTCCAGCTGAGCGAGCGAAGAGAACACATAAACCACATGTACAGGTTTACACTCCGCTCATTCATTCTAAAAAGCATGATCGTATACAAGATCCCTCAGAAGGCTGAAATTATGTCTTACCAACAAGAACCTCCACAGCAGCCAAGGAGTCATCTTCCCAGTCAAGATCGTCCATCTTGTCCTCTGAGGGTTCCTTGGTGTTTGGGCTGATTGGGTAGAACTGCTTCCATTCTTCTATTAACTTCTGAGTTGGAGGATCAGACAGCTTGAAGGACTGGCCTGTTAGAGTCCCACTCAAACCGTATGGACTGAGAATCACTGGGAAGGAATAAAGCATCAACACGCAGAGTCAACCAGGACACTGGACATTGGAACACTGTGAATATGGTTGTATTCAGCCAAAATAGCATTTGTGAGGTCAGGAACATTGCAGCAACTCATCCCAAAAGTAAACGGACAGAGCTCCAACACTCCAGAGCCACTAAGGGGGGGAGGGGGGCTGCTCTGGAGCATCAAATTCATCAATAGAGATTACAATGTAGTCTGCAATACGTGTACTTAGAAAGTGTGTCTGGATACTTTTTGACATACAGCATATGTGATCATATCAACAGAAGCACTGATGTGTCAAACCACGAACAGCAATCCCTACTCTTTAGTGAGACAGATGTCTTTAGCACTTTTTTTTTTTTACTTTCATTTACAGTCAACAAAAGCACATTTGGCAGCAGTAAAAGGGGAAGTGAATCCTAAAAGGGCTGAAGCTGTTTTGAATGGAACAAAACTGGGCTGCATTTGGCTAAGCCTACATACATAAAAAGCTTATGTAACTGACTAAAATGCCCTGAGGGAGGCTAATAATGAATGAGGACATGCCTGACTACTGAGGAAAAGCCTCATCAGAGTCGAGTCTTAGCCATTACTGAACAGGAGAACGCCACCTCTTTTACCAGTACAGAGCACACTCTAAGCTAGGCATACCAGAGTATGCAAAAATAAGAAAATGCTACTTAGACATTCATATTTGAAGACAGACTGGCTGGAATGGCAACATAGCTGAGACACACACAAACACCAGGCTGGGCAACAGAGGCTAGGACAAAAGGACAAATAAAAAAAATAAATCAATATGAACGCCACATAAGGCAGTGGTGATGTAATTTAGCTGTAAGTGTGTAGCTGGAGTGCACCTCATCAGTGCCAGAGTGGGTCTGTACTGAGTTAATGACTAGCAGCAGAGCAGGCAGGAGAGTCCCAGTAGTACAGCGTGATGCTGTAACTCTGCCATTATTATGCCCTTGAGCACAGAGGGGGGGGAAACATGCCTGCCACCAGACTAGTGTGTTATGGTTTTCATTTTTCACAGTATGATAACTCATCTCAAAAACATCCATTTCATTGTATTGAGAAACCATTCATTTAATACATAAGACATGTGTTAATTTTATTATTACTATATATATATATATATATATATATATATATATATATAATTTATTTAATTAATTAACATTGGCATGTATTTCACAGATGTGACCGTTTCACATTCTAATTCCAGTGTCTGTTAGCAAAGCTAGCCTAGCTCCTATTCTAAATTAAGAAGCATGTGTCAGATATTGGAGGTCTTGGCTGATCAACTGCATAACGGGTAGAGAAATCTTGAATAAGGGGGCTAGAGCACATTCATAAAGTTAACCAGCTTCCTAATTTAGTACCTGTTAGAAAAGCCAGCAATGTTTACATTATTCTAACCCAATGACCTGACTGTGTAAATGTCAAATTGTAGCGATGAATGTGATGCCGAAAAGCAGCAGCTTAATCAACTGAGCGACATTTGTGTCGAGACGTATAACGCATGGTTCTTACCTTGCATTGGGCTGCTGCTCTGCTGGGCCAGGGTCAGATGCTCCTCACTCAGCAGGTAGACGGGCTGGTGCTGGTTGATCTCCACGCTGGTACACACATTGCTGTCTCCGTGCAGGAAGAAGGTGAAGGCGCAGGACAGATGTTCACTTTAAAAAGTCAGAGGACAAACAGAGATGAGATTCGGGACTGCGTGAGGTTCTGAACGGTCTAAACACCAACAGAAAGAGAAGCATTTTCTGTACAACAACAATTAAGGTTGTAACAAAGAAGTAAGATTGTTCAGTGTGTGTGTGAGTAGCTATTATGTATTTTAAATACTGACTATGCTGCACGTAATGGAATAAAAACTAAATAAGTAAGCCCAAAATGAGAATGAACCTTCCCTAACTTCAAAATCAAGAGCAGGGAGGGAAAAGTACACAACCCATAAGGGCATATTAGCTTACTTGACTATCATTATTATTAAATGCTGTACTTCTATAACGCTGAATTGCTCCAATAAGCTGAAAACGGAAACCATGGTTGCACTAGACATCTGCAGAAATGGGCATGGACAGGAGCTAGACTGGAACTCCAGCCACCAAAAAGTCCTTCAGCATAAAACAGCACATTGTCAGAAGCAGAGTGTGATTCAGGTGAATGCATGTTCAGCTGAGAAACTAACTTAGCAATTAGTATGCAAGTTAACTCAGCTACCACAAAGAAAGCTTGAACTCCATGCACACTCCGCATGCAAAACCTATTTGTGCAGAGGCGAAACTGCTTGTCGCGAAGTGAATGCAAATTCACTCCTAACGCGGCCACGGCATAACGCTGCTTTTTTCGGGCATGGCTTATTTTTAGTGTAACGAAAGAAAGCTAATGTATTAGATCTACTTTGGTGCATCATTAGACCTCTAGTTCTTAACTGTATAGAAAATATTGATCTGATTACCAATTTGAACGCTGCGGACATTACAATGTGTCCCTTTTGTCAAGTTCCTCCCTCAGCTCAAGCTGCCAACTTGGCCCAGAAATTAATTTGGAATTTCCCTTTGTTTGGGTTTCAAATGTCCAAAAATATTTGACCAAACCACACATCATCAGTATGATACCAGTAAACATTCTACAGTAAGCTACACAGAGCTTGCATTTGGAGAAACTTCGCCATCTGACCGGAGCGGAGACCATATTTCTGCATTTTAAAGTAGTGGGCAAACATCTCACTTTGTCCAGAGTGTCTGAGCTGCTAAAGAGCTGTCGGATGTATTCCTATACATTTAAGCACATAATTGGCACTAAAAGGTTTTCTTTTATTGATGCTTGGTGTGTTTGGCTGCCGTCGTGTTAGACTACCTGGGGTAACACATACAGCGGCGGCTGCAGAAGTAGAGCCAAAATATCCATAATATAATCAATGTTTTCAACATTAAAATGTGTATTTTTACATTTCATTTGGGAAATATTTGAACTACATTTAATATCTTGTAGGCCACTATCCAAGACACTGCATCTGCTTCCGCACAAACTATATCGAGAGAGCTTCTTTTAAGACTTCAGATGCAGAAAAGCGCTATTTCACCCACACAGGTGCAGAGCCATAGGGTGCAGAAGAGAGAGAGCTAGAGAGACTGAGAGTGTGTGGCTGGTTGGGGGAAGTCTGCATTCCTCATATGTCTGCTGAGCACTGTGTGGAGTGTCATTAAGGCATGCTATCAACTCAGCAGCACAAACTCAGCACAAACAGATGGCACTTCAAAGCCTGTATGCAGCCCTGCAGTGTTCAACACAGCCTGAGATCAGGGCTACACCGTCCTCGGTTTGTTGCCTTGCTTAAGGAATCAAAGCACTTCAAATTATGTGCCTGGAATAACACTTCTAGCGCAGCAAATTAGCTAGAACTCAGGATTGCCGTCAGTCCGGAAAATTAAGGCAGTGCACACGATCGAGAGCGAAGCACTCATTCCTGTAGACCTTGCGGGTGTTGAGGCCATGCTGTGAACATGGGGTTTTCTGAACAAAAAAAACAAAACAAAAAAAAAAAACGGCCCAACAAACTGAGACAGAGGAAGCAGTCACATTTTCCAGCGTATGCATCCTTAACAGCCACTGCAGCCAAGAGAGCACGCCCCAGAGCAGGAAGCCGAGGAGCTATTTCTGACACATTCTCATAACCATAAACACACCACAACACCTCAGCCCTGAGGGAGCAAATTACTTCTAGTCAACCTAGACTGAACGCTGGGCCCTGGTCACCAAAACCAGATCAGAAAGTCTTTTGTTTTGGTGCTGTGAGCATGCATTCTGCTGAAGAGTGCAGTACAGCGCTCTCAATAGAAATAATTAAGACAACAAACACAGTGACTGATCAGGGGAGTGTGATGGAGGTGGTTTCCATTTGAAGCACCAGAGCAAGAACGAAATTTGACCTGAGAAAAGAAGTGGTCACACCACACATTTGCTGTGAGCATCACCTTTTGAAAGGAGTGCAGACTGGGGCTGGACCAGAAACTCGTTCACCAAAAAGCCAGCATTCTTGTGCTGTTAAAACACTAACGTTGGATAACTGGCCAACCATGAACAGTAAAAACACAAAGTACATCATTTTATCTGATAACGTGATAGCGGTCAGAGCAGAGCTTCACCCCAGTCACAACAAAATAGTGCAGAGCTGCCGTGCCTGGATCTCTGTGTAGAATTGAGCTTAACTCTGTAACCACAAATGGATACAAATGTGAGCAAACTGATACCAGATAATTGCAGCTTACTTGCTACAGAACAACGCAGTACATGGAGTGTAAACCGGTATTTATAAATATATAAAACTCTGTGGTTGGGGCAGTGCGTGTGATCTGTGTGTTCGCTCTGCTCAGCTGAGGAGCCAACTTGGCAAGTCGCATGCTGGCCATCTCGCCTACAGTAAACAGTAAAATCACAATTCTGAATGTGTGTGTAAAATTAGCCTATATGTGTGGAGTTCTCGTATTTCAGACGTGGTTTTTATTTTTTTTTGCAGAAATGACCAGTCATCTAAATGCAGCTCCCCAAGCAGCACCCTTACTTGGTAGAGAAGTGCAAAAATGTTTGGTTCAGTGGGTGCTGCTAATTCTACCCCTATTTAAAATAACCTGCTCATCGGCTAACCACAGTTACCCACCCGGAGGGACTGTCAACCTGTACGTTCACAAAACAGCTTATTTGGTCCACAAACGTCTGACTTTGGCGTAAATGGACACGGCTGGACCTCTTTGGGTTAAATAGACAGATGTGTGCAAGACCACGTTTACACCTGGTCACTTCATATGTCTTGATCATATCTGATTGTATCTGGCTAAGGCAGGTGTAAACACACCCAAGACTAATAACTAGACACAGAGCCCATCACTCAAACCACTTCTGGAGGTGGTGCTTGTGTCCAAAACGCATTCCACACCCCCAAACTCCTCCCAGTAGAACGAAACAGCACTAATAATTGCCGTACAACAAGATAATTTGCATATTCCATGCATGTGGTTAAAGATTCCAGATATTACAATCCAGATACAAGTCGCATGAAGAGACCAGGTGTAAACGTGTTGTCATGACACTCACAAAAATGTGTGGGGAATAAACGGCACGCTTTAAAACTTGAACAACCTTTACATTCGACTTTGTAAACGCATGTGTCAGAGCATCCTTAAGGCAAATGCAATGGAATTAGAAAGCAGGAGCTTATAGAATAGGCTGGGGGTGGGGGGGGTGGCAACCACAACAACTGTCACAACAGCTTCTTCCACTTCACTACTAGACAACGCTGGGGTCTGCTTACCTCTTGTTGATGGGTTTCTCATCCTTCTCGTAGGGCTTCACAAACCACTTGCCGATGCGGACGAAACACCGGTTCACGAGGCAGCGCTCCAACAGGTTGTGAATGGCTTTGAAGAGGAGAGTGCGGCACTCGTAGGTCAGACCGCTCTCCCACACCCCGTCTTCATTACCTTAAGGAAGAAAAGCTTGTGGCATCAGTGTCAACAGGCCTTCAATGCACTCCAACATGCGCATGCACACCTCCTGCTAACTCAAGTGACTACTGCCACCATGTTATTATCATCATTTCCTTAACCTCAGTCAGTGACTTAAGAACCAGGCAAGTGAATGGAAACCACAGATGAGGTGAAGAGCTGTAGTGCAAAGTCAGTGCAAGAGGACTGCTGGGTGCACTCTATTTCCACACTACAGTTCCTCTGTTTCCTGTTACCCTGCATTGCTGTCTGTGTAATCATAATCAAGAGCTAGTGAGGGGTAAAGCAAAAACAACTCCATAGGAACACAGTACAGCATTTTACCACGTCTGTGCGGAATCATCTGTTCAGGCTAGTGGTCAGCTGAGGACAGATATACTGGGCTGGTATTCATTTGAAGTATATACAGGGGACATTTAAAACAATTCCTGCAAAAAACGCTTCCAAACTGTATAAAAAGATAACTAAAACACTTTTACATTATTAGAAAACCCACCACTTTCTAATAATGCTTTCAAATCATATATGTGTGTGTGTGTGTGTATATATATATATATATATATATATATATATATATATATATATATATATATATATATATATATATATATACACACACACACACACACATACACACACACACACACAATGAATTAAGCATGCATCAAAACATTTAATAAATAAAAATAATAAACCATAATTTTTTACATTTTGGTCTGCAACCAGAAAGACCAGTTTATAAACGCACAGGCCTTTTTAGACCGAACACAACCTTGGGGGGATTTTCTCAAGGATTTTATAATAATGACGGCAGCGGTTTAAAACAGAACCATGACTTAAAGACCTATACGAATTCTTAAATGATTATTTGGCTGGTTCAGTAGGTTTTTAAATACAAGGAAAACTAATTGTATATGCTTCAAAAACATAAAAAAGGGTTTCAATAAATCCGGTTTGTAGGGGAGGGGAAAAAAAGCCTCACATCTGCACACCTCTTTTTCCTCGCCCATGCACAGTACACTTACTCGCACCCTTTTGTGCACTACATCCACAAGTCACATTTGTTTGGCTACAGTGAACTCAGGCAGAGCAGCAACAACAATGCAGAGACTAAAAATCTAGCAATAGAGGGGTGTAAATGAGTGAGCGAGCGAGGTTACTACCGTGCCGAACAACTGCACAGTTCTAGCTCAGCATGTCACAGATAAACATCTAGCATAGAGTAATGAAGCTGTATCAGCAATCCTATTTCAGATAGTTCACAAATTTAATACAAGAAAGGTCACAGTCAGCAAGTGGAATAATATGGTTCTGAAACATTTGAAAGTCGTTTGCTGCTAAAGCTTATCAACGAGCACGGTCTGCCATTGTTTTGGCGGGCGGTTGATGCGGGAAATGCATGAAATTACAGTGATTTCTGGGCTAAGCTGCTGCTGCCGAAGTGGACACTTGCGTTACGCTGCTCTTCATCCTTCCGAGTGCATCTAGTCAACTTCGTTTGAGCTAATATAGTAAATGAAGCCTTTAAGATGGCGTCGGGAATTAACCCGAGGGGAAAATGGTGAGGCCAAGTGGACGAGGGCATGTTAAAACTGGAGCTGTATCAGGGGTGGCGGGTGGCCATTAGAACATGCAAGTTTAGAGAAAAATAAAAAACCCTTAGTGTTAACAATAGGCTTAGGAACCACCAAATAAGCCTAAAGGACTAAACCTGGGACCAAGCAATATACATTGGAAAAGTTCCCCACAGAAGCCTTCCAACATTCAGTGAGGGCTAAAAGCATTATCAGCTGCTTTCAGGTCTACACAAGCAATCGCTCTGCATAATGAGTACAGAGATCAGGAGCTCAGCGAACAACAGGTAAAGGTCAGCCTCATCTGGTTTGCGAGCAGAGCTTCCGCGTCCCAGACAGCAAGACAGAGCTTTTCTCTGCATCTGTAGGTTCTTCATTCCTCAAACTGCCAGCGCGCTCGCCACAGCTGCACTCAGAAACATGATCCCACTAGCAAGTGAGCGCAAACGCCCGCGAGGTGTTTACAAAAGCTAAACTCTCCCAACTTCATGATGAGGAACTCGTGCGGAGTGCTGGCTACTGAATGTGGAAAGGCAGCTGATTCACAATTTCAGACTCGCAGCTGGCTGGCTGCGTACAAGTGGACCTCTCTAAAACCAGCACTGCAGCACATGTGGGATTTTATTTATTTAACTTAAAAAACAAAGATCCCTAACGCATTAACGGTGGCCTTTGTACCACTGCGCTTGCCACATGACCCGGTCAATAGGCGATTCCTCGTGACTGTGAGGAGCTGTGGGAATGAGAAGGACGAGAGACGTACTTGAGAGCTCGTGGTGGATGAGCTCGGCGAAGTTGGGGTCGTCGCCCCACCAGAAGAGCCAAAGCTCGCGTCGCCCGGGCGTCTGGTGCCGCCGCCACACGCTCAGCACGTCTGCCTTCAGGCACCGGCTGAAGCTGCACAGGATGGGGTCCTCCTCGGTCACCGGGAAGAGGATGGGGGACGAGGTGGGGCCCTGCCATACAAAGCACTTCCATTTGATGCCTGTGAGGTCAGCCTGAGGTCAACGAGAGAGAAACGGAGAGAGGGGGGTTACTGTTTCGACACGGTAATCAATTAAACCATGCAAGAACGTAGTATGAGAAAACAATTCCACCATGGTCATTAATGAGTCCTAC
This sequence comes from Salminus brasiliensis, assembly GCF_030463535.1. Taxonomy (NCBI): domain Eukaryota; kingdom Metazoa; phylum Chordata; class Actinopteri; order Characiformes; family Bryconidae; genus Salminus; species Salminus brasiliensis. The sequence continues at coordinate 22,405,137 of NC_132888.1, forward strand.
GTGTAGGACCAGCAAAAATGCAGACAGCCTACAAGTGCATGAGTCAGTAAGCTGTGTGCAGAATGTACGCCGGGGATTAGGGCCGACAGTCTGAACACTCCTGAGTATTTATCTTAGGACAGAAACAATGCATCTTAGGCAAACCTCTGCAACCAGTTGAGCACGCTCATTTAGGAAGAATGAAAAATGACCCAAGTGAGCTTTCTCCCAGACGAACCAGCACACTCTCCTAGCATCCCTGAACACACACACACACACACTTCTACAGTCGGACAAGTAGACAGGGGCCAGTTTCCAGTTCTGTGAGGCAGATCGGCTATATCTGACTGGAGAGGGTTTTTAATTCCCTGCAGGAAATCCAGGTCTCTGTTCAAGAGAGTCAGGGTCAGTCACTCAGGCTGAGCAGAGCATAGGTCAGCAGTTATAGGGAGAGCCTGTACTACTACTACTACTACAAAACCTTCAGACTGGCTAATCAGTAAACACCAGAGACAAACGCAGGGAAGTAAACAAGGGCCTTAGTCTGAGCTGTAGGCCACTGGAGATGACTGGTTGACTGACTAAGATTAGTGATCACTAATTTTCCTCTCTCTAGTGAATAACGTTGGATCTCCTAAATCTAATCAATCTAATCTTTAGGTGACTTTAGGTAACGCTCATCGTCGTGGTCCTTCGCTGAAGTGCTGTGCATACCCCCCTAATGGCGATTCCAGCTCATTTTCAACAAGCTACCAAGTGAGAGCTGGAGAAGTTGGTGTTTATACAGCTAACGTTTAACGCCAGAACTTAGATGTCAAGTGTGGGGTATGAACCCGCGGTTAAATAAACAGGGTGAGAGATAAAAAGCTACAAAAACAACGAGGCTAGATGAGCTTTTTAAAGACGTAAGAGCCTTGGCAGCGACTTCTGAGCACCAAGTTGCAAAAACTGTTAACGCCAGACACTGAACTATGACATTGTTTACTAGTGCGACGAGCTAACGAGGCTAACTCACAACACACACACACACGACTAACACACACACAAATGCACCGTCCTGAGGCGAAGCTGTGCTTTCTAGTTAGGATACTAATCCGGCTCCGTGTCGGTGTGTTTGTCTGTTTCCACTCTTGTACACAGCGGTCTCCGATTACTGCTTCAGCTCAACAGGCCTCGGCCGCTACTTTGAGCTGGTCTACAGTGTTGGAGCGGATAGCCAGCCAGCAAGCTAGCTAGCTACGACCCAGGCTAGGTTAGCTACTAGCTAGCTAGCAAGCAAGCAAGAGCGGCGGGTTGCAATCTCTCACCAGACAGAAGAGGTTGGAGTGGCAGTCCTCCAGGCTGGCCCCGTTGGGTACGAAACAAGAACTCATCCTCAGGGCGAAGACAGTCTGTCCATCATTTCATAGCAGGGGAACTGGAGCCGAGGGGCGAGTATTTTGCCGGTGGTCCCTCCGAGAGGAGTGAGAGAACAAGCCCACTCAGTCCGGCTCCTTTTCAACACAATCTCCCCCCTCCGGTCAAGACGTCTCCGGCAAGTTAGCCAGCCGCGCAGCTAATAGCTATAGCTAGCACTAACTCTTCAAATCCTCTTGTTCAACTCGCTAACATCAGTCACTCCGCCGCTGTGGAAGACGAAGACGAGCCGTGGCTGGGTTAAAAAGAGACCGCACTCCCCTTCCCTGAAATGTAGCTAGCTAACTAGCTAATCCATCCGATAAAAAGAAGAAACCGGGCGAATTAAATGGTTAGAGCTTCTTCATTCACCCCTCCCCCTTTACTCAGCAGCAACGGAGTTAGCGCTAGCTAGCTAGCCAGCCAGCTAGCAGGCAAGCAAGCAAGCAAGCATCAGACGGCCAGCTAGCTATAGCTAACCTACTAGCGTTAGCTAAAAGGCTAGCTAACGTTAGCCAGCCCCGCTAGCGCTAGCTAGCTAACTGATTGGCAAGCCAGCCAGCCAAGTCGAATAAAAGTGTTGAGTAATTAAAGAAAAATCGCACTATCGCTCCTCTTTCCACGGTTCTCCAAAGAGGTGCGCTCACATTGGAAACGCTTCAGTAAATATCCGTTAAAAGCCCCAAAAACACAAACACAGTTAAAAGGCGAAACATTAGTCCACTTCTCAGCGGAGTCTCACTGGGTTTCTTTTTTTTCAATACATGGGTCGTATCCTTTAATGGCGGCCGGAGGGACACAACTCTTTAGCTCCGATCGGCAGCGCTGGGAGTCGAATAAGAGGGGGAAAGGAGTCGACTCTGGAGTCCGGAGGCTGGATCCGCACAGTCGGGAATCACCGACCAGAGGAGTCGGTTCAGAACTGGGATCCCTGTCCTCGAAAAGCTCGCTTTGAGCAGCTGTGACAGAAGGAGCCGAAGGAAACAGCACACAGCTGATTTATACGAGTTATATGAGCTCCGGTTTGTTGACTTCTGGCATGAAATTAGTTCAAAGACAGTTTATATTTAATACCCCTCAGCATGGATATGAAACAGCACGTTTTGTGGGGGGGGGGGAAATATATTAATATTTATAAAAAAATATGAATACTTAATAAATAAACTCAATTAAAACCGATCATGAGAAATATTAGAACCTGTATTTTCTGAAAGCCACCAGTTGATAATAGTGTCAAAATAAAAGCTTGACGAACTGTGTATTTTTTTGCTTTGGAGAGCAGATATGTGTGATTATGTATCAATATCAAGAAAGACGTTCATTAATAAGCTTCATTTAATTCAGCAGCCCTCAGCATTAATATTAAACTAAATGTAAAAGTAAAAGTCTTAGACTTAAATGCGTTAAAATAAAAAAACAAAAGTAGAACTAATAATGATAATTATTAGCCACCAGTTGATATTAGTGTCAAAATAAAAGCCCAACCAAAAACAATCCGGATCAGGGTGTTCTTAGCTTCAGAGAGCTGATCTGTGTGATGTATATGTATTAATAACAACAAAGACAGCCTAATTTATTCAACAGTCTTCAGTATTTATATGAACAATATTAATTGTGGAGAAAAAGGTTAAATATACACTGCACATAAAAGTCACAAGCATCATTGAAACTGACTATGAAAAATATCTGAACCTTCATTTTCTGAAAGCCACCAGTTCATATATTAGTGTCAAAATAACAGAAATCTTGAATCCAACCAATCCTGATGAGCGTAATCCTTTAGTCCTGAACTCATCTAGTTCAGAGAGCAGATATCAGTGTATGCACTGAAATATTACAGGAAAAGATGGCAAAATGCTGCACCCTTTACTATGGTTTACACATAGGGCCCAGCCCATTCCCTTCACCCCTATTCTAATCACCCACTACATTGCAGCCTCTTCACAGGGGTAATCAGCTAGGCGCGTTCCTCCGTCAGTGGTTCGCTGGGTTAAGCCCACCTCAACCACCAACTATTTTACACTTTAATGTTGCTGTGATCAGAACACAGGAACCGCCACGGTCTGTTACTGGCTTGACTAGGATCCAGAAGCCCAGTATAACACTATAATTGATACTGATAAAATATTGATGCTGATAAAAGCCTTCTTGCGTGCATAAAAAAAGCAAAGCCCTTTGTGATTTCTACATTAAAAAAACAGCATATGTGGACATCACTTATATTTGAGAGCCTTTGTAAAATATTCAATAACCTGCCACACAAAAAACTGACTTTAGTGAAGTCAGCTAATGATTCGCTATTATCAAGCATTCTCTCAAGTTGGTGTGGGTGGATGTGAAAAGGGATAGGGCCGAAGGAAAATCTGGCCTAAGTTTATTTACAGCCATTGTTTTTCATTTCAGCATCAACCATACAGTCAGTTTAATTAACTGATGGGGAATCAGGATCAGGAACCAGGATAACTGAACAGCTCTCTGTTATACGTAGGTCTGTATGCAGCAAGATACTGATTCAACCAGGGGACCCAAGAAACAGTGGAAGTACATCTGTGAAAGCTTTCAGTCATCCAGGTCACTGAAATGTGCAGTGGTATGTTATGACAGTGGGGCGTGTGGTGCTTTAGCTTATACACGCTCTGGCTTAGACAACAAGAGCAGTCGACTTGACTGCCTGCTACTATAAAAACAAGTGTACAAGTATAAACTGGCCTATAAAAAGGTGTGTTGGGCATCTCATCAGAAGATATCAGGGCTTTGGAGATGTTCAACAGGGTGCAGACCCGAGGCAGGTATTGCATGTAAGATGAGTGATAACTCTACACACTAAGTCTACACACTAGGCCAGGGGTGCGCAGCCGGGCACCAGTCAAATTTGGTGATAGCCCTATATAAACACACTCACTTTGCCTGGTAGTTAACAGGTGTGTGTGTGATAGTAGGGCAACTACCAAACTTGGCTGGAGACTGGAAACTTGGCCCTCCAGGACCGGAGATGGGTTCTTTGGCTCATAGCTAGGATCTTTTTTTCAAAGGATTTGTATAGACCCATCTACAGAAGGTTATCCATCAGTCTGAGCAATGCTTCAAATCAGGCAAGGACGCATTTAAGCATCCACATGCTTCTTTAAGTGGATGCATATGAGTGTCTTCTCAACATTGATTCAGTGACCTAATCCTTGCGGGCTTTATCTTTACTATAATACCTTTCTAAATAGAAATTGAAATCGAGCCTTTAACAGAGACTGAGAGTGAGTGAGCCACATGTCAGTACTGTGATAGAAGTAAAAAGGTCTGTTTTAACTGGATATTAATTCATCCACTTATTCAATAGACTCTCAAGGCAGCTTTCTGACATTTAATGAAGCTGTAGACAGCATCAAAATGAATGCTCACACTGTCAGTTTGAAGAAATCTAGCTTTATGAACTGTCCTTAATAAAATGTATATATTTATTGTTTCATTAATGTTTAAATTGATGTACAATTGTTGTTAAGCAGTGATATAACACGTGAAAGGTTTACCAGGTGGATTTGACCTCATTCCAACCTTTCAGCAGTTTAATCCAATGCTATTATTTTACATGTATTCACTGAACAAAAATCTGAACAAAGCCATGTGTTTCCATACGTTTTCCCTCAGATATGAACAAAGTGGACAAAAGTAAAAAGTATTTATTATTATTTATTTTGGAAGATTTGTATTTTAAACACATATTACTGAAGCTGAATTAAAAAATATATATACTTTTACTCAGTTTCCAAGTGAAAAAACACACTTTCTGTACATTCAAAGTACTCGTTACAAATCTGAGAGACCTGGAGACTTTCCAGTTTTAAACGTTTTTTTTGCCAATTCATGAAATACATTTTCTTAAAAACACCCAATGATCAAGTTTGAATCCTGAGCCATGCCACCTTGCCATCAGCAGCCGGAGTCTGAGAGAGCACAATTGGACGTGCCCTCTCCCCTCACCACTCTTTGGCCGGCAGCAGTTCAAAAAGAGGCTGGTTTCAGGTGTATCGGAGAAGACGTGTTAAGTCCTCCTAGTGTCGGGAGCATTGCTAGTGCTAAGGGGAGGTTTCGAAGGGGTGGGTTAATTGGCTAATTTTATGGGGGAAGAAAATGAAACGAAATTCATGTGTCAATGATGCTGCCCAGAGATTCCATCCATTCATCTTGTAAGAGGAGGCAGAGCTGCTAGTGGAGTTACACAGAAGATCTGTGAAGATCTGCATACAGTCACATGTTCACATGTTCACTAATCATGAGACCTGTGACCAGAGGAAAGTCTGAATCAGGTCATATACAGCTGCAGTTTGAGCAGTACACAAGTGTGTGCCTCAAGAAAGTGGTGTGTAGACGCTTCCACAAGAGGTCATCATGCTCCTTATGCTTCTGTCTTTTTTCATTTGTCCTGTTACTTTATGTTTAATAGCAAGTTTTTAGGATAGGGTTTTTTCATATAGTCGTTTAGCAACACTTGTTACTGTTGGTCTTTTTTGGTTTTGCTGCCAAACAGCTTTTTCAGAGACTCTCTGCTGACCTGTATGTTGTCAAATAAGCAAAAAGAGCAGTTATACTGTACTGAACTTTACATTTAGAGACGTAGACACTCTTGGAGCATGGTATCTGGTAACCCTTGTAAACACATAGTTGCAGGGCTGTAAGTGGTATAAAACAGGGGGGATTCATTAAAAAGCAGAATATGCAGACATCACACTTATTAAAGACGTGATACCCTGCAGTTTGGTGATTTGTAATGAAAGAACCTTGTATCTCTATGGTTTCTTTACATGAAGATATTGAATGGACCAATAGAAATGCTCCAAAATTACATGAAAAATTATTATTAGACACATAGTTATACTGTACTGAACTTTACATTTAGAGACGTAGACACTCTTGGAGCATGGTATCTGGTAACCCTTGTAAACACATAGTTGCAGGGCTGTAAGTGGTATAAAACAGGGGGGATTCATTAAAAAGCAGAATATGCAGACATCACACTTATTAAAGACGTGATACCCATGCCAGTACTCGTGCCGAGCTGTCTCAGACAATCTTGCTTTCCCCAATGTAGGACACTGAGAGGTCAATGTTAAAAGACCAGTCTCCAGTCAGAAACCCTCTACGAGGATAATTGTGCAATCCCATCTTCAGTAAGTTGCACCTTACAGGACTGTAAAAATTGAATGCAGTTTGGTGATTTGTAATGAAAGAACCTTGTATCTCTATGGTTTCTTTACATGAAGATATTGAATGGACCAATAGAAATGCTCCAAAATTACATGAAAAATTATTATTAGACAGAATTTAATAATCCATTTGAATACTAAACCCCAATAAATACCTATTATAGCCAGGTCAATACCCTACAACTGTCCCCATTTAAGCAAGCCATTGTCATACTTTTTTTTTTTTAATATGTAAAAAATCTAATTACAATATAAATTTTTTTTATTAACACCTACAATATTATATTTGTTGATGAACGAACATACTGTCATGGTTTGTAGAGGTTGGGGACGGAGGTGGACGTACACGCAGGATATTTACATTTACAGCAGACGCTTGTCACCAGAGTGACTTAAAAAAGTGCTTTGCTATTCCCCCAAGAATAACCTTAGCTAGTTTGAAGAGACTAAAAAAATCAAAGATACCTCTATTTATTAATATTTATTATTAATTAATAAAAATAAAACAATACAAAACTCACACAGACCCAGGCCAAGTCAACAAACCATAAAACGCACAAGACCAGACAGAGGAAGGCTGAAGGTGGTACTTATAGGAAGGAAAGTGAGGAACAACAAGGGGGCATGGTTACAAAGGAGACACAGATGGGAACACTAATGGACAGGTGGGGCTAGGACAGACAAGACACAAACAGAGCCTTGGGAGCACAGGGCAACAGAAAACAGAAGCAGACAGAACAGAACAGGGGCAGGCATGACACATACCATAAACACAGCCTGACTAAACTAGTAGAAATTCTTTTTATTCATACATTTATAAAGTATGTAAGACTTTGGGTGGTCCTCAAATAGGGGGTTCTTTCTGTTTGCTGTTGAGAAGTCATGTGAATTTGATCACATGCCATCACAGCTTGTCTTAACCCATTGTTGTTGTCATTTACTCATTTTCTCCCCAGTTTGGATCGCCAATTGGGGCCAATTACCCAACCCATCCATATTGTCCCCAGGATGAAGATGACACACGCCTCCTCCGACACATGCACAGTCAGCCCTGCCCCTTTTCACCAAACAACTAACACACTCGGAGGAAAGCGCCAGTGCTGGTCAGCAGATGCCAGTCTACCCACGCTGGAGAGAGCAAGGCCAGTTGTGCTTTCCCGTGGCCCGACTGCTGATGGCTAGCAGTGTGACCAGTGATTTGAACTAGCGACTCTCTGGTCAATGTGACAGTGCCTTATCCTCTGGATCACTCGGGGCCCACCTTAACTCTTTACTTTTATTTATTTGAGGAAGCCCTACACCAAATAATCCTTAGGTGTCCCACATTCACCCTAACATAACATTTAAAATGCCTTGGTCTACTGGACCACCATTTTTCTTTGGGGGACTCCTCAACTTCTATAGGGCTGTTTTATTACTTTACTAGTTAAAATTAAGAGGCAGAGTGGCTCTGCCCAAAAATGATTGTGACCTGACGTTTCCATTTTCAAACCAGATTCAAACCTGATTTACTCATAACAGGGAGAATAGAGTCTCTATTGTTACTACTCTAAACTCGGCACTCTATGTAGTTAGCTAAGCTAAGCGGCCAGGACAAGGCTTACGAGAAGTCATATTAGTATACTCTTACTGCCTCGGTTTCAGGGATGGTTCTGTATCTTTCAGCTTGTCCAAAAATGCATGTGTAAAGCAAATCCTTCAGTGGTGGCTCAAAGCACGAACCCTATCTTACACCCTGTGCAAGACGCGTCATGATGCTCATTGCCATCTTACACCCCCCCAACCGTCTATTTTCAGGCCTTCCGCTTGCATTGTTTAAATAGCAACAATGCTTGTGAATATATCTACATCGATGGGAGAGGTGGTCAAAATGAGGTGTGTTCAGGTCAACTTCTGACTTAGTACATGGCTTTTGCACGTTTCGAGCCACACAAGGTGTACCTTTCCCATTGTTATGATACCTAAGACACACTGACACGCCCTAAATCAAGCTGCATGGTGCACGGTTGACAGCTCGCCGCCCCAAAAAAATAAAACAAGGCCCTTAATGTTCTTTAGTCTCCTCATAATTAATGCACTTACTTATCCTAACTCCTCAGCAGTGCCATTACATCTCCCAGTTGCTTATGGTTTATGATGACGAGGTTGGCAGTTTTACAGATGGGATGGGAACCATTTTCTAAATGAGTTCGCAATGCTGTTTGTTAACAGAGCTTGTGTAACAGAGCTTATCTGAAGGCTGTTATGGGAAGGAAAGAAGGTTTTGGTAAAAGAGCTTGTGTCATGGGCTCTGTGTAACCCCAGTGAAGGTAGTTTAGAAAGAGAGAGCTTGGGTAACAAGGTTCCTCAGATGAAATTCAGGGCTTATATATGATGTTTTTTGAATGGTTGTTTGACTTCATCCAGTGGACTTTACAATCTTGAACTGTACTTTTTTATTGGACATTTGTGATAAATCAATTACAACAAGGTGCTTCTGATAGAGGATTCCTGGATTCCTATCACCAGGTTGTGTATTTTAGGATGACCATATCGTTTGGATTAGGAATGAAGCATCCAACACCTGGGAAAGGAAACATATGTCATTGTATGGTAATGAGTAAACATTTACATCCAATCTGACCAATGAGAATCATCGCTGTCCGGAATCAGTACTGACCAACGTCGGGCCGGATGATGGTGCCATTCTGAAGCTTGGCGAGAAGCTCCCAGTATGTGCGGTTGTGGCCGGCCACTCCATTCACACTCACAAGGAAAGGACCATAGTTAGGATCTTCTCTGATGGTAAATCTGTACAGATAAGACAAAGCTTTTTAGGATGGATATCATTCTGTTTTCTTTGATTTCTGTATATACACTCATTGTCCACTTTATTAGAAACACCCGCTTTATAAGTCTACAGCATAGGTGTACAGTTACAGGCTGTATTCTGTAATCTGTTGCCAAGCTTTAAAAGCACAATGTTCAATTAACCTGTTTGTGGTGGACCATTTTAAATACAGCAGTGATACCGGCAGCAGTGTGTGGCCTGGCAGTGTGTGTGTGGTGCTGGTCAGTATCAGGCACTGTATTGTCTGCTGTTTTCTGGGGTTTTATACACACCAACAAAGAGCAATATTCCAAAAGCAGCTCTGTGGGCAGAACCAGATCCCTAATAATGGGCTAGATTGACACAAATGATGCATCAACATAGAGGCTACAGTCTATAACTGTAGCAAATTGGGCCTACAAGATAGAGGTTTCCAATATAGTGGCCAGTAATTGTATAAAATACAGTGAGCTAGATTCATTAAAGGTGAAAGTAACAATGCTAAGCTATGTAAACTGTATTTTATGGTACTTAAAGCGAAAGTAGCACTGCATATTTGCTGTGCGTTTTCGATTATCTATTTTTTTGTCTGATTGGCTGAGCCTTGAAGATGCTGTACAATCTTCAAAACGGAATTCTGCATTAATTCTCAGAAATCCTTCTCCCTTGCCTTAGTTAAGTTATGAAGCATGGTGGTGGTAGTGTAGGGTTTGAGGATGCTTTGCTGCATCAGGATGAGTTCTACTCTGTATCACAGGAATTAAGCTGAAGCTTGGCTACTGGTTGTCTTGTGCAGTTGGGTCATGCAACAAGACGATGATCCAAAGCACATGAGCAAGTCTGCCTCACAATTATATAATGGCCTAGTCATTGATCTTAACCCTATAAAAATGCTGTGGCAGGAAATGCTCAGGCTTGCAAATGCCACGGGGCTAAAGCAGTTCTGCAAGAAGGAGAGGGCATTGTAAACCTCTAATTAACCAGCTTATATACAGGTATGCTGTGGAAGAGGTATACCCAGCTACTAAAATGAAAGAGCACTCACTTTTTCAACATGAGTGTCGAACACTTTACATGGTAGAATTAGAAACAGATTTTTTATGGATTCATATTCTTTTGTTTACCCAACATTGATTGCTTAGCTTGTTTGTTAAGCTTCGCTGCAAAGGTTTAATATTAAGATTAATATGATTTTGATCACTTTTAATAGTGTTATATATTATATTAAATATAATATATTAATATTATATTTAGGTGGTACTATGGCCAAAGGCTTTAAAAGAGTGTGTGGCACAATGACTAACACCACTATCTGGCAGTGACCTACCACTCCATGTGGGAGACTGGGGTTCTCCAAACCCTACGTTGGTCCACCTCTGTAATAACACTCTAGATAAGAGCTTATAAGGTAAGGTTTTGATGCAGTAGGGGAGAGCAAGGCATGTAGGACATACAGGACAGAAGCTAACACACAATTTTATACACAGTTTCATCAGAAACTTACTGTAGATGTGATGTAGAAGTAAAATATATTATCGTAATGCTGAATCAAACAACTTCAAGTGTTCTGTCGCTTTTATACAACAGTTAGAAAATCAATAAAGTCAAAAAAAGGGCCCTATCTTACACCCTGTGCGAGGCGTGTTGCAATGTTCGTTGCTATCTTACACCCCACCAACAGTCTATTTTCACGTCTTCCGCCTGCGTCGTTTAAACAGTGCTTGCAAATATACCTACACAGATGAGCAAGGTGGTCTCGAAATGAGGGGTTTTCAGGTGAATTTCTGCCGCTGTGTATCTTGGCAATGGAAAGCACAGGAGCTCCACTGTCTAAATTTTAACCTAGGCAGACGGCAACAGTCAGACGTTCTAGTTCCTTAACAAGCACGTTCAGCGGTCAGTCACAGCAACTCCACTCACTCTCTTTCTCTCACGTTTTTTCTCCCTGGCCGTTTGTTTGTTGTTATTGTGAATTCTTCTCTTAATCCTTTAAGTTTGGTTTTAAGCTGTTCTTGCTTTCTTTTGCTCAGGGCATTTACGTTTCTTCTTGGTTCATTATATGATTAACAGCATTTGGCGGAGTGATCCAGTGTTTGTGAACAAAAAAAAAGTGCCGTTATGGCGGATTAGGGAGCTTCTCAACCAATCAGCTCTCATGGTCGGAACTTACTTGCTGTATAATTCAGTTTAAGGCGCTGATACTACCTCTTTCCACTAATCACAATATCTTCGGATGGATATATGCTGATGTATTTAGGGCAGAAAGCTCCTTTTGTTCAAACAACATTGAACTCTTCTGAATGTTTTGAGCTTGTATCACTTTTTAAAAGACTGTTACGTACTATTTCACTTACCCCCTGAAGTTTTTAAGTTCAGCAAAATAAATAGCCTTGCTAAATTGCTTTCCCGTGTGTTTACTTTCACCTTATACAGTTTCCTGTAAAATCAAGACCTGGATTTGGAAAGCTGTAACTTACTTAAAAGTATTTGTGGTCGCTGCGATTTTCCTCATAGCTCCAAGTAAGATGCCTCTGTATGCTATCTCAGTGGTGAATGTGAGATTGGGTGCTTTGGTGAGCGAGTTGTATACCACCAGTGAAATTGGATACGGACCTTGAATATCTGCGAGAACAAATAGTTATTAAAATCAAAAACAGCATGTTCGACCTCTATAGAGGATTCCTTCACTTAGAAAATCGACTTCAGTCGCAATCAATGTCATTCAACCAAAATGTAATATTTAATTTTAATTGAATTAATCCAATCAAACAAGAGCAATGGAAATAGCTCAACACCACAAATATAACAAGGGGTACACAATAACACACAACCTCAAGTGTTCTATCGCTTTTCTACAACAGTTAGAAAATCAATAAAGTCATAAATAAATAAACTGAGCCATAAATGTAGCATTTAAAGGGCCCTATCTTACACCCTGTTAACACATCTAATATAACAAATGGTTTCGCCACATGCTGTTTGATTGCATGTTAGAAATGTGGCAAGATGAGTTGTCCAGAAAGTTCAGAGAAAAGATCGTTGCAATCCAGGGAAAGGATACAAAGAGAGAGCGAAGGCACTGAATGATCCTGGAAATACTGCTGACAGCATAGGTCACAGGTTTGAAGTTAAAGGAACACTGGCACGAATGAAACACCTTGCCTACGGTGAAGCATGGCAGTGGCTTTTACTTTTTTATTATTATTTTTTTTTTACAAGGGCAGTCCCAAACAGACATGAGAAGATCTTGAGAAATACATTATATAAAGTAATGTTATATAAAATAACATTTTTAGATGCACATGTACACCATATATGTATCTAAACACAGCAACATTCAGTGTTAAGTTCACATGTGTTTTGCTCAAATTTTTTTAAATGTGCATACAACTCTCATTTTAAATATTGTTTTTGCCACAATACATGTTTAAGACATTTGCTAAGACATTTCAGTTATATATATATATATATATGTATATATATATATATATATATATATATATATATATATATATATATATATATATATATATATTTATATATGTGTGTGTGTGTGTGTGTGTATAGTTACAAAATCCAGATAAGAAATGTCCAGTATACTGAACGACTGAGGAGGTTATATATGATTTATATATATAAGGTTATATATATAATTATGCATAATTGTTTGCTCAAACTTTTAAAACAAAGCCCTTTGTGATTTCTACATTAAAAAAACAGCATATGTGGACATCACTTATATTTGAGAGCCTTTGTAAAATATTCAATAACCTGCCACACAAAAAACTGACTTTAGTGAAGTCAGCTAATGATTCACTATTATCAAGCATTCTCTCAAGTTGGTGTGGGTGGATGTGAAAAGGGATAGGGCCAGGTTTCGAAGGGGTGGGTTAATTGGCTAATTTTATGGGGGAAGAAAATGAAACGAAATTCATGTGTCAATGATGCTGCCCAGAGATTCCATCCATTCATCTTGTAAGAGGAGGCAGAGCTGCTAGTGGAGTTACACAGAAGATCTGTGAAGATCTGCATACAGTCACATGTTCACATGTTCACTAATCATGAGACCTGTGACCAGAGGAAAGTCTGAATCAGGTCATATACAGCTGCAGTTTGAGCAGTACACAAGTGTGTGCCTCAAGAAAGTGGTGTGTAGACGCTTCCACAAGAGGTCATCATGCTCCTTATGCTTCTGTCTTTTTTCATTTGTCCTGTTACTTTATGTTTAATATCGAGTTTTTAGGATAGGGTTTTTTCATATAGTCGTTTAGCAACACTTGTTACTGTTGGTCTTTTTTGGTTTTGCTGCCAAACAGCTTTTTCAGAGACTCTCTGCTGACCTGTATGTTGTCAAATAAGCAAAAAGAGCAGTTATACTGTACTGAACTTTACATTTAGAGACGTAGACACTCTTGGAGCATGGTATCTGGTAACCCTTGTAAACACATAGTTGCAGGGCTGTAAGTGGTATAAAACAGTAGGGGGGATTAATTAAAAAGCAGAATATGCAGACATCACACTTATTAAAGACGTGATACCCATGCCAGTACTCTTAGTGCCGAGCTGTCTCAGACAATCTTGCTTTCCCCAATGTAGGACACTGAGAGGTCAATGTTAAAAGACCAGTCTCCAGTCAGAAACCCTCTACGAGGATAATTGTGCAATCCCATCTTCAGTAAGTTGCCACTTACAGGACTGTAAAAATTGAATGCAGTTTGGTGATTTGTAATGAAAGAACCTTGTATCTCTATGGTTTCTTTACATGAAGATATTGAATGGACCAATAGAAATGCTCCAAAATTACATGAAAAATTATTATTAGACAGAATTTAATAATCCATTTGAATACTAAATGTTAGGGGTAGCTCTAGGGCAAGGCCTCCTCCTGCCACCAGGGGGAGGCCCCGAGTCACCCCAGCTAGTGATTGAGCCCAATTCCCTACACCTGGGCAGTAGGCTATATAGGCACACAGATCCAGTTGCCCCACTGCTGGATCTTTTGATTCTGGTGGTGTGTGTATCTGTGTGCCTGTGTAGTCTCGAGTGGAAGGCTGAGTGTGTGTCACTCCCCTTCGTGTGTTTCCCTCCCGAGTCTCTCTCCCGGTGTCTGTGTGTCTGTGTGTGTGTGCGCGTAGCACACATACACTCGTGTTACAGAGGAAGGCAGGTGTCTGTCTTCCCTGTAACTTCTCAGTTTTCTGGTTTCTTTTGGGAGATCCTTTTTGCTCTTCAGTTGTTTTTCCCTCTAGAGTTAAAGAGGTAGCCAGCTCTCCCCTGGCGTCCTTTGTTATTAAACCCATCTCCTTTTAAGTTTCATTTGTTGGCTGTTTTCATAACTGCCGCTTTGGTGAAGCGACAGAGCGTCAGTCTCGTGACGCGGCGGCCCGGGTTCGAGTCCCAAGAAATTTTACTTTTCATTTCCGGTTTACCTGCTCTAAGATTGAAAGACTCTGCACTTGGGCCCGTTGGTCACGTGATCGTGGTAGCTCACTCAGTAGCGCGCCGGCCCTCCAACACGGCGGCCTGGGTTCAACCCCGCTGTAAGTGAGCACCACATTACAGAAAGATCCAGCCAAGACATGGACCCAGCAGGGATGTTCAATCTAGAGCAGGTAAAAGCCACTCTAGCTAATCAGGGGGTGACTGTGGGGAGGCATGAGCAGGCCCTGCAGCAGATCCTTTCTCAGCTGCAGGGTCTGACAAATCTAGTAGCCCAGCACACTCCTGAACCTCCCCAGGAGGAGGCTGCCCCTGCCCAAGCAGCCATGATTCCTTATGCTGAGCCCCCTCTACCAGCCCCAGAGCGCTATGCTGGTGAACCAGGAGGATGTAGAGGGTTCCTCCTTCAGTGTTCACTGGCTTTCGAGCTGCAACCATCCCACTGTTCTTCTGAGCGTGCTAAGGTGGCATACATCATCTCTCTCCTCACCGGTAGGGCATTAGCCTGGGCCACCCCGGTGTGGGAGCACCAACCCCACGTATGTGCCTCCACGGCCCGGTTTGCGGCTGCGCTGTCACAGGCTTTCGACCTTCCGCTCCGTGGAGAAGAGGCAGGGTCCCGCCTCCTGCACCTGCGTCAGGGAAAAAGGTCGGTGGCTGAGTATGCCATCGAATTCCGCACGCTATCGACAGAGAGTGGATGGAATGCCAGCGCTCTCACCTCGGCTTTCCACCATGGTCTCGGTGAAGAGCTCAAGGATGAGCTGGCCTGCCGTGACCCTCCCACCTCCCTCGATCGACTCATTGAGCTGGCCCAACGGGTTGATAACCGTCTCGAGGAGAGGCGAAGGGCGCGGAGTGCCAAAGCCCCTCGAGCTTCTAATGGCCCACCGGCTGTCTCTGGCTCTTTTAGGGGGTTAGAGGAGCCTCCCGATGGTGGTGTCCAGCCCATGCAGTTGGGGCACACTCGCCTGCCACGGCAGGAACGTGAAGCCCGCATGCGTGAGGGCAGGTGCCTCTACTGTGGGGTCTCTGGGCATCTCCGTTCTGCTTGCCCCGAGCTCTCTGGAAAAGCCAAATGTCCGTCAGGGCAGGGGAGACCACTGACTGACCTGACGCTTCTCCCTCGGGCCCAGGGGGTATTCCTCAATGCCACACTAGCGTCAGGGATGTTTGAGGTCCGCTTGCCTGCCTTCTTGAACTCTGGAGCAGCAGGGAACTTTCTGGATGCTGGCCTTGCCAGGAAGCTGGCCCTGCCGCTGGTCCCCTTAAGGGAGCCTATGCCCATAGCAGCTATAGACGGTCGGTCACTGGAGCCCGGGGTGGTGTCCCACCAAACCCACCCTCTTATGCTGCGAGTCGGTCCTCACACCGAGCGGATAGTGTTTTTCATCATTAGTGCTCCCGACTTGCAGTTAGTTCTGGGTTTCCCCTGGCTCCAGCGGCACAACCCCCATGTGGACTGGCTATCTCGGTCTGTCTTGGCATGGGGGCCAGCTTGTCAGTCCTCCTGCCTCAAGGCCCCAGGGGCTTCTGTGGCTACCGACACCGTTCCTGAAGGTTTTGACCCCTTGCAAGTGCCGAAAGAGTACTGGGACCTTCGGGAGGTGTTCAGCAAACGACAGGCCCAATTGCTGCCCCCCCACAGACCTTTTGACATTGCTATCAACCTCCTCCCTGGCACTACCCCCCCTAGGGGTAGGCTGTTCTCGTTGTCGGCGCCAGAACGCCAGGCAATGGAGAACTATGTCCAGGAGGCCCTGGCTCTGGGGTTCATTCGGCCGTCCACTTCCCCAGCCGGAGCCGGCTTCTTCTTTGTGGGGAAGAAGGATGGGGGTTTGAGACCCTGTATTGACTACAGGGGTCTCAACAAAATCACCACCAAGGACCGCTACCCATTGCCCCTCATGACCTCAGCCTTTGAGGCACTGCAGCAGGCCTCCATCTTCACCAAGCTGGACCTGCGCAGTGCCTACAACTTGGTTAGGGTCAAAGAGGGTGATGAGTGGAAGACGGCGTTTATCACTCCGTCTGGGCACTACGAGTACCTCGTCATGCCATTCGGATTGATGAACGCACCCGCCGTCTTCCAGCGCTACATCAACGAGGTCCTCAGGGAGGCATTGGACAGGTACGTGTTCGTATACTTAGATGATATCCTCATCTATAGTAGGTCTGTAGACGAACACGTCACCCACGTCCGCCGGGTTCTCCAATTGCTCCTGGAGAACCACCTTTTTGTGAAAGTAGAGAAATCTCATTTCCATGCGCAGACAATCTCCTTTCTGGGCTTTGTTGTGTCCCACAACACCCTGCGCATGGACCCGGCCAAAATCAAGGCCGTGGACAACTGGCCGCGTCCAACCTCTTTGCGCCTAGTCCAACGCTTCCTTGGGTTCGCCAATTTCTTCCGGCGGTTTGTGAGGAATTTTGGCTCCGTGGCAGCCCCTTTGACCGCCTTAACAAGAAAAACATCGGGGAGGTTCGTCTGGTCCACGGAAGCCCAGGAGGCGTTCGACACGCTAAGGCGCCTGTTGACCACGGCCCCGGTTCTCCAATTGCCTGACCCAGAACTCCCGTTCCTTGTAGAGGTGGATGCCTCTGAGGTAGGCGTGGGGGCTGTCCTCTCCCAGCGGTCTGGTCCTGGCCAGAAGCTGCACCCCTGTGCCTACTTCTCTCACCGCCTCACCCCTGCGGAACGGAACTATGATGTGGGTGACCGTGAACTGCTAGCAGTAAAGCTGGCGCTGGAGGAGTGGAGACACTGGCTTGAGGGAGCAAAACATCCCTTTCTGGTCTGGACGGACCACAAGAATTTGGCCTACATCCAGCAGGCCAAACGTCTTAATCCGCGCCAGGCCAGGTGGGGATTGTTCTTCACTCGGTTTGATTTCATACTGTCATTCCGACCGGGCTCGAAGAACACCAAGCCCGATGCTCTCTCTCGCCAGTGGGAGCCCCCTCCTCAATCAAACACACCCACGACAATAGTCCCCAAAACCCGGATCGTGGCGCCCGTCCGATGGGGACTGGAGGACGCAATCAAGCGGGCTCACCTTACTGAGCCTGATCCGGGTGGTGGCCCCCCGGATCGGCTTTATGTACCCGGGCCTGTAAGGGAACGGGTGCTTCAGTGGGGCCATGCGTCTTCCCAGGCAGCACACCCAGGGACTAAGCGCACGCTCGAGCTTCTGCGGCGGCGGTTTTGGTGGCCCCGCATGGAACTAGACGTACGAGCTCATGTGGCCTCATGTTTGGTGTGCTCCCAATGTAAAGACCCCAGAACCAGGCCCACTGGTCTACTACTTCCGTTGGCCGTCCCCTCACGTCCTTGGTCTCACCTGTCCCTTGACTTTATCACTGGGTTGCCCCGGTCACGTGGCAACACGGTGATTCTAGTCATTGTGGACCGGTTCTCCAAGGCTGGCTGCTTTGTGGCTCTCCCAAAGCTGCCAACCGCTAAGGAGACGGCCGAGCTGGTGCTCAACCAGGTGGTTCGGGTTCACGGACTCCCCTCCGACATCGTGTCAGACCGTGGGCCTCAATTTACCAGCCGGTTCTGGGGGGCCTTTTGTCGACTATTGGGGGCAGAGGCCAGCCTCTCATCTGGCTTTCACCCCCAGTCTAATGGCCAGACAGAGAGGGTCAATCAAGACCTGGAGCGCACCCTCCGCTGTCTGGCCTCCTCCTCCCCGTCTACCTGGTCTGATCAACTCATTTGGGCGGAGTATGCACATAACACCCTCTGGCACTCATCCCTGGGAATGTCCCCCTTTGAGTGCCAGTATGGATATGCTCCGCCCATGTTCCCCGGACAGGAGACGGGGACGGGGGTTCGTTCGGCAGAACTGCTAGTCAGGCGCTGCCGTAAGACCTGGCAGAAGGCCCGCAAGTCCCTTCTGTCTGCGAAAGCTACTCAGAAACGCTACGCTGACAGGAGGCGGTTGCCAGCTCCCACTTATCGCCCTGGGCAACGGGTTTGGCTTTCAGCCAAGGATCTGCCCTTACGTGGTGCCCCTCGCAAGCTGGCTCCTCGTTACATCGGGCCATTCAAGATCCTTCGGCGGGTCAATCCTGTTGCCTACCGCCTTGCCCTTCCCCCTTCAATGCGTGTTAACCCCACCTTCCATGTGTCCCGCCTCAAGCCAGTCTTGTGTTCCGTGGGTTCCACCGATCCGCCGGGTCCGCGTACAGTTGGCGGTGCGCCAGCTTACACTGTCAAGCGCCTTCTGGACGTCCGGCGGGTCCGAGGCGGGCTCCAGTACCTTGTGGACTGGGAGGGTTATGGCCCGGAGGAGCGGTCCTGGGTGCCCTCCCGCCACATTCTGGATCCCGGGCTTGTCCGGGCATTTCGTCGGGACCGTGCAGCTGGGTTGGGGACGTCGGGTGCCGCCCCTCGGGGGGGGGGTCCTGTAAGGGGTAGCTCTAGGGCAAGGCCTCCTCCTGCCACCAGGGGGAGGCCCCGAGTCACCCCAGCTAGTGATTGAGCCCAATTCCCTACACCTGGGCAGTAGGCTATATAGGCACACAGATCCAGTTGCCCCACTGCTGGATCTTTTGATTCTGGTGGTGTGTGTATCTGTGTGCCTGTGTAGTCTCGAGTGGAAGGCTGAGTGTGTGTCACTCCCCTTCGTGTGTTTCCCTCCCGAGTCTCTCTCCCGGTGTCTGTGTGTGTGTGCGCGTAGCACACATACACTCGTGTTACAGAGGAAGGCAGGTGTCTGTCTTCCCTGGTGTGTGTGTCTGTGTGTGTGTGCGCGTAGCACGCATACACTCGTGTTACAGAGGAAGGCAGGTGTCTGTCTTCCCTGTAACTTCTCAGTTTTCTGGTTTCTTTTGGGAGATCCTTTTTGCTCTTCAGTTGTTTTTCCCTCTAGAGTTAAAGAGGTAGCCAGCTCTCCCCTGGCGTCCTTTGTTATTAAACCCATCTCCTTTTAAGTTTCATTTGTTGGCCGTTTTCATAACTGCCGCTTTGGTGAAGCGACAGAGCGTCAGTCTCGTGACGCGGCGGCCCGGGTTCGAGTCCCAAGAAATTTTACTTTTCATTTCCGGTTTACCTGCTCTAAGATTGAAAGACTCTGCACTTGGGCCCGTTGGTCACGTGATCGTGGTAGCTCACTCAGTAGCGCGCCGGCCCTCCAACACGGCGGCCTGAGTTCAACCCCGCTGTAAGTGAGCACCACATTACACTAAACCCCAATAAATACCTATTATAGCCAGGTCAATACCCTACAACTGTCCCCATTTAAGCAAGCCATTGTCATACTTTTTTTTTTTTATATGTAAAAAATCTAATTACAATATAAATTTTTTTTATTAACACCTATAATATTATATTTGTTGATGAACGAACATACTGTCACGGTTTGTAGAGGTTGGGGACGGAGGTGGACGTACACGCAGGATATTTACATTTACATCAGACGCTTGTCACCAGAGTGACTTAAAAAAGTGCTTTGCTATTCCCCCAAGAATAACCTTAGCTAGTTTGAAGAGACTAAAAAAATCAAAGATACCTCTATTTATTAATATTTATTATTAATTAATAAAAATAAAACAATACAAAACTTACACAGACCCAGGCCAAGTCAACAAACCATAAAACGCACAAGACCAGACAGAGGAAGGCTGAAGGGGTACTTATAGGAAGGAAAGTGAGGAACAACAAGGGGGCATGGTTACAAAGGAGACATAGATGGGAACACTAATGGACAGGTGGGGCTAGGACAGACAAGACACAAACAGAGCCTTGGGAGCACAGGGCAACAGAAAACAGAAGCAGACAGAACAGAACAGGGGCAGGCATGACACATACCATAAACACAGCCTGACTAAACTAGTAGAAATTCTTTTTATTCATACATTTATAAAGTATGTTGGACTTTGGGTGCTCCTCAAATAGTTGGTTCTTTCTGTTTGCTGTTGAGAAGTCATGTGAATTTGATCACATGCCATCACAGCTTGTCTTAACCCATTGTTGTTGTCATTTACTCATTTTCTCCCCAGTTTGGATCGCCAATTGGGGCCAATTACCCAACCCATCCATATTGTCCCCAGGATGAAGATGACACACGCCTCCTCCGACACATGCACAGTCAGCCCCGCCCCTTTTCACCAAACCACTAACACACTCGGAGGAAAGCGCCAGTGCTGGTCAGCAGATGCCAGTCTACCCACGCTGGAGAGAGCAAGGCCAGTTGTGCTTTCCCGTGGCCCGACTGCTGATGGCTAGCAGTGTGACCAGTGATTTGAACTAGCGACTCTCTGGTCAATGTGACAGTGCCTTATCCTCTGGATCACTCGGGGCCCACCTTAACCCACTTCTCTTTACTTTTATTTATTTGAGGAAGCCCTACACCAAATAATCCTTAGGTGTCCCACATTCACCCTAACATAACATTTAAAATGCCTTGGTCTACTTGACCACCATTTTTCTTTGGGGGACTCCTCAACTTCTATAGGGCTGTTTTATTACTTTACTAGTTAAAATTAAGAGGCAGAGTGGCTCTGCCCAAAAATGATTGTGACCTGACGTTTCCATTTTCAAACCAGATTCAAACCTGATTCATTTGCTCATAACAGGGAGAATAGCGTCTCTATTGTTACTACTCTAAACTCGGCACTCTATGTAGTTAGCTAAGCTAAGCGGCCAGGACAAGGCTTATGAGAAGTCATATTAGTATACTCTTACTGCCTCGGTCTCGGGGATGGTTCTGTATCTTTCAGCTTGTCCAAAAATGCATGTGTAAAGCAAATCCTTCAGTGGTGGCTCAAAGCACGAACCCCATCTTACACCCTGTGCAAGACGCGTCATGATGCTCATTGCCATCTTACACCCCCCCAACCGTCTATTTTCAGGCCTTCCGTCTGCATTGTTTAAATAGCAACAATGCTTGTGAATATATCTACATCGATGGGCGAGGTGGTCAAAATGAGGTGTGTTCAGGTCAACTTCTGACTTAGTACATGGCTTTTGCACGTTTCGAGCCACACAAGGTGTACCTTTCCCATTGTTATGATACCTAAGACACACTGACACGCCCTAAATCAAGCTGCATGGTGCACGGTTGACAGCTCGCCGCCCCAAAAAAATAAAACAAGGCCCTTAATGTTCTTTAGTCTCCTCATAATTAATGCACTTACTTATCCTAACTCCTCAGCAGTGCCATTACATCTCCCAGTTGCTTATGGTTTATGATGACGAGGTTGGCAGTTTTACAGATGGGATGGGAACCATTTTCTAAATGAGTTCGCAATGCTGTTTGTTAACAGAGCTTGTGTAACAGAGCTTATCTGAAGGCTGTTATGGGAAGGAAAGAAGGTTTTGGTAAAAGAGCTTGTGTCATGGGCTCTGTGTAACCCCAGTGAAGGTAGTTTAGAAAGAGAGAGCTTGGGTAACAAGGTTCCTCAGATGAAATTCAGGGCTTATATATGATGTTTTTTGAATGGTTGTTTGACTTCATCCAGTGGACTTTACAATCTTGAACTGTACTTTTTTATTGGACATTTGTGATAAATCAATTACAACAAGGTGCTTCTGATAGAGGATTCCTGGATTCCTATCACCAGGTTGTGTATTTTAGGATGACCATATCGTTTGGATTAGGAATGAAGCATCCAACACCTGGGAAAGGAAACATATGTCATTGTATGGTAATGAGTAAACATTTACATCCAATCTGACCAATGAGAATCATCGCTGTCCGGAATCAGTACTGACCAACGTCGGGCCGGATGATGGTGCCATTCTGAAGCTTGGCGAGAAGCTCCCAGTATGTGCGGTTGTGGCCGGCCACTCCATTCACACTCACAAGGAAAGGACCATAGTTAGGATCTTCTCTGATGGTAAATCTGTACAGATAAGACAAAGCTTTTTAGGATGGATATCATTCTGTTTTCTTTGATTTCTGTATATACACTCATTGTCCACTTTATTAGAAACACCCGCTTTATAAGTCTACAGCATAGGTGTACAGTTACAGGCTGTATTCTGTAATCTGTTGCCAAGCTTTAAAAGCACAATGTTCAATTAACCTGTTTGTGGTGGACCATTTTAAATACAGCAGTGATACCGGCAGCAGTGTGTGGCCTGGCAGTGTGTGTGTGGTGCTGGTCAGTATCAGGCACTGTATTGTCTGCTGTTTTCTGGGGTTTTATACACACCAACAAAGAGCAATATTCCAAAAGCAGCTCTGTGGGCAGAACCAGATCCCTAATAATGGGCTAGATTGACACAAATGATGCATCAACATAGAGGCTACAGTCTATAACTGTAGCAAATTGGGCCTACAAGATAGAGGTTTCCAATATAGTGGCCAGTAATTGTATAAAATACAGTGAGCTAGATTCATTAAAGGTGAAAGTAACAATGCTAAGCTATGTAAACTGTATTTTATGGTACTTAAAGCGAAAGTAGCACTGCATATTTGCTGTGCGTTTTCGATTATCTATTTTTTTGTCTGATTGGCTGAGCCTTGAAGATGCTGTACAATCTTCAAAACGGAATTCTGCATTAATTCTCAGAAATCCTTCTCCCTTGCCTTAGTTAAGTTATGAAGCATGGTGGTGGTAGTGTAGGGTTTGAGGATGCTTTGCTGCATCAGGATGAGTTCTACTCTGTATCACAGGAATTAAGCTGAAGCTTGGCTACTGGTTGTCTTGTGCAGTTGGGTCATGCAACAAGACGATGATCCAAAGCACATGAGCAAGTCTGCCTCACAATTATATAATGGCCTAGTCATTGATCTTAACCCTATAAAAATGCTGTGGCAGGAAATGCTCAGGCTTGCAAATGCCACGGGGCTAAAGCAGTTCTGCAAGAAGGAGAGGGCATTGTAAACCTCTAATTAACCAGCTTATATACAGGTATGCTGTGGAAGAGGTATACCCAGCTACTAAAATGAAAGAGCACTCACTTTTTCAACATGAGTGTCGAACACTTTACATGGTAGAATTAGAAACAGATTTTTTATGGATTCATATTCTTTTGTTTACCCAACATTGATTGCTTAGCTTGTTTGTTAAGCTTCGCTGCAAAGGTTTAATATTAAGATTAATATGATTTTGATCACTTTTAATAGTGTTATATATTATATTAAATATAATATATTAATATTATATTTAGGTGGTACTATGGCCAAAGGCTTTAAAAGAGTGTGTGGCACAATGACTAACACCACTATCTGGCAGTGACCTACCACTCCATGTGGGAGACTGGGGTTCTCCAAACCCTACGTTGGTCCACCTCTGTAATAACACTCTAGATAAGAGCTTATAAGGTAAGGTTTTGATGCAGTAGGGGAGAGCAAGGCATGTAGGACATACAGGACAGAAGCTAACACACAATTTTATACACAGTTTCATCAGAAACTTACTGTAGATGTGATGTAGAAGTAAAATATATTATCGTAATGCTGAATCAAACAACTTCAAGTGTTCTGTCGCTTTTATACAACAGTTAGAAAATCAATAAAGTCAAAAAAAGGGCCCTATCTTACACCCTGTGCGAGGCGTGTTGCAATGTTCGTTGCTATCTTACACCCCACCAACAGTCTATTTTCACGTCTTCCGCCTGCGTCGTTTAAACAGTGCTTGCAAATATACCTACACAGATGAGCAAGGTGGTCTCGAAATGAGGGGTTTTCAGGTGAATTTCTGCCGCTGTGTATCTTGGCAATGGAAAGCACAGGAGCTCCACTGTCTAAATTTTAACCTAGGCAGACGGCAACAGTCAGACGTTCTAGTTCCTTAACAAGCACGTTCAGCGGTCAGTCACAGCAACTCCACTCACTCTCTTTCTCTCACGTTTTTTCTCCCTGGCCGTTTGTTTGTTGTTATTGTGAATTCTTCTCTTAATCCTTTAAGTTTGGTTTTAAGCTGTTCTTGCTTTCTTTTGCTCAGGGCATTTACGTTTCTTCTTGGTTCATTATATGATTAACAGCATTTGGCGGAGTGATCCAGTGTTTGTGAACAAAAAAAAAGTGCCGTTATGGCGGATTAGGGAGCTTCTCAACCAATCAGCTCTCATGGTCGGAACTTACTTGCTGTATAATTCAGTTTAAGGCGCTGATACTACCTCTTTCCACTAATCACAATATCTTCGGATGGATATATGCTGATGTATTTAGGGCAGAAAGCTCCTTTTGTTCAAACAACATTGAACTCTTCTGAATGTTTTGAGCTTGTATCACTTTTTAAAAGACTGTTACGTACTATTTCACTTACCCCCTGAAGTTTTTAAGTTCAGCAAAATAAATAGCCTTGCTAAATTGCTTTCCCGTGTGTTTACTTTCACCTTATACAGTTTCCTGTAAAATCAAGACCTGGATTTGGAAAGCTGTAACTTACTTAAAAGTATTTGTGGTCGCTGCGATTTTCCTCATAGCTCCAAGTAAGATGCCTCTGTATGCTATCTCAGTGGTGAATGTGAGATTGGGTGCTTTGGTGAGCGAGTTGTATACCACCAGTGAAATTGGATACGGACCTTGAATATCTGCGAGAACAAATAGTTATTAAAATCAAAAACAGCATGTTCGACCTCTATAGAGGATTCCTTCACTTAGAAAATCGACTTCAGTCGCAATCAATGTCATTCAACCAAAATGTAATATTTAATTTTAATTGAATTAATCCAATCAAACAAGAGCAATGGAAATAGCTCAACACCACAAATATAACAAGGGGTACACAATAACACACAACCTCAAGTGTTCTATCGCTTTTCTACAACAGTTAGAAAATCAATAAAGTCATAAATAAATAAACTGAGCCATAAATGTAGCATTTAAAGGGCCCTATCTTACACCCTGTTAACACATCTAATATAACAAATGGTTTCGCCACATGCTGTTTGATTGCATGTTAGAAATGTGGCAAGATGAGTTGTCCAGAAAGTTCAGAGAAAAGATCGTTGCAATCCAGGGAAAGGATACAAAGAGAGAGCGAAGGCACTGAATGATCCTGGAAATACTGCTGACAGCATAGGTCACAGGTTTGAAGTTAAAGGAACACTGGCACGAATGAAACACCTTGCCTACGGTGAAGCATGGCAGTGGCTTTTACTTTTTTATTATTATTTTTTTTTTACAAGGGCAGTCCCAAACAGACATGAGAAGATCTTGAGAAATACATTATATAAAGTAATGTTATATAAAATAACATTTTTAGATGCACATGTACACCATATATGTATCTAAACACAGCAACATTCAGTGTTAAGTTCACATGTGTTTTGCTCAAATTTTTTTAAATGTGCATACAACTCTCATTTTAAATATTGTTTTTGCCACAATACATGTTTAAGACATTTGCTAAGACATTTCAGTTATATATATATATATATGTATATATATATATATATATATATATATATATATATATATATATATTTATATATGTGTGTGTGTGTGTGTGTGTATAGTTACAAAATCCAGATAAGAAATGTCCAGTATACTGAACGACTGAGGAGGTTATATATGATTTATATATATAAGGTTATATATATAATTATGCATAATTGTTTGCTCAAACTTTTAAAACAAAGCCCTTTGTGATTTCTACATTAAAAAAACAGCATATGTGGACATCACTTATATTTGAGAGCCTTTGTAAAATATTCAATAACCTGCCACACAAAAAACTGACTTTAGTGAAGTCAGCTAATGATTCACTATTATCAAGCATTCTCTCAAGTTGGTGTGGGTGGATGTGAAAAGGGATAGGGCCAGGTTTCGAAGGGGTGGGTTAATTGGCTAATTTTATGGGGGAAGAAAATGAAACGAAATTCATGTGTCAATGATGCTGCCCAGAGATTCATCCATTCATCTTGTAAGAGGAGGCAGAGCTGCTAGTGGAGTTACACAGAAGATCTGTGAAGATCTGCATACAGTCACATGTTCACATGTTCACTAATCATGAGACCTGTGACCAGAGGAAAGTCTGAATCAGGTCATATACAGCTGCAGTTTGAGCAGTACACAAGTGTGTGCCTCAAGAAAGTGGTGTGTAGACGCTTCCACAAGAGGTCATCATGCTCCTTATGCTTCTGTCTTTTTTCATTTGTCCTGTTACTTTATGTTTAATATCGAGTTTTTAGGATAGGGTTTTTTCATATAGTCGTTTAGCAACACTTGTTACTGTTGTCTTTTTTGGTTTTGCTGCCAAACAGCTTTTTCAGAGACTCTCTGCTGACCTGTATGTTGTCAAATAAGCAAAAAGAGCAGTTATACTGTACTGAACTTTACATTTAGAGACGTAGACACTCTTGGAGCATGGTATCTGGTAACCCTTGTAAACACATAGTTGCAGGGCTGTAAGTGGTATAAAACAGTAGGGGGGATTAATTAAAAAGCAGAATATGCAGACATCACACTTATTAAAGACGTGATACCCATGCCAGTACTCTTAGTGCTGAGCTGTCTCAGACAATCTTGCTTTCCCCAATGTAGGACACTGAGAGGTCAATGTTAAAAGACCAGTCTCCAGTCAGAAACCCTCTACGAGGATAATTGTGCAATCCCATCTTCAGTAAGTTGCCACTTACAGGACTGTAAAAATTGAATGCAGTTTGGTGATTTGTAATGAAAGAACCTTGTATCTCTATGGTTTCTTTACATGAAGATATTGAATGGACCAATAGAAATGCTCCAAAATTACATGAAAAATTATTATTAGACAGAATTTAATAATCCATTTGAATACTAAATGTTAGGGGTAGCTCTAGGGCAAGGCCTCCTCCTGCCACCAGGGGGAGGCCCCGAGTCACCCCAGCTAGTGATTGAGCCCAATTCCCTACACCTGGGCAGTAGGCTATATAGGCACACAGATCCAGTTGCCCCACTGCTGGATCTTTTGATTCTGGTGGTGTGTGTATCTGTGTGCCTGTGTAGTCTCGAGTGGAAGGCTGAGTGTGTGTCACTCCCCTTCGTGTGTTTCCCTCCCGAGTCTCTCTCCCGGTGTCTGTGTGTCTGTGTGTGTGTGCGCGTAGCACACATACACTCGTGTTACAGAGGAAGGCAGGTGTCTGTCTTCCCTGTAACTTCTCAGTTTTCTGGTTTCTTTGGGAGATCCTTTTTGCTCTTCAGTTGTTTTTCCCTCTAGAGTTAAAGAGGTAGCCAGCTCTCCCCTGGCGTCCTTTGTTATTAAACCCATCTCCTTTTAAGTTTCATTTGTTGGCCGTTTTCATAACTGCCGCTTTGGTGAAGCGACAGAGCGTCAGTCTCGTGACGCGGCGGCCCGGGTTCGAGTCCCAAGAAATTTTACTTTTCATTTCCGGTTTACCTGCTCTAAGATTGAAAGACTCTA